>NW_027437193.1:32373496-32565996 GCF_033239565.1 Halichoeres trimaculatus
GGTATGTTTTGAGTTTGTTTTTAAAGACATTAACATTAGAAGCAGCCCTCAGGTCTTCAGGTAGGCTGTTCCATAAGTGGGGGCCGTAAAAAGATGCCCCACTGTAAGTTTTTGTTTTAACTTTGGGAACTGTTAACAGCGAGCTTCCTGAAGACCTGAGGGCTCTAATGGGCTCATATGGTAAAAGCAAATCTGATAAATATGAAGGACTAAGACCATTAAGAGCTTTAAAAACCAGTAAAAGAATCTTAAAATCTATCCTTAATATTGCTACACTAAAAATCTTTGTCCAGAAAATACCCCAGTGCTTAGCTTTTATTGAAAACTGGATTGCATAACAATGTGATCATTTTCTGGGAAGACAGAGGAAATCATGATGCTGACTCAGAGAGGTGCTTAAACTTTTTTTTATACCACTATAAGTTTTGTTTGATGATCTAAAACATTTAAGTGTGAGGAATTAGAGCAGACACTTTTTCAAACCCCTGTAGTTTTTTATGGATGTGATTGCTGCAACAGGGTCAGAATTTCACAGCACTCTGTAGAAACAGCTCTGCTAACGCTCTCAGCAGTGAAGACACAGAGCCATGTGTTCCCTAACACAGAGCTGGATTGCAGGGCTTTTTGGCTCCTCTCACTACATATGTGTGCACAGGAGAAAACCACAGAGCACTAAATGAGAGCTATGACTTTGTCTAAAGGGGTTTCAAGGCTGACAAAGTTCCTCACAGGAGCTCTAAAAAGCAGTCAACATTTGCAGATCAATTTATGAAGGGCCACTGTCACTGAAACATTTCTCTTTACCATCCAAACAAGATTATTTCTCCTGATAGTTTAACCAAACAATGACTAAAACTTCTCACCTATGGTAATGGAGGCAGTCTCACTGTGAGGAGATGGAGAGTTTCTGTCTCCAATCTTTACGGTGTAGAAACATTTCACCCTGACCTCAGCTGGTGATCTCTGACCAGCCATGGTTAGCAGCACACTTCCTGTCAGTGTCTGCAGACATGAGAACGTCCTCACGGTTCCTCCACTCAGAGTGTAGTAGAAACACTGAACTTCAGACAGAGGAGTCTGACAGTTCAGAGTGACTGAGTCTGTCTCTGTGATCACCTCTGGACTCACTGTCAGCTTCGCTCCACTCAGAGCTGAAAAGGTCAGAGTTAAATACGACAACAGTTAAACACAAGCAGCACTGATCACATTGTACAGAAGGAGCTGTTTAAGTATTTGAGTTCACAACAGTCAGTGAGTGTGTGTGAGCAGAGCTGGACATGGAGAGTAACAGACCAGACTGACCTTGAGTTCCATAAAAGCAATCTGTTGGAAAGATAATTGGACATGAACGTCAGCAGGAAGAGAAATGACAAACTAAAGCTCTTCCTGTCTTTAGACACGTCTTGGAATAAAAAAATACAGGTTTCATATTAAAGAACAGACCCTGTCTCACCCCATCTGGATTTTCCAGACCCCCAGCTGGCTTTATGTGACCCCTTAGCAACAGATAGTCTGATGTTACATTATCAGAGAAAACCTTTCCCTTCAGAGAATGATTCAATAAGAGTTCAGTCTTACATGTGAGGATGAGGAGCAGCAGACGTGCGGCCATGATGAAGCTGGTTGCAGACACTGTGCTGAGGACACTTCTGTCTCTGACTGTGTGGAGCCTGTGGGTCTCTGAAGACTGCTCTCTTCGACACAGCACGTCATAAGTGCTATCTTAAGAAGTGAGAAACACGAACAAACCGCACATCACCCATATCTGCAAACGCATTTTGACACGCTTCAGACAACATATGACACAGGATGTGAGTTACGTGCTATTTGTCGTGTCCTTTCTCTTCTGTGCTCCAACAGAACAGACCCTGACCCATGGTTCTCATTGCTCTGACCCCAAAACTATAACACAGTACACTCAAAAAAAAGGCACTTAGCAGGTCTTGGAATTTCCTTAAATAAAATCAGTTCATGTAACACAATAGGATCACATTCCTTATGTGAACGTGATTTAATCATGTCATGTCATGTAATCTTCCACCGCTTATCCAGGTCACACCCTGTCCACGCGGCGCAGGGCAGGTGCGTTTGCGTCTGGTCCACGAATTTAAAGCCCTGATCAAAATCATGAAACTGTCCTGCGCACATCTCATTAACCAAAGGGCTTCTGTGGTGGTGAAAGAGTCTTAAGGCTGACGTGAAGAGGGGCTAAATAACACCAATAAACCAAAAACATGCTGCTCAATGTTGGAGAAGTTCTCATAACACAATCTGGTGTTTTCACACCTGATGTCACAGTAAGTAGCCAATATTGAAGTCGTAATAGCCTATATTTCATTTCTTATGATCCTAAAGGCGGCTCCTTTACCAATAAGAGATCGCTGTGGATGAGAAATAAAGGCACAAAGCCGTTACACATGAAGTGAGCCATTATAAAATTACTTATTGGTATACTTTAATTCTGTTTTTCCTAAGTGCAGCCTCTTTACTGATGAGAGAGCGCTGCCTGAGAAATTAAGGTGCAAAGCCGTTACGCATGAAATGAGTCAAAGCTTGTAGAACAGGTGAAAAAGAGGGAAAGAAAAAAAAACTTAATCACCTTCTATGATGTTTCTTGGTTTATCTGAGAGCAGATCAGACAGCAGCAGACTGTGCACTGACTGTCTCATAGAAACACACATACACACACACACACACACACACACACACACACACACACACACACACACACACACATATATATATATATATATATATATATATATATATATATATATATATATATATATATATATATATATATATATATATATATATATATATAAGCTTAGGAACATGTCTGTAGCTATAAACCTTCAATATGAGTTATTTGTCAAATTTTTATACAGAGATGTTCACATGTAATATCAAAATATTCCACAAACAATTTTGACACAATCTTTTACTATTTTTCGTTTTTCCATTTTTAAAACCAGAACAGAAAAACAAGTCTGTTTTTTTTTTTTTTGATTTTATTTTGAAACAGAATAACGAAAGAACGAACCATAAACAGATTTGTAAATTAACCTGAATGTTTATTTAACCTTTGCTGAGTTTACCTTTGTTCAGTTTCATCTTCAGCTTCAAAAACAGTGAAAGAATGAAGGTGTTAGTTTATACATATCTATACACAGTCTATGGTATTCATAGGACTGCTGTTGCCCAGGTCATTTATAGTCTTCTGTTCTTTATCTTTAAGTGAAGCAAGTACAGTGGTGGACAGTAACATGTACTTGAATACCATAGTCAAGTACTTTTTTTTAATTTTTGCATATCTTTACTTAAGTATTCATTTTTTGGACACTTGCGACTTTCACTCCTCTACATTTCTAGGAAGCTCATCATCACTCATTTCTTTCAGGCTCAGCAGAGCTTTCAGGTGGTGTTTTTTTTTCTAAAATGCAATTGGCATCATGCTGTGCTCCTCACAGAAGGGAACCAATCACACACCTGGGCTGGATTTGGAAATATTTCATCCTTGCCCCGAGCCACACCCACCTTCATCCAAATGAGCTGGATTGAGGAATCCTTTTTTTGCAGCACTTCACTGTTAATTCCCTTCAACCTAACACTGGAGTGGTCCAGTGTGACGTGACGAAAAGCTGGTCAGTACCTCCTGACCTTTAGATACTTGATAAATATTAGACTGTCTGACTAAAACTGACCCCACCTTTGAAACATTTGAATGTTCACATTTCCAAAGGAAACTCAAGAAACTTTGATCTCTTCCAGAAAAATACCTTCAACTCTTCCAGAGAAATTTTATTCTGCTGAGAGTGATTTCTTTTTTGTTACATGGAAAAACTGCTCAACACTGTAAAAAGAAGCTATAAAAACTCATGCTTCAAATAAAGATTATCTGACACACACACACACACACACACACACACACACACACACACACACACACACACACACACACACACACACACACACACACACACACACACACACACACACACAATAATTGTTTTCCAGCTTTACTCTGTCCCTCTGCCTCTCCTCACTTTGTTTTTTATTGAACCGTCTTGAATGAATCCTGATCAGTCACCAGAGGATGGCTGACAAACTGCAGACAGGTGTGGCTATGCAGTGTACATTGCAGTTGTTTTAATTGTTCCTCTCTGATCTTTGATGATGTGACAAAAGTGAAAAGATGCCCGCTGTGAGAAAAGACAAAAAGCAGCTGTAGTATCTGATTGTTTACATTTAAAAAATAATATGGTATCTTTGTCAGACTTACTGGCTTTTCCCCAAATTTGCTCTTTTTCACATCCCCAGGTCCTGCAGCAACAAAAACAACAACAGAAATAACATCAAAAACAACAACAACAAGTTAATGTTTTACATCTGGGCTTTGACCAAATCAATACTTGCAGATTTTTTTTAAGTAAGTATGAATATAAATACCTCTCCATTAGTGAGCTACCACCTAATCGTGGTGGAGGGGTTTGTGTGTCCCAATGATCCTAGGAGCTAAGTTGTGGGGGGCTTTATGCCCCTGGTAGGATCTCCCATGGCAAACAGGTCCTAGGGGAGGGACCAGACAAAGTGTAGCTCACACAGACCCCTTATGACGAGCAAAAACAATGGAGCCAGGTTTCCCTTGCCCGGACGTGGGTCACCGGGGCCCCCTCCTGGGGGTGGGGCTCGATGGCGAGCACCTGGTGGCCAGGCCTGCTCCCATGGGCACGGGCACAGCCCCAAGAGGCAACGTGGGACCCCCTTCCCGTGGGCTCACCACCTGCAGGAGGGGCCATAGAGTTCGGGTGCAGTGTGAGTTGGGCGGCAGCTGAAGGCAGGGACCTTGCCTGTACATTGGAGTTCACCCTGGTGGACAAGAGGGTAGCCTCCCCCCGCCTTCGGGTGGGGAGACAGATCTTGACTGTTGTTTGTGGCCATGGCCCAAACAACCCTATCCACCCTTTTTGGAGTCCTTGGAGGGAGTGCAGGAAAGTGCCCCGTCTGGGGATTCCTTGTCCTACTGTGGGACTTCAACGCTCACGTCGGCAATGACAGTGAGACCTGGAAGGGCGTGATTGGGAGGAACGGCCCCCCAGATCTGAACCCGAGTGGTGTTTTGTTGCTGTACTTCTATGCTCATCACAGATTGTCCATAACAATCACCATGTTCAAGCAAAAGGGTGTCCATATGTGCACTTGGCACCAGGACATCCTAGGCTCCAGTTCGATGATTGACTTTGTAGTCGTGTCATCAGACTTGAGGCCGCATGTCTTGGACACTCGGTTAAGAGAGGGGCGGAGCTGTCAACTGATCGCCACCTGGTGGTGAGTTGGCTCCAATAGTGGGGGAAGATGCCAGTCAGACCTGGTAGACCCGCAGAGTCATCTGGCAGAGTCTCCCGTCAGAAAGAGCTTTAACTCCCACCTCCAGGAGAGCTTCGAGGTAGGGGACATCGAGTCCGAATGGGCTTTGTTCCGTGCCTCCATTGTTGAGGCAGCCGATCAGAGCTGTGGCCGTAAGGTGGTTGGTGTCTGTCGGGGCGGCAATACCCGAACCTGCTGGTGGACACCAGTGGTGAGGAATGCGTCCAGCTTAAGAAGGAGTCCTATTGGGCCTTTTTGGTGTGTGGGACTCCTGAGGCAGCAGACAGGTATCGACAGGCTAAGCGGAATGCAGCTTCAGCGGTTGCCGAGGCAAAAACCCGGACATGAGAGGAGTTTGGTGAGGCCATGGAAAAGAACTTCCGGACAGCTTCGAAGAGGTCCCGGACCACCAACCGGCATCTCAGGAGGGGGAAGAAGTGCAGTGTAAACACTGAGTTCACTGGGGACGGTGCACTGCTGACCTCGACTCGGGATGTTGTGGATCGGTGGAAGGAATACTGCGAAGATCTCCTCAATCCCACCGGCATGCCTTCCTTGGAGGAAGCAGGGCCTGGGAATGTAGAGGTGGGCTCTTTCATCTCTGGGGTTGAGGTTGCCAGGTGGTTAAAAAGCTCCCTGGTGGCAGGGCCCCGGGTGTGGATGAGATCCGCACAGAGTTCCTTAAGGCCCTTGATGTTGTGGGTCTGTTGTGGTTGACACGACTTTGCAACATCACATGGACAGTGCCTCCGGATTGGCAGACCGGGGTGGTGGTCCCTCTTTTTAAGAAGGGGGACCGGAGGGTGTGTTCTGACTACAGGGGGATCACACTCCTCAGCCTCCCTGGTTAAGTCTATCCAAGGGTACTGGAGAGGTGGGTCCGTAGGATTGTTGGACCTCGGATTCAGGACAAGCAATGTGGTTTTCGTCCTGGCCGTTGAATTGTGGACCAGCTCTATACCCTCAGCAGGGTCCACGAGGGTACATGGGAGTTTGCCCAACCTGTCCACATGTGTTTTGTGGACTTGGAGAAGGCATTCCATCATCTCCCTCGGGGAGTCCTGTGGGGGGTTCTCCAGGAGTATGGGGTGTCAGACTGCTTGTTACGAGCCGTCTGTTCCCTGTACGACCGGTGCCAGAGCTTGGTCCGCATTGCTGGCAGTAAGTCGGACTTGTTTCCAGTGGGGGTTGGACTCCACCAGGGCTGCCCTTTGTCACCGAAAAATGTTATGGACAGAATTTCTAGGCACAGCCAGGGTGTCGAGGGGGTTCAGTTTGGTGACCTTAGAATTGGATCACTGCTTTTGCAGATGATGTGGTCCTGTTGGCTTCATCAAGCCGTGACCTTCAACTCTCTCTGGAGCAGTTCGCAGCCCAGTGTGAAGCGGCTGGGATGAGAATCAGCACCTCCAAATCTGAGTCCATGGTCCTCAGCCGGAAAAGGGTGGACTGGCCTCTCTGGGTCAGGGATGAGATCCTGCCCCAAGTGGAGGAGTTTAAGTATCTCGGGGTCTTGTTCAGAGTGAGGGAAGGATGGAGCGAGAGATCGACAGGCAGATCGGTGCAGCGTCTGCAGTAATGCAGACTCTGCACAGGTCTGTCGTGGTGAAGAGGGAGCTGAGCTTGAAGATAAAGCTCTCTATTACTGGTCGATCTTCGTTCCCACCCTCACCTATTTCCATCCTAACAGCAGGTGACGGTGAAACTGTCTCTACCCTGGATGCAAATTGGTCATTTAAATCAGTTGAATAAGTTACTTAATGTAATGTTACAGGAGAAACTCATATTCCAGCATCATTCTTCAGCATCCTTCTGAAGGCATCAGTTAAGGCCATGTTGTAGAGATTTTAAACAGAATCTTTTTTTGTGCGTAGAAGAGCAGAAGTGGAGGAACAGAGACCAGAAGACCATCTGTGTGTATAATTGTCTTCAGCAGGTTCATGCTGAATCCTTCTTTTTTTCCCAGTTTTCTGGTGTGGTGTGGTTTTGACTTTGCCCCCTAGGTGCCACTGTTGTCATACATTACTGAGGAAGTACTCAGTTGTAGTTACTTCAACTGTTTTTCAGCTGGAAAGATGATATTATGATGATGTTAGCCAGTAGCTTTTAGCATTAACTGGTATATTGCGTTACAGTGTGACCAAGTGGGATTTAAAAGCATTTGTCTGTATTATTTTAGCTCCACACAGCTGTTTAGTAATGTTGTGGAAGCAGAAGTGCTGAAAACATAGTGTGTGATTATTGTCTGCGGATAAATGCTTGGAGAACAGTCCATGTGTCAGTTCCTTTTATATACCATCACATTACACAGGACTGAGCCTCTAGTAGGGCTTTCTCCTCCACCTCACCCACTGGGTGATCTTTCTGAAGGCATCAGACACCTTAAAGGCGATGGTTCCACCAGCAGCTTCACATCCTGCTGCAACAAGAACTGTGGCAACCACAGGTGGCGCCAAACTGCCCTGAGGCCTGCCACAGCCTTACCAGCTGATTCAGCCCTGCTCTTCATCAGCATGTTCATCTCTGGATCTTCAGCTGCTCTTTAGAAAAATCACAATGAAGAGAGAACCTGCTCCATCATCATCTGTGAACTCTAGTAACAACATCCATTTCTTGCTCTGAGTCAGGGGAGGACAGACACCCACTGCTTACTGGACCAGGACCAGGACCAGGACCAGGCTGCCTCTTTTGACACACTGGATGCTCTCTAGATCCAGTTTGAGATGTCTGGAGGATGTTTTTGTGTAAACTGTAACATCTCTCCTCACACTCTATCTTTTCTGGGTAATGAGACCAGTGTGACATTCTGGTGAAGGACAGGGTTCATGTCTCAGCGCTGTGGTCTAATGTGTCAGAGCCGATGATGACCACAGGTTAATTTAAGAGTCCTAACCACAACAAGGTGTAGCATGTTTGGATAAACTCTCTGTCACACACATAGAAAAAAAATGAAACATGTTTAGACTTCATCAGACTCACCAGCTCCTCGAAGAATTATAAGAACCAACACGATGATGACCACAGCAGACCCACAAGCAGCAACAACCACAACAGACTGCACCACACAGGATTCTGCTTAGAAACAACACACACCAAGAGCAGGACTCAGTTTGGTAGGATGACATCAGAAATAAGATAATCCTTTGTTCATCCCATAGCAGGAGAATCACAGCAACAAAGAGGAAAATACAAACATTACAATAAGAACATAAAATAACAAAGTCAGAGTAATGTATGTGAACAGAACTAAAGGACAACATCTCCAACATTCTGTGGTTATTTAGGAAAATTCAGATTCAGAAACAAACAACTTCAGTCCAAACTGGATATCCTGACCTCTCCGGGTCAGTAATGACCTGTACTCACTTGAAAGTGTTTCCAAAAAGTTTCCAGGCTCAGAGACATCTTCAGTTTCAGACACACCAACAGTCAAACCTGAGTGCACAGCCCAAAAACATCTTTAAAGCACCCTTTATGATTGTTCCTAACACTTCATTAAGTACAAATCTATTGGTGTACCTGTCATTTCACTTCCAGAAGAGGAATCTGAACAGGTCGTATTCGCTCCTGCATCTGGAGGACAGAAAGAGAAACAAGACGAAAGCACTTTAAAGCTTCAAGGAAGAGGATTCAAAAAGTCATGGAAGAATTTGACCCTGGGAACTGGGCACTTTCAGCGAGATGCTCCCACTCAGAGATCTTTAGATTATCATTAAATACTTAACTGATGAGAAGTTTTAGACAATTTATTTAAAAACAAACAAACAAACAAAAAATAAACAAAAAACAAAAACAAAAAACTCGATCATTAATATAAAACTTCTTCGTTGTTAGATAGCTGTTACAGAGTCAACCAACACCGACACTCTCTGACTTAAATGAGTTCCCACTTAACAAGATCACTTTTCGAGCTGTTTCACCAGGAGGGTACAGAGGTGCTGTGGCCCTGCCAGGTTTAGAGAAGACACATGTTGAAGAAGTGTTAAACCAAGTGATCCAGGTATCTGTGTGTGATCTTATTGGTAAGGGTGAGTGAAATAAAAACTCTCTCATCAGAAAAACTTAGCCTTGCAGACCCCACCCTCAAAGTTCCTGAACCTTTGAAAAGTACTACATCCTGAGCCAAGAGTTTTCAAGGGTTAGGCCAACTACCCCAAAACTAAGTTTAGAGCCTGGACCCTCCCTCTAAAACAGAGCTGCAGATGTTGAAGACTCATCTGTTCAGGAAACACTTAGGCCCTCAATCTGACCCTTCTCCTCTTTGACCTCAGGGGTAGAATGAGTCTGAAGGTTTCACACCCAGCTCTTAGTGAATATATTATTGAATGCTGTTGAAGGTTGAATTATATTGTTGCAGCGATTTATTGTGGACACATTATTTTACATGAAAAGAAAGTCTTGCACTTAATGACAGCACCTGCAGTCAAATAACTTGAAGCACTTTGTCACACTAACTAAGCTTTTCCCTCGTCTACTAAATTCTTGCTCGTGTTGTACGTGCTTTGGACAAAAGCGTCTGCTAGATAACACTGTGGAAATGTAGAATAGTAGGAACTTGGTGAGGGATAGACTCTATAAGGCTTCAAGAACAAACACTCTCACTAACCTGGGCCTGCAGGTGAAGTCTGAACAGGGATAGGTGAAGTGTGGACAGGGACAGGTGAAGTCTCAATGGGGACTGGAGTAGGAATAGGACCTCCATCTTTTTTGTTTTGGTTTGTAACACCTAAAGAGAACAAAACCCACACCTGAAATAAACTGCAGGTCCCATCCTCTGCACATTCTGCACCAACACGTAATGATTCATCAGTAAACGAGTGAGAGTCACTTACGCTGAACAGTGATGGAGGCAGCCTCACTGTGAGGAGATGTAGAGTTTCTGTCTCCAATCTTTACGGTGTAGAAACATTTCACCCTGACCTCAGCTGGTGATCTCTGACCAGCCATGGTTAGCAGCACACTTCCTGTCAGTGTCTGCAGACATGAGAACGTCCTCACTGTTCCTCCACGCAGAGTGTAGTAGAAACACTGAGGCTCAGACACAGACAGAGGAGTCTGACAGTTCAGAGTGACTGAGTCTGTCTCTGTGATCACTTCTCGGCTTACTTCCAGCTTCGCTCCACTCAGAGCTGAAAACACAAGACCATAAACTCAGGATTGAAAAATGAACTTGTGTTAAAAAAAAATTGAAACAACACGCTGGAGCACTGTTTCATTTTTTGACCTGTTTCTTAATGTGTTTCTTCAAACTGTCTTTCATTAAACAAAAAGTTGAAAGGTGTCAGAGGGAACATATTTAATATACCCAGCACAGGGATAAATTCATACATGATTTTGATATTTCTGTATTTTAGATCACACAGGGCCGAATCAAAACACAAAGACAAAGCTCTACACTCCTGGACTTCTGCCACAGCCTGACTCTGTGACCTTTTTTTTATTTTTCATTCAGATGGATCTTTAAAGCTCCTGTGAGGAGTTTTCTATCTGCTCATGAGTTATCCTGAAATTAACCTGATGCTGCTGCACAACACACACAGAGCTCATCACAGACTGTATTCATCACATGCTTAGATACTGTGGTTTCAAACAGTGTTCCTGATTTCTTTTTCAACATTTTTCACACTGAATTGTTTCAGATCAAAAATATTTAAATATAAGACAAAAACAATACAGGTAAACTTAAAATGTAGATTTAAAAGGGGCTGAGAGAAGTTTCTAGGTGATCTTGAAAAAGTCTCCCTCCCCTAGATATATGCCTGAGCCTAACACGCTTTTTTTTTTTTTTTTTCTGAGTAATTTTTATTTGGAAATATATGAGCACATAATGAAAAGATTCTTACAATACATATTTCCACTTTTTTTTCCTTTTCAAATGGAACATGAACACCCCCCCCCCAAAAAAAAAAAATAAAATAAAAAAAATAAAATAAAATAAAATAAAATAAAATAAAATAAAATAAAATATAGGACACATGACTTGTGATAGTGTTCATCCCAGCCCACAGTCAGCAGTTATTCTGCAGTGGTCTGTTCAAACTTGAGAGTCTATCAATAAAATGAAGAGTGAGGTTACGTTAGCTCTGATTGGTAGATGACTGGCAGGACATAACCAGGATTTACTAACGTTACACATTACAGACACGTGTCACAGCACCGGGCTGTCAGCTGAGCTAAATATAGACAGCTACAAAACAAAACATACATCTGACAGTGTTTACTTGTTGTCATGTTTGCCTACAGATACGTTGGAGCACCAGGCTGCCAATAGTTCTACATAAAGCCGACAACTACAACGTTTGCTTGATGTCTGGTTTCAAATTGTAGCGCTACGTAGGCTGTAGGCCTAACTGTACTGATAAATACCTTACCTCTGCGCGTTGTATCCGGTAAAAGTTGTCTTGAACAAAGAAAATTTGTTTCAATCTGATCTCCATTTAATTCCAAATGACACACGCCTCGCTAAAAGTCATTTATGACAGTGTGTGTGAGACTCTGGGCCAGAAGGCTGCGAGGGAGTCCAATTAAAACTGACCCTCCTCATAGAATCTTTGATATTGCTACACTAAAAATCTTTGTCTGGAAGATCCCCCAGTACTTAGCTTTTATTAGAAACAGGATTGCATGCCAATGTGACTATATTCTGTGTAGAAAGAGGAAATCATGATGCAGACTCAGAGAGGTGCTTAAACTTTTTTTTATACCACTGTAAATTTGTTTGATGATCTGAAACATTTAAGTAAGACACTTTTCACACCCCTGTAGTTCTTTATGGACGTTATTACTGCCACAGGGTCAGAATTTCACAGCACTCTGTAGAAACAGCTCTGCTAACGCTCTCAGCAGCGAAGACACTGAGCCATGTGTTCCCTAACACGGAGAGCTGGATGACAGGGCTTTTTGGCTCCTCTCACTACATATGTGTGCACAGGAGAAAACCACAGAGCACTAAATGAGAGCTATGACTTTGTCTAAAGGGGTTTCAAGGCTGACAAAGTTCCTCACAGGAGCTCTAAAAAGCAGTCAACATTTGCAGATCAATTTATGAGGGGCCACTGTCACTGAAACATTTCTCTTTACCATCCAAACAAGATTATTTCTCCTGATAGGTTAACCAAACAATGACTAAAACTTCTCACCTATGGTGATGGAGGCAGCCTCACTGTGAGGAGATGGAGAGTTTCTGTCTCCAATCTTTACAGTGTAGAAACATTTCACTCTGACCTCAGCTGGTGATCTCTGACCAGCCATGGTTAGCAGCACACTTCCTGTCAGTGTCTGCAGACATGAGAACGTCCTCACGGTTCCTCCACTCAGAGTGTAGTAGAAACACTGAGCTTCAGACAGAGGAGCCTGACAGTTCAGAGTGACTGAGTCTGTCTCTGTGATCACCTCTGGACTCACTGTCAGCTTCGCTCCACTCAGAGCTGAAAAGGTCAGAGTTAAATACGACAACAGTTAAACACAAGCAGCACTGATCACATTGTACTGAAGGAGCTGTTTAAGTATTTGAGTTCACAACAGTCAGTGAGTGTGTGTGAGCAGAGCTGGTCATGGAGAGTAACAGACCAGACTGACCTTGAGTTCCATAAAAGCAATCTGTAGGAAAGATAATTGGACATGAACGTCAGCAGGAAGAGAAATGACAAGCTAAAACTCTTCCTGTCTTTAGACACGTCTTGGAATAAAAAAATACAGGTTTCATATTAAAGAACAGACCCTGTCTCACCCCATCTGGATTTTCCAGACCCCCAGCTGGCTTTACGTGACCCCTTAGCAACAGATAGTCTGATGTTACATTATCAGAGAAGACCTTTCCCTTCAGAGGATGATTCAATAAGAGTTCAGTCTTACATGTGAGGATGAGGAGCAGCAGACGTGCGGCCATGATGAAGCTGGTTGCAGACACTGTGCTGAGGACACTTCTGTCTCTGACTGTGTGGAGCCTGTGGTTCTCTGAAGACTGCTCTCTTCGACACAGCACGTCATAGGTGCTATCTTAAGAAGAGAGGTACACGAACTGCACAGTACTGCAACACTTTTCAGAAACATATTTGCAAATGTATTTCTCTAAAACCTAACATACTTTTACAGTATCTGTCTGGAACACTGTCTTCCAGACCCTGAGAGCTGCTACATCTCTCATGTTTTTCTGGTTTGTTGTACGTTATTTTACCTGTTGATTTAATTTCTGTAGAACACTTTTTAAACTTTCTCTGTGAAAAGTGCCCTACAAATAAATGTTTCTTACTTAGAGTGGCTGGCAGATTTAATAGTTACACTACTCCATTTTCAGTAGATTTTAATGGCTGTAAGTCTCTCTGCTGATTTAGATCTGCTGTTGTTTTTGTCCCCTCATCTGGGTTGTTTTGTCCCAATGATTCCTCATTACTTTTGCATTTTTTCCCTGGTTACCTTCTCTAGTTAGGGGCTCGGCTTCAAACAAGCCCCTATCCCCCATAGCAAGCTTTGGAGGATTGCTCTTCTGTTCGCCTCTTTTTTTTTCAACTTCATCTTCTGGTCAAAATTTTGTCTCGCTATTTCTCCCAGGACTATGAGAAAACCCCCGCAAATTATACATCAAAAAGTGCGGTTTGTCCAGGAATGGTGTCCTATGACTTTTTTCGCTATTACGCCAATCTTTGGCTAAGTTATTCACCAAAAACGGTGAAAAATGTCTCATAGGGAATGAATGGGAATCTAGGACTCTCTCCTCCAAATTTCTACTAACATTGACATGCTAGGACTTCGGCATACTTCCACTTACAGACTCCATTTTTGCATTAAAATCTTCACAGATCTTTCGGCTCTTCAAGTTTGACCTCACTTGTAGATATCTTTTACAGTTTTTGAGATTTTACTGTTAAACATTAACTTTTCAGATTCTGCCCTGAAACCTCAGCTCTCAGAGCTCAGCTAATCTTGTCCTGCTTCTGACAAAGTGGTTTTTAAAGCAAAAGGATGGTACACTTTTTCACAAAATGGCCATGGCTAGCTTGTCCATCTTATTGGAGATAGATCTTACATTCCCAATAACGATGGATGGCAGGACAGGTCTATGTCATCACTTCTTAGCTCACACCTGAGAACCAGCATGTCGTCCTCACCTCCTTCTCCTCACCTTGAGGGAAGACATTAGGCCTTACACCAGTTAGCATTGACATGCCACAGGCTGCTAACAGCTGAGTTCACAAGTAAACAATGCAGCCATGGTTACATGTAGGATCTCCAGACAAACACAGGAGAAAAAGTAGTAAAAATATCACTGAAGACACAAAAAGTTTGGTGTCCATAACCAACAAATGAGCCATACAAAGAAATGATCCACTCCAAATACAACGATTACGAAAAAGACACAAAAAAAAAATTACAAGAAACGGACAAAGAAGAGAGAGCTTCCGCAATGTCAGCCATAGCCAACAGGGTGGCGCCTAGCAACTGATTTCACACCAGCTGATTTAGCTGATTACCCCACCTTTAAGCAGAGATCAGGGACTAATCAGTGAAATCAGCTGGTTGAGTTTTTGGTTGGAAAGAAAACCTGCAGCCTCTTGGCCCTCCATGGCCCGAGTTTGAGATCCCTGCTCTGCACAGATTGTCTTTAAATCTTGAATATTCTTTGGTGCCCTCTGGTGAACCCTTTCTTTAGTTCTTTCCAAAATGTTCAATTGGATTGAAGTCAGGTGATTGACTAGGCCATTCTAACAGATTGATTTTCTTTTTTGAAACCATTTGAGAGTCAACTTTGCTGTGTGCTTTGGATCGTTGTCCTGCTGGAAGGTCGAGACACGTCTTCATCTTCATCATCCTGGTGGATGGCAGCAGATTCATGTCAAGAATTTCCCCATACATGGCTCCATTCATTGCTCCGTCAATTATATGAAGTTTGCCAACACCATGAGATGAGAAACAACCCCATGCCATGATGCTTCCACCTCCAAACTTCACTGTTGGTATAGTGCTTTTTGGGTGATGTGCAGTGCCATTTCTCTTCCAAACATGGTCTGTAGTATGACAGCCAAAAAGTTCAATTTTGGTTTCATCTGACCAGAAAACATTCTCCCAGTATTCTACAGGCTTGTCAAGATGCTGTTTAGCAAACTTTAAACCAGCTTCAACATGCCTTTTCTTGAGGAATGGAGTCTTGCGGGCTGAGCGTACATAGAGACCATGGCGATGGAGTGCATTGCCTATTGTTTTCTCTGTAACAATTGTACCTGCTGCCTCCAAGTTTCTCTGGAGCACTTTCGGGGTGGTCCTTGGCTTGTTGAGTACTCTTCTGACTATCTTTCTGACTCCCTGGTCAGAAAACTTGCAAGGAGCTCCTGTGCGTGGCCTGTTGATGGTAAGGTGGTGCTTCTTCCACTTGTGAATAATGGCCCCAACGGTGCTGACTGGAATATTCAGGTGCTTTGATAGAGTCTGTAACCAGTTCCATTCTGATGCTGAGCAACAATCAGGTTGTGAATGTCTTCAGAGAGCTCTTTGCCTTTACCCATCATGAGGTGTGTCGTATTTAACTGCTTGGTGAAAAAACAACCTTTTTTATAGGACCATCAATTTGCTCTAGTCCAGCTGATGTTGGTTTACACTAATTAGAAGTTCAAGTAATAATTACTGACAGATATCAGGTGGTATGGTGCATTTCCTTGCCAAAGTATACAGCCTTTCCATGATATGTTCAATACTTTTTTCCTTCGTTGATTTCTTGTCATGTGTGGATTATTTGAGTTAATACCAATGTCTGGTAGAAATTTCGTTTGAATTGCAGCTTTGGAAATAAATGTAATGAGAAAAAAGTTGACGGGTTCCAATATTTATTTTCCCCATTGTAAGTCAGTAAAGCCAGTAGATGGTTTCAAAGAGTTGTAAGGTTCTGTTAAGCAAATCAAACTTCAAACTTTTTTAAGCACTTTTAATGCACAATAGTGGCAACACAAAGTGCTTGACGAAAGAAAAGACAAGAAAACAAACAAAAAATAATAATAATCACAAGTGACCTGATAAACCCACATAAACACACACATCAATGTAGAACCCTTCACCCTCAACGCATCAACCCATACCCAGAGTGCACAAGGTGAACACAGTTAATTAAAACCCCTGCAGATGACCTGGGGAACTGTGGAAACGCTTTCTGGAGACCTTGATGAGGAAACACCAAAGGCAGAGTAAAGGTTAAACTCAAAATAAGAAAATAAAACAACCAAGCTAAAAGGAACAAATACGATAATAAAATATTAGGACCACTAAAACAGTAAAAGAGAAACAATGTCAAACTTAAACTTTAAGATACAAAACTAAAAAGCTGAAAGTAGTAATGCAGCAAATAAGCAGATAAATAATTAGGTTGAGACACATAAAAAGATAAATATATATTAAACCAAAGGTTAGGGTTATATGCCTTTAAAAAGACAAAGATCCAAACTTAATTATATGAATAGATAAACAAGTTAAAGTAAAACTCAGTTAAAAGCTAGACTTTCAGGTAAAAGGTAAGTTTAAGTTTGCTTTAAAAAAAAACCCCACTGAGAACACATTACAGCAATGTTCAGGTATTAGAAAATTTACTTCAGTATTTTGAATACTGAAGTATTTTCAAAAGAAAGTACTTCAGTATTTTGACTTGAACAGAATCTTAACCAAGCAACTTTTGTTTGTAGTTGAGTAAGATATCAATCAATCAATCTTTATTTGTATAGCGCCAAATCATAACAAATGTTATTTCAAGACACTTTACAAAAACATTTACAGGTCTAGACCCGTAAATGTTAATAAAATTTTATTAGCAGAAACCCAACATCAAGACAAGATAAGGAGTCTGATCTTATCTTAATCCACCATGAGTACAGGACTATGAGCATTTAGAAAGTTACAATGGCAAGGAAAAACTTCCCTTTAACGGGCAGAAACCTCGGACAGAACCAGACTCATGTTAGACAGACATCTGAGGAGACTGTGTTGGAGTTAGAGAGAGACAGATAGAGGAGAGAGAGTGGGAGAGAGAATAATGGGGGGGATACACACACACAAGCGTGCACACACACACACACACACACACACACACACACACACACACACGCGTGCACACACACACACACACACACACACACACACACACACACACACACACACACACACACACACACATACACACACACACACACACACACACAGAAAGGGAGAGAGAGAGACTGACACTGACACAGTCCAAAGTTTGGCGTTGTGGCGACAGTAAAGGAGAAACCAGCAGGCCATTCCCGGCAACAATCCAAAGACGTAGCAGCTGGAGTCTGACAGGAGCATAGGCCGTCTACTTCACCGATCCCCAGGAACCTACAAGACAAACTCAGAGCCTCCCAGATACATGTATAGTCAGTAACTATAACAGGACATTAAGACTAGAAGTTAGGCTGACAGAAAAAGAGGGAAACAGGAGCCCTGTGTGTCAGTTCCTCCCAGCAGTCTAAACCTATATGACCTCAAGTATGAGTACTTTAACTAAATTACTCAAGTCAGGAACTTTGTCCACCCCTGAGAGAGTGAGAAGATAACACACAACACATTAACACATGCTTTTATGTCAGAGTCTCCTTAAGTCTCGAATAACACCACAAGTCTGTTTCTGGTAAGACTGACACGCAAGGGTGCTAGTCTGTTAATATTCTGATCAGAAAAGCTCAGGGACGCGAGAAGTGGGGTGCTGAGGGTGCTGCAGCACCCCCTGGAGGTGAAGAAGAGGAAAAACTATACTTAGATTTTTTTTTTCTACCGCTTTTTTTCCCCACACACACATATTAAACAAACAATATCAACAAAACACCAGAAAGGAAATCCACCTTTGGAGTCTACAAATAGGTGAGAGACCCATTTAAGCACTTTAATTATTGTTGATTATACTGTTTCTGCAGCTGTGCAACTTATTTACTTTTATTTTCTGTGCTTGTAACAATTGGATCTTGATTAGTAACAGATTTTGTGTTGAAATGTATGCACGAGTCATTCGCCATTGATGAGATTTGCATAATGTACTGGGTTTTGATCTTGATCGTTTTGTGTTGTTGAAGTGTCATTGAGGCTGGAAGTGGTGTGTCCTAGACACTGAAAGAATGCGCTCTTTGTCTCTCTGACCCACTCTCCTTCCAGAGACGTCACGTTGTGTCTTGTCGGGTTGTGCCTTGTCGGGTTGTGCCTTTGTGGTCAAGATGGGTAGAAGAGAGTGAGACCCAGAGAGACTGTCAGCCTGGACTGTGGTGCAATAATATTTTGTTTAATTGGTTTGAAATAAACCCTGATTTGTTGGCACACAACGTTTGGTTATTTAGCTGTCTGCAGGCTCAATAAAAACCCGTAGAAAACCAGCCCCCCCTGGTATAAATGACTTCTCGCGTCCCTGGAAAAGCTGACTGTGTTTGTCCATGGAAGAAATCACTCAGCTGTTTGGTCACTAAAGGGAAATCTTGGGAAACTCTAACTTACTTTTCTTTTCTTCTTGGTAATGAAACAGAGAAAACTCCTTAAGTTCATCTCTCATCTGTAGAAAAAGTCAAAGAAAGTAAAAGCTGGACATTTTGACATTTGCTCCTGTGTCATTGGTCTTACTCTGTCTGTCTCAGTATGTCTGCAGGATGCTGCTGTGCGTGCAGGAAACCAGGAAAACGCAACATGGAGTTCTTTTGCTCCTCTTAAAAAATGGAACAGATTTATACGGTGTGTATGGTGTGCATGTTCGAGGTGGTTGCCAAGTTAGTCAGAAGCAAGTAATGTCAGGTAGGTCACCAACACAGTCTATGGGTCAGACACAGTCAATTCAGGGGGGGAAAAGTTCTCAGTGTGCAGTGGACCAGTCTACCTATATAAAAAATGTGTAGGCTCTGTCAGCTATAAACAAGGGATCATTTGCTTACTCTGATGCTGAGCGGTGGGATTTGCTGTTGTAATACCTCTGAGTGGACAGTAGGGGGCAGTAACAGACTGGTTTACTTCAGCCAAAGTCTTCTGTTTATAGCAGCAGCATAAAGTACTACATTTTACAAATTCAGTCCTCTCCTCTGAGTATTTTTGAGAGGTTACAGCTGTTCCCAGGTTACAGAGCCGTTACTGTGGCCCGCAGAAAAGTTGGTCAGTTAATTGTCTATTCAGCTCATCTCCACTAGATAACCCTCAGAGTGGAACAGAAACTTAGATGGTAGTCTCAGAGTTTGGAGTGAGCAGCATGAGAGCATGGATCCATCCTGCCTTGGACCGACTCTTCAGACAAAAAGGGACCATGTACAAAGTAAGATGTTTGAAAATCATCTATTCTCATTAAAATGTTCATCATCAGCACACTTACCAGCTGGCATAAGGTACCTTACTCAAAGAGAAACCCTGGACTGCAGCACTTGTCCTGTTTCCCTCTGTTTGGGTCCTTCTCTGCTGCCTAAGCTGCTGCACCATTGGCTGCAGGATTTTATCTATTTATTTATCTATTTTTACCTGTGTTTCTCCTCTGGCTGAGGAGCAGGTCCCTGTCAGAATGAACTCTGGATACAAGACTTTCCCCCGTTCATCCTGGGACCCAGTTCATATGCTGCTTCACTCACAAATCCAAGCACATTTGTCATGATTTATTCATATTCCCTGTTGTGGTCGTTGTTTTTGAGAGACACCAAGTTTATCATCCTCCATAAGTACTCCTGCAGTAAACACACAGCACCACCTGGGATGGTGTAACCACTGGTTCTGTGACAACAGACTGTTTTCAACACAAGATTCTTTCTTCTTAGCCTTTATAGGGAAATACTTAATAAAAAAAAGACTGAAAAAGAGAAAAGGCAGTTGTACTCTGAAAAAAAGACAGAAATGCTGGACAAAACCTGACTCATGAAGTGTTGACAGGAACATTTTTCCAGCACGGTGTCTCCATGCTACTCTCAGCTTTTTCAAAGTGGCTCTTATGTTTCAGATTGAACCAACATTACCAGACCAGGGACTGTATGTATGTCCAGCCATTAGTGAAGAAAACAGACCGTTTGTACCAATGGTGGTGAAAAAAAAAAAGGAGTAGCGGTCCACGAGCCCAAAAAGAGGGTTAAGTTAAATGGAGGTAGACTCCACCATTACAGATGCTAATAGCGGGTTTACTTCACCTGTTCTGCTGGTTTAAGGTAGACGTTGTGCATTATGTTATGGTTAAAGACAAAATATGTAAAGACAGCAGATATTTAGAGATCCAAATAATCCTTTGTACAAGAATGATGATGTAAAGCTATACCACAAACTTGGGGGACAACATTTTCAGTGAACAGAGGACCCAGAGCCATCCAGGTTTTAAACTGACAAGACTCACAGCCTCAGTTTGGTACGTTTGCTTTGCTCTTTGCTCTTTGCTTTTATACGTCTGGGTTCTTCCAAGATGTGTGGTGGGATGGATAAAGAAATATTAAGGTGTCGTCCCCAGAGGACTGGTCTACAAAGCTGGATTTTCTCTTGGCGAGGTAACGTCGGGCTTGACCCTGGATTTTCTGTCCTCGGACGCTGGTTCACTTCTTACCAGAATAAATCACCACGGTAACTTATGCTGAATGGCTAACCTGTTCTGGAGCAAGGGCCTATGTCACAAAACAGGATCAATGTCTTAGCGAGGTAACTTCAGGGTTATATATATATTATATTTATTTATTGGTTATTAAAGAGGGCACAGCACATATTAATGAACATTTTTTTACAAATGTAAATATGCCAGATTATAGCCTTCGGCTAATTTCCATCTGCAGACCCCCTGGCAGGTTGATGGTTAACCCTGGTTTATCGATAGCACAAAGCTGGTTCATTTCTTATCAGGATAGATCACCACGGTGACTCACTCTGAACAGCTAACCTGCTCCGGAGCAGAGTAAGTTGGAGGTTGAATCTGATCCTACAAAATGCACCTCCCACTGTCCAATCAGCTTCTGAAACAATGAACTGTCCTTTGCTTCCAAACCCAGAAGACCGAGGTGCCAAACTTGTACGACGAGCATTGAGACGTAAGAGGTTGTTCCAGTAGCGATCTGACCCACTGTATCTACCTGATGATGCGCTTTTTAGAGATTTTAGTTCTAGCAGCCCGGATGACTACACCATCCACAAGAGCGGTGCTCTGACTGTCCTGCAGGTATTAAACTAGGAAGGGATAATCAAAGCATCAAACATCATTTCTATAGCCCCTTTCATACAAATGCAAAGTGCCTATCAAAATAAAAAAGGGTGTAATGTTGAAAAAGCACAATATTCTCTCATGTTATTCCTACACTTCATAAAATGTGTTTGAGGGATTTCTTTCTTTAAAGGGGACAGTGTATTTCAGTCCAGCTGATTTGGGTCAGACGTCACCTCGGTATTTTGACATGATTCCATTGTGGGGACAACTTTAAGCTCAATTGTAGCAGGATATTATGACATGAAACAGACCATTTTACCAGAAGCAAAGATGTTTTTGTACTTAATTTTTATAAAGATATCTTTTTTAATATATTTTTGCAATAAATTATTTGCCCCATGCCCTTTTTACGCTAGAGGGATTACGTCTGGGGAATGAGATGATAATTGTAATACACGCAATTCATCAGCACAATATATTGTTTAATTAGATTCATGAGCGTGATCAGTAACTTATGCATTTACACAGTCTGCTATGTGTTGCCTCGCATTTTGCCTGCAATTGGCAGCCACCTCGGTGTTTCCTTTCCGCTGCTCCTCTTCATATTTAAACATGATCAGATGTTGTTCCTCACAGGGGAAATAGGGCCCTCTGTCACTTTGCTTCTCTGTGTTTGTTGCGCTCACAATTGGGATTGGTCAGCTGTCTCTGAGCCCTGCCTTCATGTGTGCGTGTTCACAACTTTTAATGAGAAAAAACCTGAGTTGAGTTACCGTGTTGATAACTCGCGTCGTGCTATCGATTATCCTGTTTGCTGCTGTTGGGATTTGTCAGCCATGGATCAATGGGAACTACCCATAGTGAGTTAATCGTGCTTTGTGCTATAGGCCCCAGGGGCCTGTACTACGAAGCTGGATTAGCTCTTAGAGAGATAACTTCCTGGATAAGTTTCGGGTTTTCCGTACTACGAATGTAGAGCTCACGGGGTGTGACAGACTGCCCGCTGACCAATCGGTTCTCTCGGGCGGGCATAAAAGCCCACACAGTCAACAATTTGCTCAGCTGGAGTGAAGTCCTCCGGCGCGGGACCACCCCCTGTCTTTTTGGCCCAACATTTTTTCTTATGGACTGTGAGCAAACAATATCTTAGTGATCATCATAACTGAGACATTGTCAGGGAAAAGTAGAAATGTGTGCAAATGGAATCTTTCATACTGACCACTTTGAAGGATGTTTTTATATTTATTTTTTATTTGCTCCCACGTCCTTTTTTCCCCACTGCTATTGCATCTGCAATACAAACTGCCTATAATGAGCGTTTTCCTTGGGATTTGTAGGAAAGTGGACACTTTCTAATTATGAGGTGGGATATGATGCTGATCACACACACACTGACTGACAACATGAATGAATAAGGACCGAACTGCCCGTGTCGTCACATGATGAGATAGGTCTATTAATATCAGCATTTTGGAAATTTACGCGTTCACAGAGTCAGCGATTTCTTGCAGCAATCCCTCCGGCCTGGATAATACTGCGGTACTCCTCGTATTTTTTCACAGGATTATTTGCTGCTCATCCACCGTAAAGTAGGCTGCTCTCTTCTCCATTGTGGATAATGCTCCGGGATCTGTGCTTACCACGCCCATTTTACGTGTGCACACAGATCCCAGCCGGATTCACTTATCGAGTTGATAACGAGCCTCGTAGTACAGCAGATCTGGATGACAGAGATCCGGTGAAGTTTAGCGAGTTGTCGCAGAGTTATCCTGGATGACTTCATCCAGCTTCGTAGTATAGGCCCCAGGTCAGGTTCTGGATCAGAGATTAACCAGCACAAAAGCACCACCTCTGACCAATCAGCTCTCTTGGAAAATGACCTGCCCATTCTTACAAGATCCTGTCGACGTTGGGGATTGTGAGAGGAGTGCCAGTGGATAAACTGTAGGATGAATTAATTTTGTGAAATCTGATGAGCTCTGCCTCAGGTCATGTTTTTGATCCTTCCCATGTTTCTGTGTTTGTGTTTTATTTCCTGTTTCATTGTGGTAACTTACCTCTCCTCTTGTTTCAGCTCCTCCACCTCATGGCCTCAGGTGTTTCCTTCCTGTTTGATGATCTCCCCTGACCTGACGGTCTGCAGCTGAGTCTCATTACCCTCCCTCCTGTTCAGTATTTAGTCTGTGGCTGTTTTCCAAACTGCTTACTGCTTTTGACTGTAGCGTGTGGTTGTTTTCTAGCATGCCTCACTGGTTTTCAGTTTCAGAGAGAAGAAGTAAAGCTGTTTGAAAACCTGCTCCTGAATGAACCACTATTGGTCTGAAAGTTCATAATTGGTTTATTCTGACTTAAATGAATCATGTAGATGTAAACAGTTACCTGGGAGAGGATGTCACCTCTTTCATGACTGAGTGTTGAAGGATTGTAGTCTAGGTGTTGGAACTAGAAGCTCAAAGAGTTTGTGGAGTTACACTTTTTGTCACAGTGTGTAAAAATAGGAGCTCCAAGCAGACTCCATCGACACCCAGATTCTATCAGTGGCTTCAAAAATCAATGACAGCACAACATGAAGTTCCTTTAAAATCTTTGTTGTTTATTTCAATGTTTCCCAATCCTGGTCCTGGGTACCCCTGCCCTGCATGTTTTAGGTGGGTTTTACACGGGTACGAATTTCTACAACTCCGGTAAATTAAACAATCGATCTGGTGATATTGACACATGGAGACGTGCACTGTCCATGACTCTGCATCTTTTTTGAAAATGGGTCTGCAGGTGGATATCTGCGTATTTGTCTTCACGCTGTATTTGGTATAAACAGATAAGTCTGGAAAAGACGGTGACCTCATAGTACCCTCAACTGCGATACATGTTTTGATGCCGACGCCAAGACGATACGGGGCCGTCCTCGTGTGAGGAGAGCCTTAGATGTTACCCCACTCCAGCACACCTGATTCAAATGAATGGCTCTTTATCAGGCTCGAGCAGAGCTTGATGACGAGCTGATCATTTGAATCAGGTGTGTTGGAGTGGGGAACATAAAAAACATGCAGGGCAGGGGGTCCCCAGGACCAGGTTTGGGAAACACTGGTTTAATTCATTCCAAAAATACACAAACAAACGCTTTATTTAATCCAGTCGTGAACACGTTCACTTTTTACAAACTGACAAGATGAGAAAACAGAGTTCTCTTGTCGATTTGAGCCGAGGGAACAGATGCAGGATGAGTTCCAGCTGTCCATCAGGTCAAAGAAGAGACCAGGAGGCAGAAACAGAGGGAGGGGAATGTTGGCTTCTGGAAGATCGAACTCTTTGTGCTTAACTTGTCTCTGGTCTTACATCCTGAAAACGGACGGTCTCTGTTTGAGCAGCTTGCTGGTGTTTGGAACCTTCTGGATATTTCACAGACCTGGGATTAGTATGACAAACCATGTTGAGTTATTTTTTTAAATATTTATCATCTCCACTGAGGGCTCCAGGCAATGCATCCAACGTTTAAAGATCTAATATGAGAAAAAAGAGAGAGAAAACAATCAACCTATGACTGACTGGCAGGAAAACTGGATCTGACCAAACCTGGTTAAAGTTTTTATTTTGTTTGACTGAAATTCAGTGAATAGAATCATCTACTGCCGAACTGAGTTATATGATGTGACCTGATGATAGGTGATGCAGTCTAGAACTCTGTGTTTGGCCCAAATGTTTTGTGAAGTAACAGAGAAGAAGCAGATTCAGGCCCTGATGGTGAGATCAGAGGATAAGGAAAGCTAAATTGCAGTGTGCTGCTCAGAGCATGAAGCTAAAACAAACCAAGTGTTTCATGGCTTTTAGGATGAGATAACCAGACTTCATCCAATAAACACCTGAAGTTTCTCTAAGACCCTCTCTTTCTCTTCAACAAATCAATAAAACCCAGAACTCTTTTTAATCCCTCCAGACAACAGACGACAGGAAGCGATCGCCATCGATCACAGCGATCCCAGGGTTTGGGAACTCCAGGAGCAACTGAAGGAGACAGACTGGAACAGGGATATCTTTTCCACCAACACACATATCAAGCAGAGCGGAGAGACGGAGCCATATGCAAATGGAGCTGTCACTTTAAAACCCTGCTCTCGCACAGTTTGCATTTTTGACTCGTTTCAGAAAATCACTTGAGCTGGGATATTTTTATCCAAATCTCCCTCGCTGCTGTTCTTCTCCTGCATTTAATGCAAATGGCTTTTCTCATCCTTTGAATTTATTTCATTTCCCACTTTTTGCAACACCTAGTGTTTGTGCTCCTGTGTGTGAGTGGATTCAGTAAAAAAAAAGTCTGGGTAGAAAACAGAGTCCAAACAAAGTCTTGGGATGGTAATCCTTATGTGTCGGAGTTGGCCGGGCTCGTAGCCAGCTGCTCTCCCATAATTCTTTCCAACGTTTGCCTCTCTGGTTCCCAGTCTTCTACGTCAGCGCAACTGAGTTCAGGCACTGCCCCCGACAGGCCCAGAGAGCTGACTGACCCGGCCAAGGACCCACAGCCTTCATATGCATAAGTCTGCAGTGAGTCATACGGCGGGCCTCGGGTGTCTAAGTCAGCTTTGGACACTTTCTGCTGGAGAATCTGCTGGATGATGTCATGACCATCCAACAGCAGTGATGGCGCTGACCGGCTGATGTCATGAGGAGTGCTGTCGATGACGAACCAGCCGGTCTCTGACTCTGGACTGTAGCCCCCATAATCCATCTCCTGTGATTTCCTCCTCCTCCACACCACAAACCTCTCCTCTTCATCCTCAAGCTCCTCATCCTCCTCATACGGGCTCGCTCCAC
This sequence comes from Halichoeres trimaculatus, assembly GCF_033239565.1. NCBI lineage: Eukaryota > Metazoa > Chordata > Actinopteri > Labriformes > Labridae > Halichoeres > Halichoeres trimaculatus. The sequence goes on from NW_027437193.1 coordinate 32,399,796, forward strand.
ACCTGAGGTAGGCGTGGAGCTTGCGGCGAGGCTCTGAGGCTTTGGGATTTCGAAGCGCAGCGATGTCAAAGGCCTCGGTGTCCTCCTCCCCGCCCCCCTCGTCATCATAGGTCACCACGTTTTCTCTGATATCCTCCTCAGACAGAATCAGAGGCTCTTTGCTCGCCTTCTTGTTCCTCAGCTGGGTGAACAGCATCACGATGGCTGAAGGAGAGAAGCAGGAAAGGTTACAGGGAGGACGAGGGAGAGAAAAACCACATCCTGAGGTTCAGTGGCGTCATTAGGCCTCATTTGAGGGGCTGAAGCCCCCCTAAAATATCACTAAGCCCCCCCTAAATGATTTGAGGTAATTTTATTCAACATACTACACCTGCTGTGGTTTTCGCGGGAGATCTGAAATCGCGAACGAGTCGAGTCTTTTGAATGGCTTTTTCAAATGAATGGTGAGAATCGATTCACAGTTACGAGTGAGCTGTTCGTTCTGAAATGTGCAGGCAATTTGTATTCAGTTATAGCTTGCAAACAAAGGGCTGACACAGAGCAGCGAATCAGTTATTTTTGTTCACAGAAAAGCGCTGTTCAAAAGAGTCGACTTGTTCGAGAACGGCCCAACTCTCGTGAAAACCATCACCGTACTAGGACAACTAAAGTTACGAATCAAAGCCTCTTTTTAGTAGTGGAAGGAGATAACACTTTGATAGTAGAAGCTAGCTTAACTAATGAGGTAAAAACCACAAGACCTGCTGAGTTTATCTGATGAGGCAGAGACAGGCTAAACCTTCATATTGACTCCCAGCGTTTGAGCTAAGCTAGGAGCGGTGGGCAGGCTTTATCCGTCTCTTCTTCCTTGTTACTGGACGGACAGTCAAAAGGATGGAGGCTATCTTCTTGTCTTAGACTCAGGAGTAAAGCAAGACACAAGAAGTCTTTATTTAAGCCATCAATGTAGAATGGATATCAGGAAGTTTTTCCAAAAAGTAAGTGTTTATCACTGATTGTAGTTAAAAATTGACTCCAGCCCCACTAACAGTAGTTTATGATTATTGAATATTATTATTATCATATTATTATGATGAGTATAACAATAATAATAGAGACTCCGCCATCCCTATTGATCCGTAGGAGTCAGGGCAGAGGAGCACAGGGAATGAGAGGGGAGAGACCTCCACTGGAAAGGTGAGTCTAAAGATAGAGTAATTTGTCTGTAGGACACTGAAAATAAATAAAATAAAATTTGAATAAGTAATATGGTAAAATGAGATAGCCTAACACTCAATGAGTAATAAAAAAAGCTAAAGCAGAGCAGTCATAAAATTAGAAGTGATAGATCTGGTCTAAAAAGGAGAAATAAAACAGGTAAAGAAGATTTAAATAAATAAAATAATAATAATAATAAATTATACTAAATACAATCAGCTGAAAGCCAGACTAAAAAGGTAGGTCTTGAGTTCACTTTTAAAAATATGAACAGTAGGAGCTATCCTCAGGTCTTAAGGTAGGCTGTTCCACAGACAGGGTAATAATAAAAAGAGGCTTCCCCATATGTTTTAGTTCTAACTTTAGGTACCATTAAAGACGACTACCTGAAGACCTGAGAGCCCTACATGACTCAAATGATAAAAACAAATCTGAAAAATATAAAAGACTAAGACCATTGAGAGATTTTTAAACTAATAGAAGAACCATAAATTCTATTCTACATCTTTTCTAGTTACTTATCAATATGACTTCAAAATATAAAACTGTTATTGTGTTATCTGCAAAAGTCATGGCATTAGCCTCTATGTTGAGCAGTTATTAACTCTATTTGTTGTGTTTCGTTTGTTACACATTTGTTCATTTGCATCTCCTGGGGCTGAAGCCCCCCTGTCCCCAAATCCTAGTGACGCCCATGCTGAGATCTGTCTGATACGATGATCCCTGGGTCAAAGAAAGTGATGGTAATACCAAGTTTTAGTCTGCATCATTTCTATTTGTAATAGTTTTAGTCCAGTGTTAGTAAAAACTATTGTTGGACAGAAACTTTTATTTCCATATTTCAATGTTTCAACTTATTTTTTTAATGTATTGATAAATAAAACATAATATAGATAATAGAACAATGGTTTTGTACTTCAAAGGTGCTGTGAGGGGGATCTGTTTTAATTGGACTTTAATTTGAGTCTCACACACACACTGTCATAAATGACTTTTAGTGAGGCGTGTGTTTGTTTTGGAATTAAATGGAGATTGGATTGCAACAAATTTTCTTTGTTCAAGACAACTTTTTACTGGATACAACGTCCTGAGGTATGGTATTTATCAGTGCAGTTACATAGCTCTACAGTTTGAAACATGAGATCAAGCAAACGTAGTAGTCGGCTACATGTAGCGCTATCGGCAGCCCAGTGCTCCGTATCTATAGGCTAACGTGACAACAAGTAAACACTGTCAGTTTGTATGTAGTTTAGTAGCTGTCTATATTTAGCTCAGCTGACAGCCCGCACTTTTCTAAATCCTGTTTATGTCCTGCCAGTCATCTACCAAGCAAAGCTGACACAACCTCACACTTCATTTTGTTGATAGAGTTTGAACAGACCACTGTAGAATAACTGCATGTGGGTTGGAATGAACATTAGCACAAACAGATTAGCCCTTTTAGCCTTTAGCTCCTGCTCTATCTCTCTCCTGTTTATCTTTCTTCTGCTCTTCTGTCCTTTTTTTCTGTCTGACAGTTAGGCTCCAGTGTCCACCATTGCTACAAAACAGTCACAAAATTTGTTTTCAGCAGAAATCACAGATCTCTCTTCTCTCTACCAAACTTCATCAGCTGGCGTGGTGTTGTCATAGAGACCTAGACGTGCTGTAAATCAATCTGGTCCTGCTTGACCCGATCAGGATGCCAAGGTGTAGCAATTAGGAATATCCTGCAATATTGGTGCTGATAATCTCATTTTAAATTGTGGATTACAATCAGGGTAACTCCTGAATTATTCATTCATTCATCCATTTTCTTAACCACTTATCCTGTTCAGGGTCACGGGTGGCTGGAGCTTATCTCAGCTGTCATTGGGCGAGAGGCGGGGTATACCCTGGACTGGTCGCTAGCCAAACACAGGGCTGACAGAGACAGACAGACAACCATTTGCGCGCACACTCACACCTACGGACAATTTACCTACAGACTTGCACGGGAGAACATGCAAACTCCACACAGAAAGGCCCACCAGCCAAGCTGGGAATCGAACCAGTGACCTTCTTGAAGTGAGGCTGCAGTGCTAACTGCTGCGCCACTATGCAGCCCCTCCTGAATTATTGAAATATTTAATTGTAGTTTTCTGAAGCAGCATCTGAAATACTAAACCAAATGTGAGACAAAGACACAACAACTCCCATGAGCACTGCCTGCATACACTTTTGAAGCCGTTTGCTGATGAACGCTGTTGACATGAGCTCAGACTATGGAATGAATATCCTATCTTAAATCAAAAGCATTTTAAATTGATTTGAGAGCAGAATTTTATTGATTTCATGCTCAGATTTTGTGATATTGTCTCTCAAAACTCTGCTCTTGCGCTCAAATTAGCTCTGCGCGTGCTCAAACTGTCTCCTCGTGCTCAGTTATAATGCTGCGCGTGCTCAAACTGTCTCCTCGTGCTCAGTTATAATGCTGCGCGTGCTCAAACTGTCTCCTCGTGCTCAGTTATAATGCTGCGCGCGCTCAAACTGTGTCCTTGCGCTCGGATATAATGCTGCTCGCGCAGATTTCCTGCGCTCACACTCCGGTTCTTGCTCTCGCGCTGAGGGAAATTTTGCTCACAGATCTCTGTGTGCCCTCGAAATTTTTTGTGAATCAACCAATAGAAGGCCGACTAGTATTGACCAATCAGATTATCCCTGCTGGTTTATGGGTGTGTTTGCTGTTGTTCACGGAGCGTCACATACGAGCGGGCACTCTTTCAACCTGGTTTATCAGCCCCTGACCTGCAGGGCTGTTATAAATGTGATTTCTTTAATTTTTTGTCCACTGTTAAAATCAAACATCATTCAATAAATACACGAGCACGGTGTTTTTAACTGAAATAGCTATATTGTATACGCTTAGCTGCATGACACAGTGCTCTTTGCGGTGTGCTGGTGGAGAAAACAGTGTCACCATCATGAAGCTAGCGGGACAACAGCTCTCATAAAAAATGGACCGACAGAGTCAAGAAAATCAGGCAAGTTGTTTTGAATTCATTTTAATGAAAACTATATTGGTCTGTGCACTGAATATTTGATCATATACCTGGGGTTATGTCTGAATAATACTACACCTGTATGACAATAAATAAGCTAGCTTACCTTGATTAGCCAATGCATTAAGTAAGGTAAAAATGCCCTTATGCCCTTCGTTATCAGCTATAAATGAACATTAATTACTGATATTAGGAAGCCTCTATCTGCAGCCAGGATATTACTGATAGACTAATAAACCGTGTAAAATAGATGTTTCATATTCCAGTCTACAGCATGATTACTGGAGATTGAGATAAACATGATGAGCAAACACGTTAGAGCCAGGCACCGTTTTAACATTGTTTGTAAGCATTAATCAGTGGTTAACGTAATGATGACTAATTGATAAGCATAATGTTCGGATAAGCCCCTTTCCAAGTCCTCCTAAAGGATCACATCTTGCATACAGTATGATCATACTTTGAATTTATTAATGTTATAAATCATTTTCAAAACAAATTAAACAAATACAGGGTAAGCCTACATAAATATATTTTTTGAATTGTTTCCATGTATCTATAACCCAAGGTATATGATCAAATATTCAGTGCACAGCCCAATATAGTTTTCATTAAAATGAATTTAAAACACAAGCCTGATTTTCTTGACTCTGTCGGTCCATTTTTTATGAAAGCTGTTATCTCGCTAAAAATGCTCTTGATTTAAGATAGGATATTCATTCCATATCAGACTCCATCTCCTGCTTGGACAGGCTGACAGCTCCCGTTGTTTAGAGCCTGTTATATAGAGAAATAAAAGTTCACTCACATATTCTTAGCTCTCTGTTGTAAAAAGTTTTTGGGGGGTTTGTGCCACAAACTAGAGTCAAGACTCCCTCTTTATGATGAATTTTTGACTGATGCTACTTATAGTTCAGAAATTATGGTTGTAAATAATTATTTAACCACACTGTGTCTCTTATTAGTTTTTTTTCAGCTTTGTTTTTATCTTTTCAATTAATCTTCTATCCCGCTTCACCACTTTTGTTATGTGTAATTATTTGTAAAAACCTGCAGAAAGAATAAACGAAAAGTTACCACTTATTTCAAGAAACTTAAACTTTTCCTTATTCCATTGGCAGATTTTTACTTATTACAGGTCACAGGTATGTTAAGCAGAATGTGCGCTGCATGCCAGGTGGTGGGTGTGACCAAACAGACAGAATGCAGCAGCTTTATAGTTTTAGACAGACAGATTACATGCAACATCAGCAGAAATGTTGCGTATTTTGAACATCTGACAGACCACCCAGCAACATTTTCGTTCAGTCTTTTCTCGTCAAGACTCACAAATGTCTCGTTGTGTTTTAGTCATCAAAGAGACGTGTTTAGCTTGTTATGGTTGAGAAAAAAAAGAGCTCAACAAAACAATCACTTCAACATTGATGTAAAAAAACACTGGTTCATAGCAGCCTTTTAGGAAACGGAGAGGTGTAAGGCCCTGTGCGCTGCCTCCATCCTCATACCTACCTATTAAAATGACAACACACAGCAGGATGGCCACAAAAGCCCCTGTGCTGAGACCAGCTGAGGACAGGAAGGCCTGGGCCTGGCACACGTTGTTACGCCCCCTGGTGTTCCTCTGACACTCACACACCCTGAGGGAGACTGTGACCGTGCTGCTCAGAGGGGGCTCCCCACCATCGGCCACCACCAGCACCAGGCTGAACAGCTCCTGGTCCCTGTCCTGACTGAAGCCATCACGCCGACGTGACATGATGCTGGCGGTCATGTCTGAGAACACAGAGGACAGGAAAGGGGAGAAAAGGGGAGTGGTGCATGGTCAGACAAAAACGAGAAATGATTGGCAGTGAATGGATCAGGTCCTAATCCAAAGACACACTGACTTCAGTATGTTTGAAAACCACATGAAAAGTCGCCGCTACAGACACCCAAAATATCTCCATCTGTGCATCTTTCCTTCACTTCATTCAGTAAAACCAGGAGTTGGTCCAGAATCCACCTCCAACCCTCTCAGTCATGACATCCATGTTGGACAGCTTGGCAAGCTGCAATCTAAAGGGCGTGGAGGCCATGGCAGTCTTCTGAAAATCTTTTTTTTTCTTTTATATAAAATTAAAGTCAAACTGTCATTTCCTGAGGATAATCCTAAAATTATGTTTCTTTTTACATGTCACACAGGAAAACATGGACATTTTCAGAGACAGCTCAGGAGTCCGATGATCAACAAAGGCAGCATGAGGCAGGGATCAGCAAGTGATTTGGTTCAGTTTGTTCACCCAGATGATTCGTTTGTTTTGAACAAATCATTCATGAACATCAAATCACTGGCATGTGCCAGGAGTCTTATCGTTGATAGTCGATGAAGCTCCCAACTCAAAGCTGAGATTGCTGAGAATATATGTAGCTTATAAACTACACATTGAAGATGCTAACAACACCATGACCCTGAGAGGAGCAAGAAATCCATCCATTCTGTGTCTCACACCGAGGATCCAGTGTGAGGAAATGATCAGGCTGAAGAAAAGGTCCTTCTGTTTTTTTCTGACAGCTCCTCTGTTATGATCAGCTGTGACCCAGCTGACCCCTCTGAGATGGTTTTCTATTGAAACAGGGACCTGCCTTCAGCCTCAGAACCAGCAGGCCAGCACACACACTCTGCACCACTTTAGACTCAGTGCTTGGTTCACCTCATCAGATACATGAGATAGGGTCAGAGAAAATTTTAGCCAAGTGTTTATTTCAACATAAAACCTGACTCTATGGTCCAATGAAAAAGTTTCATTTTAAAAAATTCACTGCACTTTCTAGAGTGGAAACTGGAAAGCATAGGACATAATATATAAAAGGATGTGTACATCATGAATCCTCAGTACAAACACAACTAGCTGAGCATCATAAAAGCACATGCTTGTGAAACCCAGTTTAAATGTTGGCGTTAACTTTTGACAGCTATGGCATGGATGTGCGAGCTGTCTTCAGTTCCTCCTCCACCTGTTAAGGTTTTGCCATTGTTTCTTTGTACCGCTTCCTCACCTTGTTTGATTTGGAGGTGGAGACTAGAGTGGAACAGAACTGGGAAACACCTGGTATTTGTTGGCAGCATTTTGTGTTTCGTGCTGTGCATGTCTGACTCCACTGCCTTGACTCCCATCATGCTGAGCTTTCAACATTTCTTGCACAAAATACACCGTGCCTCGTACACACAGCCTAATAACACTTGCAGAAAAATCTGGGTTGGACAGCCAATTTTCATGAATTTATGCTTTTCCATGTTGTCTGAAGTTGGTGCCTCATAAATGACGTGCATCTGCTAAGAGAGTCCCAACTGCAACCACATCAAAGTTTGCAACATCATGATTGCATGATGTTACCACAAGAGTCACTTTGTCAATTCCTTGAAAAAAATAAATGTTGGCATTTATTTGGAGATTTGGGACTATTTGCAATCATACTTAAGTGTGTTAACATTTTTAAGACTTTTAAAGATTAATTTAAGACATTTTAAGGCCATGAATTCAGTGCCTTTTGAGATTTTTTAAAGATCAAACAGAGTACAGTATGATGCTAAAGAGCACTTCAGTGATCAAACTGGTAAAAGTGATTCATATCAGCTTTAGGAGCATTTCAACAAGGAGCACATGCAAAACAAGAAACACCTGCAATGCACCAGTGAGCTGTGTGTGTGTGTGTGTGTGTGTGTGTGTGTGTGTGTGTGTGTGTGTGTGTGTGTGTGTGTGTGTGTGTGTGTGTGTGTGTGTGTGTGTGTGTGTGTGTGTGTGCTTTGAAAGAACATGTAAACAACAACAGCACAAAGCGCCTCTGGCAATAAGCTCTCAGACTGCTGTCCGAGTCCTGTCACTGGGCCTCATTACCCAGACTGCTGTCAGCTCCCCTCAGTCCTGCGTTTGTCGGCAGAGAGTGGGGCGTTAACACCAGGAGAGACAGAGCAGACATTAGGGGATGGAAAAGAAAATAGAAGCTGACGGAGAGAGGAGGTGAAATGGATTTAGAGAGGAACGCGGGGCAGACAGAGAGCTTCGAGAACATCACACGGCCTGACACATACCTGCCCCCTCCACTTTCTTCAGGAGGAAGCAGCTGAAGCCAGGAGAGGAAACAAACAACTTCAGTGGCTGGGTTACCATGGCAACAGCACCACTGTTTTTTTTTTTTATCTTTTGGACACAAAGGCAGATTTGAGTGGGGGGTACCTGCTCCAGGGACAGGAGGCAGACTGTGCTAATGATGCTAGCAGGATGTTTGTGTAAAAGCAGAGACACACCCAGTCACTCGTGTGTTTATCTGAGAGCAGAAACCCTGAGCCAGGAACCTGGATTACCTGGAACTACCACTAGGTGTGATAAAAAAAGCATTAAAACATTTTTTATCTTTGTGTGTAAAGATGCAGGTCATGAATGCACTGGGAGAACTGCACAGCTTTGTGAGCCCCCACCTCAGCTACTGAGGCACAACCACTGTTTGTGTGTGTTTCTCCCATAAAGGTTTTAGCTGAGATCTGTCCCAATCAGTTTTTAAAAAGTCCTTCAAAAGTTCCTAACAGCTAGCTTGACTTTCACCACAAACTACATCTACACATAAAATTACCATAGACAGATACCACGGGCAGCAGCATGATGTAACACGAAAACACAAATCCTGATTTCAGACAAAAACTTGGAGACAGTGCCTACAACAATCTCTGCGGATAGGGATTTGAAGACAATGGCGTGCTTCGCTCCAGGAAGTGACGAGCAGACATGATAAGGAAAACAGTAACACTCCATGGGACTGTAAAGATCCCAGCAGGATCAGGATTATGAAGCGTTCGTCTGTGCTGTCACTGCTGAGGAAGTCCAGAAGAGCAGATGTGTTTGGAGTGCTGAAAGACATTTTTCTCACATAGCAGAAAAACACGTTGTCCTCTAACTGCGCTCTGGAACAAGTGAGTTGTTTACCTTACCTGTCACTTTATTGAGAGCGCACCAAACATAGATCTGTGGCTAACAGCTGACATCAGAAAAGCAAAAGAGGGGAGAGATGATGAGCACAGAAAACAGCTATAAACTACACACAGAGCTAAGTGAACGAGACTTCAAGCAGACTGAAGAAAACAAACGTGAATCAAACACAAACAGGAAACACCTGTAACCTGTAACCTGGTGAGGCCCTGTCCTTCTGTCCTATCAGTCTGTGGCTTTGGGGGACTTCATTCATGTGGTAGGCTTCTGATCTCATCAGTAGAGGCATCAGGGGGAGAGTGTCTTCACTGAGCACTCAAGTCAGAAAATAAGGCCTAACAGTCAGAAGGCCCATTAGCCAGGAGACCCACTGGTCAGAGGGCCATTAAGTCAGAAGGCCCTTTCTAATTAACTCAAAATAAACAAAATACACACGCTCAAGCAAATAGAAGTACAGTGACAAATAACTAGAAGCAAAAACAACCCATTGAAAATAACCACACTCAAGCAAAGAAGGAAATTCAATTAACAGCACAACCACAACAAAACAGATCACTGCAAAATACCCTGCTCACACAACCAGAAAGCTAATAACAGAGTGAATTAAACCCACTCAACCTAAACCAGAAGAAAACAAACTATGTTTGTAAACAGCCAGCTGCAAAGTCCACAGAGTGTTTCCATAAGACCTCAGCCCCTAGCAAGTCAGGGAAGAGCAGCACAAAAACTGCACAAAGAAAAACCCAAACCAGAGGATCAGGATCAGCATCACAACGTCTTTGATGAAGCCTGACCCTCTCATGACATTGTACGTCCTGTAATCAGGAAAACACAGAACAGCACTGTGGAGCCAAGACCAAAGGAAGAGCCTAATGAGAGACCCTCTGCTCCCATTTACTGAAGCCAAAATAAAACTGCAGTACGCTTTCAACATGGAACCACGGACACACCTAAAGGCAGGTAACAGCTTCTAACCCAAGAGAAGAGACACCCCACACCAGGAGAGCCTTCTGCAGAGTCCACAGCACCAACAGTACCCACAGTGCCCAAGTTACTATGGCTGCCTTTGCAGCAGCTCTCTCGTCTTTGTCCGTTTCTTGTAATTTTTTCATCTCTTATTCATAATCTTTGTATTTGGAGTGGATCATTACTTTGTATGGTTCATTGTTGGTCATGGACACCAAACTTTTTGTGTCTTCAGTGATATTTTTACTACTTTTCTCCTGTGTTTGTCTGGAGATCCTACATGTAACCATGGCCGCATTGTTTACATTTGAACTCAGCTGTTAGCAGCCTGTAGCATGTCAATGCTAACTGGTGTAAGGCCTGATGTCTTCCCACAAGGTGAGGAGAAGGAGGTGAGGACGACATGCTGGTTCTCAGGTGTGAGCTAAGAAGTGACGACATGGACCTGTATTTCCATCCACCGTTTTTGGGAACGTAAGGTCTATCTCCAACAAGATGGACAAGCTAGCTGTGCTAACCCAGCAACAGAGGGAATATCAGAGTATAGCATCATGCTGTTCGCAGATATGGCTAATGGGGCTAACATCAGACACCAACGCCACATTGGAAGATCTTCACCTGCTGTGAGCAGACAGAGATGGAGCATGACTGAAGAAGCCCAGTCCTGGACCCTGTGGAGGTGGAGACTGGCTGAACTGGACAAGCTGTCGTCATCTATCTTATAGACCTTTTTGCACTTTCTACACACTTTCTTACTTTTGTTTTCTTGATTGCTGCTGTGACTTCAATTTCGTTGTACTAGCTAGAATAGAATAAATTGGAATAAAATAGAACGCGCAACACTGAGGCAAAACCAACACCATGCACTTCACTCACAGGAGGAGGTTGAGATTTTCTTAAAAGCTTACTTTTATCTGTGCATGAAGAACACACTGTGGTTCCTATGACTCTGGTTATTATCTACACACACACTCACACACACACACACACACACACACACACACACACACACACACACACACACACACGCACACACACACGCACACACACACGCACACACACACACACACACACACACACACACACACACACACACACACAGTCATATATAAACACATGATCTTCGTATACATGTTTACATCAGTTATCTTCTCAGTGGGTCTTACCTCCGTTGTCCTTCAGGGTGAAATTTGGATTAGCTGGATAATCAGCGGGCACGTAGAAGGAAAACTTTCCATTTGCAAAGTTGTCAAGATCTGCTGCCCGGATGGTCTGGATCACCTGGAGGACACAAAATGACATCATGAACTGAAGAGTATGAGAGAAGAAGTAAGAGACCGTCATGACCCAACACCCACACTCCTGAGAGGACTGAGAGGAGGGCTGAGAGGAGGGCTGAGAGGAGGGCTGAGAGGAGGGCTGAGAGGAGGGCTGAGCTCCTGCTGACCTCTGATAGAACACATCACCTCATCACACCTGTTTACATCCTATCTGTCTGATTTAGACTTATCTAAAAAGTTTGAGAACCAATAAACCAAAATGATCGTCCATGATTTCTAGTTCACTCTAATACAAACAAATAGTGATGGGTAGATGAGGCGTCATGAAGTGTTTCAACACATTGCCAAACTGTATTGATACTGTGTTGATACGGTGTCACTGAATACTGACACCTGTTGGACCTTAAAAATCCCTACAGGCAACCTAGTAAACATACTCAACTGACACTGATATGATAAACTAGTATATACAAAAATATAATTCAAGTCATTGTATTTAATATCGTATTATTTACTTCCTTCATTTAAGTTTGAAATATCTTTGATATTTGTAGATACAGTCAATAAATAATGTGAACATGAGTCATAATGTAAAAATCTCAGTGAACGTGTTGTGAATGAGGATGCTTGTGGACTGGGAGTTTTTTATTTACAAATTTTTATTCAAAAAACATTTTTTTCCATAGTCTTGAAATTCAGTCATACGAGGGCTCAAGGACCTGAACCAGTTCCCTGAACCCTTCACACTCTACAATACTGAGGGGCTGGCAGTCCTTCAGGATGAAGTTCAAAACAGCTTCATCAAGAATCTGCTTTCTGGAGCTTTGATGGTTAAAAAAGAAGTCAAGAATAAATTAATAGTAATTACTTGTCAATAAAGCAACTGTGTGTACGTTTTAGAGTGGGTGTATACATGAATTTATCCTAGGTGTGTCATGGACTTCACTCTCCTGGCCTGTAATGCCTCAGCATTGAAGGTGTGCTTTTATTTAAATATGATAGTTCTGTCGAACAAATGAGACATTTAACCTGCAGAAAATAATATGAATAGTAAACTAAGAGTCACTTTGAAATTAATTTGAATTCAGATAGATTAAGTGGAAACTCTGAGAGGAACAGGACGAAACAAGGATGTTAAAACAAATCCAAAACTGGAGAAAAATTCACAACAGGAAACACCGAGGACGAGGACCCACATCTGACATGACCCAACAAAGAACTGAACTCAGCACAGAGACTATAATGACAAAGGAGCCAATCAACACAAGTGTGAAACAAGACACAGGTGAAACACATGAGAGGCAGTCAAAGAGGAGGGAAACATGACGTCAGGAGGGAGAGCTGATCCTAACACAGGGAGCAGCAAAGTGAACACAAGAGAAAACTCACATAAGGATAACTAAAATCGACAGAAATACTTAAGAGAAACTCAAAACACTGAAGAATTAACAATAACAAAAAGACTAGACATGACAGAGCCAAACCAGAACCACAAGAAAAAAGAACTACTGACTGAAATAGAAAATAGGGAAACACAAGACATAATCACAAAGAACAATGACGAAGAAAGAAGACAAAAAAAAAAAAAATCCTAAAACTGATCAAATCACCACAGACACACTGTTTCAGAGCATCATCTTCGTCCATTTCTTTGTTAAAATGATCAGCTGTCCTCATAAGCAACTGTCGCGTAAATCGGTGTCAAATAATGACAAATCAATTATTAACAGCAGAATGTCGGCATTCCACCTGAGCGAAAGTATAACTTTCAAAAGACATTTAATAAATGCAAGATTGTCGTTGGTCAGGTCAAAGCTGCAAAACCAGATCACAGCATGACCTACGTTACACAACACACCACCAGAACTCTTCTTTGGCTGCTGGTTGGTCAGCAAATCATTGATCTTCAAAAGCTTTATTATACAGTCAGCACTTGTGTACTGATTTCATATAACTGATGCATTTCCACTCCACTGCAGATACACCCAACATCGTGGCCACACCACAAGGTCATCAAAACAATGACATCGTGGGGGAATGTCATCGCTGATTGGCGGCCACGGCAAGCCTTCATGCAAATTCACGTCAAAAGTTCAATATTTTCAACTCAAGCGAATTTGCGTCTGCCGCCCGAACACCTGAACGCTCCAAACGCACAAACGCCCAAACGTCCCAAACCCGCCGCGCCAAACGCCCCAAACGTGCCGGCTGAGGCGAATTGGCGTCTAAACGCGTCGTTGCATTGACTTTGTATGTAATCACGCCACAAATTTGCGTTTGGTGTGGCCATACCATTAGGGATAGAACGGTTATCGGCCAGGCCGATTATTGTTGTCGCTATTGTTGTTGTTGATTTGGTCATTTATTCACACTCAACACACAAAGGCTCTGGAAAACAGATAGAAAACCATCAAGACAGCTTAACTGGAAAGGAAAGTGATTCTTGACCAGCTAGCTTTGGTTAGCGAAGGTCCTCTAGCTTAATGCTAACGCCAAATGAAAAATCCCAATGACGGGCAATCAGCGTCATTGACTATCTTACTGTCTATGAACTTATTTTAACTTTTACAGACACAAAAATCACTCCTCTTATTAATACCCACAGGAATACGTTTTTCTGACTCTTAACAAACATAATAAATGTTTTAAGCTGCAGGGATTCAGGAGCTGCACTGAAATTTTGGAAAACTTTGGGAACTGGAGAAAACTTTAGGGAGCTATCTATTTTTTTTTAAGTTTTTATCTAACTTTACAAGGCATGCTGCTGAGCCTGCAAAAAATATTGGTTATCGGCCTCTTTGACTGTTTATAATCTGTATTGGTATGAGCCCTAAAAACCCCAATATCAGTCTATCTCTATATCCTATGCCCTCCAGCTTGTGTCTGACACTCTTCTCTATGCATTCAAACAGCAAACTGAGATGAGTATCAAACGTACAGTGTGCCCTCCAACCTAAACAGCAGTCTCATTGTTGCACAATCAATTATGCAAATGAAGTACACAAATGAATCTCCAAACACGGCAGAAAACAGTTGAGGAGCTGCAGAGACGTGCGGAGCATGAGAACCACCAAGCATCGATGTGCTGCGATGCCAGCCGTGTAAAAAGAAGAAACCTCCTCTGACACTGATCGTGCTAGCATGTGTTGTCTGCTGCCTAAAGCAAAAATAAACAAACACACATTAAAACATACATCTGCATTAGCATAAAACCCAGAGAGAGCTATGGAAAGATAGGGCAACACACACTGACTAACACAGAGGAGTGCGTTATCCTTGTGTACGAATGCACACATGAGAAGAGCTGCTGCTGTCATGCAGATCCATGCCGTATTCCTGCTCTCCCCAAATAATGGCGCTTTATCGCGGCCGGTGCAGGGCTGGCAGCGTGCTGCTGGAGAAGAGAGGCTGCTATCTGGCAGCGGGAGCATCGGCACGCTCCACACTCTGAATAATTTATGGGTTCAAGAAGCTGCAGAGTCTGCAGCTCAACTGATAAATCCCCCGCTGATGGTGTCAGAGACACAACACAAAGGCCACAGATCAACATGAGTGTGCATGACAGCCAGTGTGTGTGTGTGTGTGTGTCTCTTTGTGTGTGTGTCAGAGACAGAGACAGAGAGAGAGGGGATATTTTTGAACATGTTTCCAGTGGTGCATATTTTGTCTTTGTGTGTGTGCTGGTGTTTGGCAGCTGTTTATCAGGTCATGTACACATTTTACATTTTCTCCCAAATGTTTTGTTCAGTAGTTTCTGTTTTCTCTTCTGTTGTAAAAGTCAGAATGACCTTTAGTTTTTTTTTGAATGAAGTTTGTTCTTTTGCTCTGTAAGCGTTAAAATAACCAAGTGTGTTGGTTTCCTGTGGAAAAGAAGCAAAATGTTCATTTGTGTGTTCTTCTTCTTCTATTTCTGTCTAACACTGGGCCTGTAGTGTTTAAGGTACATTGCGCCAGCTTCATTTCCCAGGGGTCAGGATGTCATTGAAGGTACAAACTAATTGAATTTTGTTTATCATTTTATGTAGTTTTATTAAAAAAAAACTTCCTTCAAACTAATTAGAAATTAGACTCTGCTTTGAAAATAAACAGGATTTATCATCAAATCCTTTTTCCTGAGCAAACTTGACTTGATTTTCTGACTCCCTCACAGGCATCAGAGACCCACCTGTCCACTTCTGGTGCCCTCACACACGACGATGACCGCGTTGCCTCCAGCGATAGCAGGTACATTGTCATTAATGTCCAGGACCTGGATGGTGACCAGGACGTGGCTCACCATGCGAGGATTATCTGAAACAGGAAAAAGAAGCACACTACATTTTCCCCTTGCCTGGTTATGTACCTCGACCAGACTCATTAACATATCATTAATGTGTACTGTCATCTCCCAAAAGACACATTCCTTTTTTCAAAAGTAAAGCTGTTAGGACCTGTTAGGACCTCAGGATACACAGATCAGCCATAACCTGACCCCCATACTGGGATCACAACCTATTCTCAGAAGGCCTGTTACTCAGATGGCCTGTTAGCTAGAAAATGTATTTGGATTTGGTTAACAATCCTAAATCAAAAAAAAATCTACTGACTGATGAGCTTTCTGATTTCATGACTAATGGGACTTCTGACTAACAGGCCTTCTGATTTTGTGTCAAATGGGCCTTTTGATCACCAGACCTTCAGATAAACAAGCATTATCTGGAATGGTCCTTTGATTAATGGCCTTTTGACTTCTGTCAAACAGGCTTTCTAACTAACGGGACTACTGTCTAAAGGGCCTTCTGATTTTCTGTCTACTGAGCCTCCTGACTAACAGGACACCTTGCCAAATGGCCCTCTGATTTTCTGGCTTAATGAGCTTTTTGACTAACAGGCCTTTTGAATAATCAGCCCACTGATTTTCTGGCTAACGGGCCTTCTGACAGATGGGCCCTCTCTCCACACACCCGATCATGGGTGGCCTGTGACTCTGACTGGTTGTCCTTCCTTGGACCATGTTTCGGAGGCACCTCCCACTGCAGTCCTTGAGCCTGTGACTCAGTTCTTTAGCCATCACTGTTTGGTCTTTGTCACAGTCGCTCTTCACACACATGATGTTCACCTGCTGCTGAACGAACCCCAGCCCCTGGCTCTGTAAGCAGATCATCCCTGTTATCCACTTTTCCTTTAAGCGGTCCGGATCTTTCCACTGTTGGATGGAAGAAATCAAGTTTCACTGTAATGATGTAAAAACAGTTTCCAGTGTTTTTGCGTTCTCATCCAGCTCTTTTGCAGACTGAGGCCAGGGAGGAAAAGTCTATCTTCACTTTGATTAGATCATCCTTTAGACATGGGAAAGATCTCCACATGAAGGGAAACATGATTGGTGTCTCTCCTGCAGGAGGTTGGGATCTGTAGTCCTCAGAGACTCAGCATCAGAGTGACTGAGCTGTGCTGCCTTTATGAGTTCCCCTGCTCAGTCCATTACTCACACTTTAGCGCAGTAAAGGGGGAGAGGAAGGGTAATTTCAAAGATAAGCATCGGCTGGAGAATGTGAGTGGAGGCTCAAGAAGGAGGAACTGATGGACTGTTCCTTTGATGGCTTCACCACAGACACACTCGCCCACGCTGAGGCCACACCACTGTTACCACAGACATGAGGTATCTCTAAAGAAGGCAACCTGCACAGGCTGATGTAGCTCAACTTTAACAGCTGAGTGTGAAATGTCAGGCGAGGTCTTCAAACTCTGTCCTTTTCTTTTCTGACAGACGAGGATGAAGTGGAGCGATGACTATGCAACCTGTTAATGGGTCACGTCATATCACCTGAGGGAAGATCCAGAGAGTAGACCTGGACCTGCAGCTTACTCAAATCCTCGTGAATCCAGGCAGGGGTTGGTCAAAAGTGAGTGGATGTTTAAAACAATATTTTCTGATGCTCACTGCATAATTTTCAGACTCCAAATAAAAAGCTGGGCCATAAACACCTGGAGGCTCACAGAGACTCAAGGTAACTGTGGTGGTGAGGTATGAGCAGGGACATGCAACAGTTTGAAAGCTGTGTATTTATGTGTGTGTGTGTGTGTGTGTGTGTGTGTGTGTGTGTGTGTGTGTGTGTGTGTGTGTGTGTGTGTGTGTGTGTGTGTGTGTGTGTGTGTGTGGATGTGCTACATTTTTACTTAATTGTTTTACTGAGGTTTTACTTTATTGTTTGTTTTTTTCTTATGGTCTCTTTCTACCAGCACAATCACAGTTCTTGTGCTCCAGTTTCGTTGTAGATTGACAATGACCAGAAAGATATATTCTTTTCAGGGCTCTAAATTAACAAACTCCAAATGCAGGTGAAAATTTTATTTCGGTGGGTGTAAGATGACTAGCTGGTGATAAATAAGGCACTTTACCATCTATTTCTATCAGGGTATCATTCGTTCATTCCATATCCATTTTAGAATCCAAAATCGTAAAATGGATAAAGACTTGTTATTCAATTTCTCCTTTTCAAATCAAAAATCAGAAAACAAATATCGCTGTCTTGATTTCGTTTTGAAAGTAAAATTAGAATATGAGAGAATGGAATTAAATCCGTGTATGGTTCGTTCATTCGTTTATCTGTTTCAAAACAAAATACAAAAAAATGAAAAAAATCGGACTTGTTTTCTTTGTTTTTCTGTTTTAAAACCAAAACAGAAAAACAGATGAACAGAAAAACAGAAAAACATGTTTTTTCTGTCCTGATTTTAAAAATGAAAAAAACAAAAAATAATGAAAGATTGTGTCAGAATTGTTTGTGTGATGTTTTGATAAAATGTGAACGTCTCTATATAAAAATTATACATATAACTCACATTGAAGGTTTATACAGACATGTTCCTGAGCTTTTTTTTTTTTTAATAAAGTAACAGATCTCTGATGATCCACTCCATCTTATCCGTGCGCATATGCGCACTCCCATGTGTTTCAATGAGACAGTCATTGCACAGTCTACTGCTGTCTGATCTGCTC
Source organism: Halichoeres trimaculatus (assembly GCF_033239565.1). Lineage (NCBI taxonomy): Eukaryota > Metazoa > Chordata > Actinopteri > Labriformes > Labridae > Halichoeres > Halichoeres trimaculatus. Next base: position 32,418,199 of record NW_027437193.1, read on the forward strand.
TCAGCACAGCAAAAAATAGACCGTTATTTGTTTTCTGATTTTTGATTTGAAAACAAGAAATTGAATAACAAGTCATTATCTGTTTTCCGATTTTGGATTCTAAAATGGATATGGAATGAACGAATGATACCCTGATATATTTCAAAGGACGCATGAGCGCAGTTTCTATGGGAACACAACTGTCCAGGGTAACGTAATCTGGATTTCCATCTCTTTTTCCACTGACAGGTTCGGAGCAGTCAGAGCAGACAGTCAGATGAGACAGTCAGATAAGGCCTGATGATGCTGTAAACTTACCAACCTCTGCAGCCACCACAGTGATATTGTGCCACGATGTCACTTCCCGGTCCAGAACCTGAGTGGTCCTAATGATGCCGCTGTTCACCCCAATAGTGAAGTATAAAAGTCTCTCCTCTTCATTTTCAATAAAAAACCTGCAAAAGGAAAGTATGAACTTTATGAAAGAAGCACAGACACATGAGTTTTATCACACTATCAAGAAGACAGGTCTGTGGAAACACACTCAATCATGGCAGTCATGACTGAGAACACCAAATATCAGATATTATATCTACTGTGATTTATACTGTAACAGGGCTTGGGTATGTGCTGTGTGAAAACATCGTGTATATGCTCATGTACCAACTCAAACAGTATTTCTAATTCCTAGCCATGGTAAACTCTGGAGCAGTAACACGTGACAAAACAAAAGAACATTCATGAGGGCTGTCTCCTGGACGGCTCCCTGAAAATAGCATTCAGAAACCACTGGAGCATTAAACTATGACAACCAAATAAAATATGATCTGTTGTGAAGTCTCCTTCAGGGTGTTTACATTTTTTAAAATGAGCTTCGACATGTCTGCGTCTGCATCACTCTGTAGCAGCTGATAAAGTTAATCATTGACATACATTCAGCAGAAGGTATTAGAGCAGCAGAGTGGGGATGGTGGTGGAAGAAATGATGTGCTGAGATGTCCCTGATCTACAGAAAGAGGGGGCTCCTAGATGTTGTGTCTTCACTGGGAGTGATGGAGTTTAAGGACAAACTGAGGTAAACATTATTCTGACAAAGTCTGGGGTACTTGGTCTGGGTGGGAGAAAAAAATCTATGTATCTTAGTACCTGGATTTATTGTTAACGATTTTAAATTGTGATTTTGATTCAAAAAATCTTTTTTTTATTTAAAGTTCTTCATTTTAGTCTTTGTTTATGAGCTGGGTTGGAAAAAGTTGAGATGTCAGATCCCCTGAAAAACCTTAAAAACTAACTTGAATGTGATGTGTATTTTATGGGAGAATATGGCTCCTGATATAGTCTGAGATGTAGTCTGAAGATTCACAATATAATTCAATAATATGTAATGTACAGAAGCGTATTGCATTCACTTGAAGAAAAAAAAAAAAAACAACTCAGGTTTTTCAGAGTAATTTATTCTTCGGTTTGTTTTTTGTGGTAATTAATTTTGTTTTTCTGATTCATATTTTTTATTGGTTTGTTTTTTGTTATAATTATTTCTGTTTTTATGAGTAATTTTTTGTGGTAATTAATTTTGTTTTTCTGATTAATATTTAATCAATAATTGCTAATTGATTAATTAATATTTTTAATCTTAATTAATTATTTTTTTCCCCTGTTTTTCGGAGTAATTTTCTTTCCTGAAGTATCGAGCTACTTTGAAAACCCGTGAGAACCTCCAACCTGCAGAAGACTCCCGTGGATGTGTGGTGGCTCCTGTGTCCCGCACGGATCAGAGATCCTGTTGGGCACATATATGCCTTATCCTTAACTTTCTACCGGTCTGTACAGGGTCAATAAAGGTAAGGTATTAGCCACACATAGGGTATGATACCCTTGTTATGTTTTTGACTTTATCCTTATATTTTATATAAGCCTATTGTTCAATGTAATACTTAAGGGTGTCATACCCTGTCTGTGGCTAATACCTTGTGCTCCCCTCTTTCCATCTCTCCTAAGTCAAACCTCCTCTGTGCCCCTCCATTCTTCCTCTTCTTCCTCCTCCTTGCGGGTTGCTGGATGAGAACCAAGTTTTCAGTCATTGACTCAGGCTAGACTGGACCTTCTAAACCCCAGTCCACCCCGGACTGGTTTCCTGCTCTGCTCTCTGCAAAAAGACCCATAAATCCCTCCACAGCGGAATAACCTAATAACAAAGTTCAATCCTTCATTCTGGTTCACATCAGAACAACTTCAAACTGCAGACTTAATAAAAATCCAGGCTCAGGGTGAACTCTGACATGTTACAGATAAAACCTTTTCCTGAAATTTACTCTAGCTGCTGTAATTCATTAACCTTGCAGAGCAGATGGACCTGCCTGATTCAGTTTCTGAACTCCTGCAGGTCCATCTCGCCAGGCCCCATTGACCAACGAATTCACTCGGCTAAATTCTGACCTGCCCAATCAGGGAAGAGAGGCGGGAGCTGTGGGAGCAGACGTGACGTCAGCAGACTTTCGTACTTGTCAGCGTTCCTTTGACAGTAAATTTATAAAATCGGAAGCATTCGTCTAACGCCTTTTTCACAGCTGTTTCTCGTGATTCAGTAGTTGTTCATCTATTGCTTCTCAGAAGTATCGGCTAACATAAGCAACGTCATATCGTGGCTTGATGTGGATTGGTCCATGGTGAGTGTGTTAATCAGAATGGTCGTCCAATCACCAGCTGCAGATTTTTTTTAAAGTCCCGCCTCTGAAAACAAATCTGAAGAGCTGCTACCCAGATGGACTAGTGAAATATTTCCATGGCAGATATATGAAACTGTTCATCTGGCGTGTCAGGTTAGTAAATCATGGAGCTTAGACATGAACCATGAAGTGGTTCACTTTCTTAACCAAAATAAAAACATGCGTCAAACTGTTTTTTATCAGTATGACTACAACTGAGAATTAGAGCCGCAAAAAGATAAAAAAATAAATAAAATAATAAAGTCATTATTTCAGTTTATAGCCAGGCTATCATGAGAGCAGCTGCCTGCACAAAAATGAGTGGCATGGAGCATCTTGTGAGGTTATATTATTTTACAGGTTTTGCAAATAAGAAAAAAGATCATCTTTTGGCACAACAGAATGACACTGGACATAAGTATAAGGACCCTTAAAAGTTAGCTCAGAGACTGGAGCTGGGGAACTCACATTGTCCTCTATGCAGAGCGGCTTTTGTTTGAATGAAACCTTGTTACAGCGGTGATGAAATATGATACAGAAACATGAATTAACCTCACCCAGGACAGGAGTAGGGTCATCAAAATCAGTTTACACAGGAGTTCTCAGGTCTTCAGACTACATTTCTTAGATCGTCTGATAGCCTGTAGCTTTAGACTAAGATAACACGTTTATTGTTATTAATGAACGGCTTTATTCTCTTAAATCTGTGACTTAAGTCCTGAAAATATTCAACTTTATTGCCATAAATTAATGACTTTAGTCTCATAAATTCACAATTCAATTCTAATAAATTCATGACTTGATTTCTTATAAATTCATGACTTAATTCTCATAAATTTGACTTAATTTCAAATGTACTTATTTTGACATAATCTTCATAAATTTGACTAAATTTCTTGTAAATGTATGACATTATCCCTTTAAATTTAAAAGTTGATTTTTGTAAATTTATGACTTATTCTCATATATTACTAACTTCACTCTTTTTCTAATTTACGGCTTAATTTTTTTTTTTTTTTACAAAGTTTTAAGATTATTTTCGTCAATGTATAAGATTATACAGTAGGTTTATGACTTTATTCTTGTAAAGTTTTAAGATTAACCACATAAAGTCACTATTTTGTATTAAATGTGGCCCCAGTCACTGGTTGTATATCAGACATCTTATAGCAGACAAAATTAATGTTGTGATTAAATTAAACGTTACAAAGACAGAATACTACAGGACTGACTTCAATGACCTGACAGTAAACATTTCTTCTATGTTTCCAAATGGGCATTTTGCCATTTATCCGCAGCTGAACGGCACGCCTAAAATAATATCATTAATTTTTAAGCTCTTTGGAGATCACAGTTTTTATCCCTTGAAAAAGTCTATAGGTTGACCACAGAATCCAGACCATCCAATCAGAGGCCAGCACTGCAGCTTGTTTAGTCCCAGCTTGATCAGGGATTGTGCAGCAAGCTGTCGGCCGAGGACAGAAAGCCTCTCGTGCCACTGCGGTCTCTTCCAACTGATCTTTTTCAGAGTGAGGCTGGAATCAAACAGACTTTTCACATTTTTTTCTTTTGGTCTGCTCCGTCACAAGACCTCAGTCTGACGTCCCCAAACACACCACGACTCCACTAAAGCATGAAGCTGACAGAAATGAGTGAGCACGGTCAAATGTCCACAGCACAGCCTGCTCCCTGGATGATAGGAGAGAGGCAGAGCTGCAGAGGACGTCTGGAGTTCAGAGGAAAACTGGATTCATTTTCTGCATGGGCAGGGTTTAGGGACCAACCATCACAAGGCTTTCAGGAAGGGTATGAATTTGTGCTAAGTACTGATGTGATTTCTTCTGCTCCTGTTTGGAGGCATGATGTGACCTTCAGCTGGTGTAACAGCTGTGGATTTCCTGATGTCCTCTTAAGGTGGACAGAAAAGCCTCAAACAGCGACGTGATGCTGATAGTGAGCGTTTGTTGATGCCACATTATGAAAGCAGGAGGTGGAGAGCAAACAGGGAGCAGACCCCTCTTTGTTCTGCTCTGCTGGCTGACTAACACTCGCCGTGTGCAGACATCCAAACCCAGCTGACGGACGGTGTGTTGGATTACTGGAGCATGAAGCAGCCCTGTGTAACGACCTGCGTTTGGCCTGCCTGCATCCGAAACGTTCAACAAAGAAGAACCAGAGATCTGCAGGTGCTGCTGAAGTGATTTAGTCTGACTTTATCATCCCTGAAGCTGTAGAAAAAGATTTGCCCATACCATCCAGCCAAAGGCTCTAGGACTGTGCAAACTGGTGATAAGGTGAACATCCTGACAGATACAGACGCAATCACCTGAACAAGCTCTCCATCGCCCCCTGCTTGGTCAGGTAGCCCTAACACAGCCTGGAGGTGTGTTTGGGCTATTAGAAAACAGATAATAGTCCAACTTAACACAAAGTGGAGGGGGAGACATGTATCTGCAGAATGTTCTGGTAACCACATTTTTACAACGCTGCAGAAATATTGGTTTTATCATAAATGTACACATTATTTTAGACATGCTTTTATACTTAAGGTTTTATTTGTGATGTGTGTTTTTTTTGCTCTTATTGTTTATTTTATCAGTGCTTAAGGTCTTATGCTTGTCTTTATCATGACTGAACCTTTCTGCTACAGAACTGGTTATTAACTTGTAGCACTGATACAGTTTGTGGGCTTTGATGGATAATTCAATGGACGGGCAAATTTGCGGATGAGCGCTTCTCAAAGCACAAAAAACCCATACAGTGTTTTTCAGACGTGAAACCTGTGCCAGCCAATCAGAAAGAGCCCCTGCCATTCAGCTGTGACGTTTGAGAACCAAAAACTCTTTGTTCCCGCCAAAATCTTCACTTTGGCTGGAGTTTTCAGAAAATTTGTTTCATGTTGCCGACAGGCCTAAACATATAAAAATAAAAGTCAATAGTCCAAAACTCAAAAAAGTCTTACCAAAAAAAACAAAACCCAAAACTCAAGAAGAAAACAAAGAAGCTCATGGAGACGCGTGACAGCAGACAGACAGCGACGGATACACACACCATGAACTGACAAAGGAGCTCAAGCAACACAGAGGCTGTATAGACAGGGGAGCAATCAAACACAGGTGTGAAATGAGACACAGGTGAAACACATGAGGAGCAATCAACAGGAGGGAAACACAAGGAGAACCAAACCAACACAAGGAAACTGAAGACAGAGACTAAGGTGGGCTTTACACGAGTACGAATTTCTACAAATCCAGTAAAATGCAGAGACGCAGCATGTGACGCATGCATGAACGCTTTTTGACGTGGAATCCGCCTCAGAGCAGAACCAGACGGGCAACCTGACGACAGTTTTACGTTGTCATGTAAATGCACAAGCCTATGTACAACATGATGTGTAAACAGCGATACATATTTTGATGCCGACGCCAAGATGATACGGGGCCGTCCTCGTGTGAAGAGGGCCTCAGTTTACTTTCAGTAAATATTGGGGTTAAGGTCAATATTCTGGTATCTGAAAGATTCAGAAAATCTGTTTACATGTGTGAGCAAACAGGGATATTCCTGTTTACATGGCACACCAATTAAAACAGCATTGCACAGTCAAACTCTCAACACATGAGCCATGGTTACATGAGGAGTTTTTCGTCTTTCTGAATGGAATTTTTCCGAATGACTTTTCCAAAAACAATAGTATACATGGAAAGGAATATTCCAATCTCTGGTCTACATGCGCTGCTGTAATCAAACAGAACAGTCAATGGGGCATGCGCAGAAAAACATAAACATCACAAGATTTATCAAAGATGGAGGACGACAGTTTGTTTATCACGGTGTTGCAATACTCCGTATTGTGAGTTTATCGTCCGTCCAGTCTTGAAATTATGTTCATTTCTTTCAAAGTTTGGATCAAAAACAAACTTTCCGCAGCAGTCCAGTGCTGACCATCATGCCGCCATTTTTGAAGTTGAGGAACGTCTCTAGTTGTGTCTTACGTCATATCTGAGCATGCGCTGAAACGTACCCTGACAATTTTTCATTTGAGTGGATACATGAAACCTCAATTGGTTTGGGGAAAGGAATATTCCACCCCAGTGAAACCAATTAAATGTCCATTTGGATTGGCACTTTTCTTTCTGAATGAGGTGTGTACAAAGGTTAAATTCTTTCCGTTTGAGAGAATAAAACGATTGCAAGCGGAATATTTGGGTCCATGTATACGTGGCTATGGAGAACATCATGCTGCAATGTGTGTCATATCTGCTTCTTCTTCCTGTATCCATAGCAACAGCAGCAGCAACACCAACAACAGTAGCAGCATGGCGGACTTCAAAGACCAAGATTCCTTGCAAACAGAACATGCTCAGAACACAAACTAATGTTCCTTTGAAAGACGATATCCTGATAGGTGTATACATGACCAAATATTCAGGCTAGAAAAGGAGGCACCCAGGGGGGATTTTCAGGTTTTTAAAAACCAGAATAGAAGCATATTCTGGTTATTGGCGTTAACATGGCTGTGCACAATCAGGTTATTGCTAATAGGGTTAATGACTGCATGTTAACGAAGACAGAGACTAGATTAATACAAAACACAGAAACACGAAGAATAAACACTACAAAACAATGTACACATGTCATGAACCAAACCAGAGCCACAAGGAACAAGAAAAGAGGAAAGACAGAAAACACAGGACACAAATCCTAAAGACCCTAGAATTACAGAAAGCACCAGAAGACTGAAACATAAGGAAACTTCAACCCAGAAATCAACAAAAGGCAAATCAAAGACTGAGTCATCACAACAGGAGTTGTAGCGTACCCTAAGCTGGCTGCCACCTGTTACAGAGTGTTACAACATGGAGTACACGCCGCGGCAGAGAGAGGAACTCTTCCAGCACTGGGAGTATCCCTTTGGGACAGGAGTAACACTCTGGGTGGGAAGTGTAGCGGTTAGCTTCTGTGGGTCTGTGAAAGAAATACTGGCGCCTTCTCTTGTTTTGGCAGTTGTTCCCGCCGCAACGGAGAAAGTGGGCTCCAGGACATGCTTCAGAGGGAGAGTCTGCAGGCGAGGGTGGCTTTGGACGATTGTAAAAATATGTCTCACAGCTCTTTGAAGTGACGTTAAAACTCAGGCATTTTAAAGAGCTGGACTCTTAGCGTCTCTGGCTTTATCTGTCTTTGACTGTCTCTTTTGACCCACTTCAAACAAATAGACGTTTTTATTAACTTACTTTTTATCTGGGTTTTATTGGTGCGACTCAGGATGGTTTGATGAACCAAAGAAAAGAACTCTGTTAGCACCAGACTGTCATTGTTTCAGCCCTCATTTCATTGCCAGTGATGCTCTTACCCTTACCTCAAAGACACCTGTTTAGTCATTATTTGACTCTTTTAAAACACCACATTCATCTTGGTCACAAAAACACATGGCCCACACACACAACTCTTCGTTTTTCTCTACCTCACAGCGCTGTTGGTACTATCAGGGTCCACGGCAGTCACTACGCCGACCTGGGTCCCAGCTGGTGAGTTCTCATAAATGTCCATGATGTAGTAGTCCATGGAGAAAACAGGAGGCTCGTCCACGTCTCCCACTATGACCCGCAGTGATGTGGAGTCCTTGAAGGGCCCCAGGTGGAAGAAGAGGGGGTCTGGGTAAGAGTTGGATGCTTCGATGTTTAGGGTGTGAACTTTTCTCTTTTCGTAGTTCAGAGGCTGAGGAGGAGAAGACAGGAGGGATGATCAGACGGAGGAGACACTGTATTTTTATCAATAATAATGACAGAAAACCTCGACTCACACACACACTCCATTCCCCCTGACAGTGTACAGTGAGTTTCATGTTTCTACCTGTCACAGAGTGAAGACAGGACTTACAGAAGAATAAAACCACTGTAAACCTCTGACTTTGTCCTTCTTAAAAAGACTTCTTCATTCCTCTTCTCTTGAAACAATTGTGACAATATAATTTATTTTAAATGAATAAAATGTACCTCTTCTCAAACAGCATTAAAACATTTCTTCAAATATATCACTGAGAAGATCAAATTAAATTAAACTAAACTTTGCAAAACGCAATCATTTCATTAAAGGAGGAAGAAAATATTTCATTCCAACTCTATTGGCATCAGAGAATAATGTTGATGACAGAACAGGAATTCTATAATAAACTTTAAATGACCCAAACTGTAAAAAAATGTAAATCAATTTAATGTTTGCCTGTAATTTAACTTCCCTTGATTTGATCTGTATGAAACAGGATACTGAAAAAACAACAAATTTTCTTCAATTTGTTTTCAATTCGTCACGGAAAAAATGGAAAAAGAACCATTTTTATAATTCATGAATGAATATCAACTAAATGAATGCTACACGGATTCATAATTTAAAGTGATTTCTGTGTACCCTTATCTTCTAATGTAGAAAACTTGAGAACAGCAAGGGCTTCTCCACAAAGCGCAGTGTGAACCTAGATTCTTTGTCTTCTTGAAGAAACTTATGGGGGAATAAGAATAAGTTTTGTTTTGCATTCATTGTTGTGAAGCTGGTGATTCTGAAGGTGGAAAGCTACAGACACCGGAACTTATTCAAAGTGTTTGCATAGACTGAACTCAGAGCTACAGTCATATCTATCATCTGATGCTGTGGTCAGAGATGCCGGGATGCTTTAATGACTGGTTCAAACTGCACATGCTGTCCCTCATGCTGTCCAGCCTGTGACTACCTGCTTCAGAGAGATGATCCCCTCCCTGTGCTCGGTGTCAGAGGTGATGGCAAAGATGGCCGCTGCTTCTGTGTTAGTGATGCTGTAGGTCATCTCTGCGTTTGGCCCCTCATCTTCATCGTTGGCTCTGATGTGACCTACAGCTTTCCCCACTTCAGCCATCTCAGGAACATACAGCTGGTAGCTCTCTGAAAAACACACAGCATTTGGTGGTTCTCATACCCCCACTCATGAGTCACCGGGGCAGGCTCAGCCCACTTACATAGACAGAGTCAATGCGCTTAAAGTCTGAGGAGAATCAAGGTATAACTACAGCTGCAAGAAAAAGTCTGTGAAGCCTTTGGATTGAGCTGGATTTCGGTATAATCTGGTAACAAAATGTGTTCTGATCTTCATCTTCATCACAACAACAGACAGTCTGCTGAAAGTGATACCACACAGTGATATGTTTTCATGTTTTCACTGAGCACACCATGGAAACACTCACAGTGCAGGCTGGAAACAGGATGTGAACCCTGAGCTAGGGACTTCTCTAAGAGCTGGCTGGAGCCAGGAGCCCGCCAACCTGGAGTCCATTCAGTGAGACCAGATTGGAGGTGTTTGTTAAAGCTGCCCTGCCCAATAAAAACCACACACCAGATTTGAGTGTCATTATCTCATCTGTTACGTGAGAAATGTAGTTTTCTTAATCTAAATTAATCAGACTTTTCCAAAGGATTATTTTGATTCCGTAATGTCAGCTGTCTGAAATGGTAATGCACTGCATGATGTCTGCCTCTAAACAGCTGAACAGGCGTTTTAATCTGTGTATTGGCGCCTGCAATGTTGGGGTCTATCGTTATTACCTGCAATGCTCTGTTGGGGTGTCAGCGTGGTTCATGTAGACAGCCAATCTGTTTTTTTTTTTGTTGTTGTTTTTTTCTCACCATCAGTAGAAACGGTGGACTGGCTTTGGTATCTGATGACACCAGTTTCTACCTTTCAAACTGTCCACAGCACAAATTGTCAGACCTGAAGTTTATGTTGAACAACTGTTAGCCCATGTGATAGTTTCTGTGTGTTTATACATCTGAAGTAAGTACAACTTCTTTTTAAGATTTATGAATGCTAAAAACCCAACACCTTCTTCCAAAGTGTGTGTGAGAGGCTCTACTTACTCTGAGCAAACTTTGGAGGGTTGTCGTTGACATCAGTCAGAGTGATGTTGACTACGGTGGATCCAGACAGTCCTCCTACTGAGCCAGCCATGTCTTTAGCCTGGACCACCACAGAGTAAAGGTCTCTGGTCTCTCGGTCCATGTTGGACATTGCAGTACGGATGATTCCTGTGGAAGGTGAGGACAGACAGAAGAATCCGCAGTGAAGTAAACCATTCAGGGCTTTAAACTACAAACCCATTTAGTTTAGATCTACTGACAGGAGGTCTTAACTGCTTATGGAACAGACTCAGCCAATCAGTGATGAGAGGGACATAAGCAGCATCACTGTGTCCATATGTACAGAAATAACATGAAGGAGAAGTTCTTCAAAGGAGCTTCAAAGTTCATCCACTCAATGAGTTCACAGCACATCTGAGCCTCAGTGTGCAGCTATGTAGAGAGTACGTTGCTACAGAATGTACTTTATTAATTCCCAATGGGAAATGTAGAGTCACAGAAGCGTGACATAGAAGTATAAACTGCAAAACATTCAAGGATATATAAAGAGAAAAATATAATAAGTGTCAGAAAAAAACAAGTCCATCAGAGACAACAGCTTGTCCATCGTTCTCCAGCCTCCTCCTCCACAGGGTCCAGGACTGAGCTTCTTCAGCAGTCTGTTCAGTCTCTGTCTCCTGGATCCTGTCTGCCCACAGCAGGTGAAATCCTTCAATGTGACTTTCATATCTGGTGTTAGCTCCGCTAGCCATGTCTGTGAATAGCATGATGCTACTCTGCCTTATGGTATTCCCTCTGTTGCTGGGTTAACATGGCTAGCTCGTCCATCTTATTGGAGATAGATCTTACATTCCCCATAAGCATGGGTGGATGGACGGATCAGTGTTGACTCTTCTTAGCTCACACTGCAGCACCAGCACGTCGTCCTCACCTCCTTCTCCTCAGCTCACAGGGAACACCAGCTCCAGCACCTATTAGCATCAACATGCTACAGGCCGCTAACAGGTGAAATCTTGTGATTTGTGTGTGAACAATGTGACCACGGTTACATGCAGGATCTCAGGACACACACAGGAACAAAAAGAAAAACACCACTGCAGACACAACCAGTTTGCTGTCGATGACCAATGAATGAGACAGAGAAAGATATAACAGGCTCCACATACAAGGAGATCTAAACGGAGAAGAACAAAAAAGACACCAAAACAGCGACAAAGAGAGCTGTTTGAGGACTGGACTGATATGAGACCATTAAACACTGAAGAATTACACCCTTTGCACCTCAGAGCAGGTTATCTAAGGTGAGCTCTCTTTGAAAATGTCTGAGAAAATGTGACGTTGCTGGTAGCCCATGGCACCTCTGAATGATCAAACACAGGTAATGAGCTGGATGGCTGTGAAAAAAAAAACGTAACAAATGAAACCTGTTCCAGAAAAAAGAAAAGAAAACATGATGGATGAAAGTTTCAGTGTAAGTGTGCAGAAATGACTGACACAGTGTCAGCGCGCAAAAACCTTCAGAGTGAAGACTTAAAGGTACAGTAACTTACCTTAAACAAGTAGGACACTGCAGGTGGGTGTAAGAGTGTGTTTGTGTGTGTTTGTGAGTGTGTGTGTGTGTGTGTGTGTCTGTGTGTGTGTGTGTGTGTGTGTGTGCATGTGTGTGTGTTAGATAGAGAGAGAGGGAAAAAGTGTGTGTGTGAAGTTTTCATTCAGTAAATCAGTTAGTTTCAGTCAGTATCAGCTGTTGGCCTCAGCCAGGAGTGTAAACCTGAAAGACTGACAGGAACCCATGGTCTGAACCTAAACTGGTTCTAACAGGACAGGACAGGACACACACACACACACACACACACACACACACACACACACACACACACACACACACACACACACACACACACACACACACACACACACACACACACACACACACACACACACACACACCTCACATGAGATGCAGACAGTGTTTAGCCCGGAGGCTCTGCTTCACTGCATTACTCGCTTCAGAGGCCAACAAAGCAGAGAGCCATCTGGTCTTATCAGCCCCTTCAGACTGAGCAGAGCGATGCAGCCCAGGCTGGAGCGGACAGGCTGCACACATTATGCACCTGTATCTGAGTGACCGCAGGACAGACACACACAGACTGACAGACAGCGTGAAGACAGGGGTGTGTGTGTGAGAGAGAGAGTGCAATACAGAGGACAAAAGGGAGCTCCAAGTGTTTGAGAATGAGTGGAAGGGACTGGACTGTGAGTGGAAAAAAATGGCCAGAGGGACCAGAGGAATCCTGCCTCTGTGTGGGGGAGGAGGAAGGGGTGCACCGTCCTGAGCCAGGCACAGCTCTCACACTGTCCCACACTGGTGGACATATTTTGAGACCAAATCCAGAACAATGTGGGGCAGCAAAACATTAGAGCCCATGGTTAAAGTCAGTCTGAGTCACATGAAACAGGCCTCCACCCACAAATTCATCAAGTAATATATTGCAGCGTCTGCTCAGCTCTGTGACAGCCTGTACTTCAGACAGGCCAAAACAGAAGAATAGCTTATACGGGAAACTCGCTTACAAATGTACAATAATTTCTTTTAGACCTGTGAAAGTAAAAATTTGACCTCTTCGTGTTGTTGACATGTCCTTTTCAGTAAGGACATTCTGGTGCTATAGCAGCTTTATGTTATTAACAGGGGCGTATTTAGTGGTTTGGGGGCACAAGGCAAACCCAGTCAATGGGGCCCTCCATGTCCTTGTAACTCATCTTCCTCAGAGCTAGACTGGCCTTCCCTGGGCCCACTGTCTCCGTCCGAGAATCACGGCATGGGACAGTGCTTATCTGTACATGGTAACTTAACGCAACTAAATGCATTCTCAAGTTCTGTACTTTAGTTTGATTTTGAAAAAAGTAAATACATAATTTAGTCCACTTTGTCCTGGATTATGTCCTAGACATAACTCACTGGACCCCCTGTCCAGTGAGTTATGTATCCAAAAAAGGGAGTTTGTACAATAATGTTTATCACCAACTCAAAAAGTTTGATTTTGAGAAAATAATCCTGTTTCTTGGGCTAGATAAAGTCCTTAAAATCCTAAAAGTCTTATATGTTTATCTCATATCTCAGAGCATCATTGTTTTTATTTCAGACTTGGTTGAAAATAAGAAAAAAATGGGAAAAAAGTGTTTTTTTACCACTTTCTTCCTGAATTAAATTTTCAGATGTGTTGTAACATGGAATAGCCCACTGAATAAGAAGGGAGGGGGAGTACCCAAAACCATCATTAAAGATTAAGCCTTTTGATGTATTTTGAAGCATGTGAAGTAAGATTTAGAAAAAAGAAATGCTGTGTCGCGTTTTTCTTCTTTGTTGGATCTATTAGCGGTATACACAGTGTCACACTGCTATGCCCCCACGCTATTACGTAGCTTACATGGCTATCGGCATCCAGCTTACACCCCGCCTACTGAGGACACAGTTGGCTGTGGAAACACAAACAGGATCAGGCTTTACCGATCCAACCAGTACCAACCTGTGCTGATCTATATTGGACTGTTTGGAGGAAACGAGGCATTATAGACTGAAGAGACACTGAAGAAATGGATTGGCAGAGACCAGGATAAGAAACACACAGTGGAAGAGAGGAGAACAGATTTCAGTATTGATGATTGGTCAGCATCTGTGGTTATGTTCAGCTGATCACCCAGAGTCAGAAACAGGCAACAACATGAATTACTAAAGACTCAATGAACAAATGAATGAGGAGGACAGACAACCTCTTTCCACTTCTGCTGAGCGTCATCAGTGACCTTAAGGAGGGGGGCAGAGTGAATGGTGCACAGCAGACTGCAGAGATGGACAGTAGAGCTCTGATCTCTGTGGGCTCAGGGTGAAAGCACATACTTACAGAAGTGATCTCTCACATCAGACTGAGCACTTTGATCCTCCATACTGTCCTGTACATGACACACCTGAGCTCCAGGAAACACACGACACACAGACGGCACCGCTGAGTGTGAGCACGAGCACCCAATGTCAGGCTCAAAGGCTCAGAAACATTGGTGTTTACTGGATTTTCACTCATGACTCCTAAAAATAGCCTCAATGTGAAAACATCAGTGTTAGCTCATGCCGTTAAACGATTCGTCTGTTGGTCTGTTGAATCAAAAGTACCCAATAATCAGTGACCTGATATGGTAGAGTGAGCTGACAACAGGGCTGATTTCAGCAGCTCCACAATCAACTTTTTAGCCACGTTTCCACAAAGTGGTCCGGTTTAGATCAACGCAGTGTGGTATGGCTCGGATTGGTACGGTCTGATCCTGTCTGTGTTTCCACAGCCAACCGTGGCCTTCTTGGGTAGGAGGTGTGTAACGCTGATACTGACAGCCACATCAGCTGAGTAATAGTGTGTCAGCATAGCAGAAGGACACAGTGTATCCCGCTAATAAATCCAACAAAGAAGGAAAATGCGACACAGTAAACAAAGAGCAACGATGAAGACATCCAGCAGTTTGTCTTCTTTGTGATTGGCATGTGGCTCTTTGTTACAAACAAACAATCAAGCTTTGTTTCAGAGAAGGCTGTGAGCCGCCAGGAGAAATACAGCAGCCGCTGTCACACAGGAAGTGACCATTTTTTCCACCAATCAACAGACTGCTGTGTTGTAGCTCCACCCTCTGGATCTGGATCGGTATGTTTATCACCCAAACAAAGGGGGAACCAACAAGTGGGACGGTACAGGTGGGTTATTTGGAGACCTGTCCAGGTTTTTGTCGAAGGAAACGCCACAAAATGTGAGCTGTACTGGTATGAACTGAACTGAACCGCTTGACAGAAACACGGCTTTAGGGGCCTCTATGAACCTTTCAAAACATTGATTAATTTTCAAACTTCTTTAACGTGTGCACACATTCTCTACCTTCAGTGCAGAGTTCAGCTACAAGTGAAACGAGGCAGTGAGTGAAAGGAGAGCTGAAGTGGGATACGTCTTGTACGACTTTGCTGCAGTCCATCAAGAGGCTGACAAACCATTACGCTGTAAGAGAAGAGGAATGCAGGAGAGAGTGGAGGAAAAGTGAAAGACTAGAAGGTTCCCTTTCACACACACACACACACAGACTCACACACACACACACACACACACTCTTTTAGTGTGGCTGTTTGGCTTTCAACCTGTGATTTTCTTCACTTGACAAAGTCCAAGGTTGGCTGTCCCTATCTATCTCTCCTGATAATTCATGTGCTCGTGCGAGCATGAAGGCAGAGCCGATGCCTCTCCAAGGCCAGCAGAGAGCCGCACAGAGAGGAAATGACAGTGTGATACGCGCCCTGCTCAGATAAGAGCAGGGACCGATGGATGTTTGCTGCTGCTTATGACAGAAACATTTACGGGCCGTGCTTTTGTTCAAGACAAACATTAAGTCTCTGCACCTGCTCCCAGCATGCTCTCTGTTTTATTGAATTTGTTATCAGGGACAAAGGATGCTGAAGCAAAGATTTTTAATACAGATGCAATTACACAAGCTTTTGATGAAGCATGGGTCTCAATCAAATGTGCAACAAATGTGCAGTTGAACACAGTGCTTCAGAGAGCGTAAGGTTGACTTTCATTTGTCTTCAAAAGTAACTGTTCAAAGTGTCCATGAAGGTCAGAAACAGAATCTGTGACAAGGGGCCGACTTTTTGAAGACTGTGCACACACAGCTTTCACTTTGGATATACAAAGCCCAGACTCTTTCTAATATCTCCAAAGCATAACTGTAGACACCCACCCAGTCCAAAAACTACAGGTGGTCTGGATGAGCAAACTCCCAGACATTCAAAGAATCAGCATCTGTTAGGTTTTCATTTTCACTAACATGATTTCCATGATTCATTGTGTTCACTGGTGTTTTTTGCCCCACTGATCCCCTGCCCATAGGCAAATCCAAGGGGGGACACAGGGGTCATGTCCCCTCCATCCATAAAGCCCCCCCCCCCCCCAAAAAAAAAAAAAAAAAGCAGTTGTAATTAATTTTCTAATAGTAAAGTAATGTTTTTCTAACGGTATAATACAAGTCATGCTACTTAAAATACACCGTTTAACAATTTTAAATACTGAAAGATCACCTCCCCTCAGGGGCGCATTTAGTCGTTTGGGGGCCCAAGGCAAACCCAGTCAATGGGGCCCTCCATGTCCTTGTAACTCATCTTCCTCAGAGCTAGACTGGCCTTCCCTGGGTCCACTGTCTCTTTCCCAGAATCAAGGCATGAGACAGCGCTAATCTTGTACATGGTAACTTAACGCAACTAAATGCATTTCCTCAAGTTCTGTACTTTAGTTTGATTTTGAAAAAAGTGAATCCATAATTTAGTCCACTTTGTCCTGGATTTGAAATCTTTTATGGTCAATTGACAGCTTATTTGTCCCACAGTGGGAATTTACAGAGTAGCAAGCAAGAAAGTATGAAGTGAAAAACATTACAATAGGTAAATATTGAAAAAAATAATCTAGTAAAGAAAAAATATGTAAATATCAATCACAACATAAAACTGAAAAAAAATCTGCTGAAAGAGGTGATATTTACAGTTACCATACTTTTTGGTACTATTATTTTAAAGTGAATGTATTTTTATTTGACCCCCTGTCCAGTGAGTTATGTATCCATAACAGAGATTTTGTACAATAATGTCTATCACCAACTCAAAAAGTTTGATTTTGAAAAAAATATCCTGTTTCCTGGGCTAGATAAAGTCCTTAAAATCCTAAAAGTCTGATATGTTTATCTCAGATCTCAGAGCAACATTGTTTTTTTTAATCTCCGACTTGGTTGAAAATAAGTGAAAATGGGGGGGAAAAAAGTGTTTTTTACCACTTTCTTCCTGAATCAAATTTTCAGATGTGTTGTAACATGGAATAGCCCATTGAATAAGAAGGGAGGGGGAGTACCCAAAACCATCATTAAAGATTAAGCCTTTTGATGTATTTAGAAGCATGTGAAGTAAGATTTAGAAAATAGAAATGCTTTAAATTGAAGAGAACTTCATAAATCAGTTTTTAAGAGATGCTTCGGGGGCCCCTGGGAATCTTGGGGCCCCAGGCAACTGCCTGTGTTTGCCTTATTGTAGCTACGCCCCTGCCCCCCCTAGCGATCCTTGCAGTGGTTTGATCCAGTCTCTTTCTCCCGGCATGGATGCTGCACACACACATGCACAGAAATACAGACGCACAGGCAGAGCGGAGGATCACGGTTAAGTAAGTAGCTTTCATTGAAAGACTGAACAGTTATAACTTCACTTGTTAAACAGACACACAGTGAAAATGAAAAGCAAATGTCAACTCCTTTGTCCGAAGTCTGACAGTATGCTTTAAATAAACACAAGGCTTAGCTTTCTGCCTGATGTGGTGCGCACACACAGACACAGACTGCAGAGCCCCAAGGATTGTGATTAAGTGCATTAAAACACTAAACAATTTATAAGTTAATTATCACAGCGTTTGCTGCTGGCTGGCAAACAGCCTTTCTTTTATGATGCAAAAAGGCTGTGACAGATAAGACAGACAGGTGACATGCTGACATCCTCATCCTCTCTTTTATTTCATATATTAAACTATTTAAGATGCCTTCCATGTCTACCATACTTACTGTTATTGATCCAACTCAGAGGATACATTTGTGAACATTGATGGCTCTTCAGTTCCAATGAAGAAAAATTTATTTTGTCTATCTGCCTAGTTTCACTTTATTATTTATATGTGTAAAGGTCTGTGTATTTTTAAGTTTTGTAGCAGTCATTTGCACTTTATAATTTAAATCCGTAAAGTATTGTGTATTTTAAATTTTGTATCAGATTTTATTTCTGTTGACAGTTTGATTAAAACATGAAGAAGATTAAAGCGGAGGCTGAAGTTTTTCTTCAAAAAGTTCTTTCATTGTTATTTCTTCTTCCTGTCTCTCTAAAGCTTGGTAAACCAGGTAGTAACAGCAACACTGCCCCCATGGTTTCCAGTGGTACTGCTGCGGCCTGCATCTGTAAGCTTTATGGAAACATGCTGAAGTACAGACAAAATAAGAACCAAGCACAGACAGAAGGCTCTGTTCTTGTCCAAACCATATTCAGCGTTGAGCATATAGTTCTAAACCTCAATGATTTCAAAATGCTTTCCCACCTGTTTCTTATAAGAAACACTTGCTTTTTGGCCTTCTGATGGCCCTGTCCCAGCTTTTTGAGGTACTGCCATCAAATGAAAACTGACTCACATTTGGCGTGAAATAGCCAAAAGTCTGACTTAAACATCTGATATGTTGTCTTTGCTCTACTGGGAATAAAACATGGGTGTATGAGATTTTTCAGTGACTATATTCTGTCTGTCATTTTACGCAACATCCCAATGTCTTTTGGATGTTTAACCACAATAACTATGGGGGCAGGTTAAGTTCAGAGTTTCAGCTTTAAGGTGGAACTGTTGAGTGAAATAATACCTGGAGACTTCCACTGCAGCCACTGCAGGTCCTGAAGCAGTTAAGACTGCGAAATGTAACTCGCCAAAGAAGGAGCCGAATTCTCTTGACACTCTTCTCCTTCTCTCACAAACCTCTCTTTTTTTTATTACCACTTCCTGCCTTTGTTTTGAACTTCATTTCCACCTCTTATTTTCTTTCCTGCCCCGTCTGCCCCGCTCTGAAAAGCGTCAGGTGGAATCCAGCAGACATGTTGTGTGCAGCTCCGATCTGCCTTCACCACTAAGTTCATCTGTCAGCTGGCTCTGCAACATGTTAAACAAGCTTTTAGCATTCAGATGCTCGCCTGCAGGACAAACTGGCTGCTGAGTGTGGCCAAAGCAGGGAATTGCTTTGATGCCCATGTGTGACGGTGTGTGTGAGAGTGTATGCAGGTGGGTGTCTTACAGTGGATTTTAAAGCAGCTGTGGGCATGATTTCAATATGCCCACCTGCCCTCTCACGCAATACTGCAGCAAAATCACATCATGATTACAATGAGACCAGCCCACCGTTGGCATCAAATACTCCTGAGTGTGGTCACCAGGCCTGCATCACGTCATACTACTGAAATACATGTCTCCATGTTTCAAACTAATATGTGAAGAAGCTTAAGCTAACTTTCTCATCTCCCATATTAAGACAGCCAATCCCAATATAAGGAGTGACAAAGGTTATAAATCTGATGGTAAATTCTGATTATTTCACTTCTACATGGAGACACGTTTGTAAAGGAACATATATTTATGGGATGAGCAGCAGAGCTGTGTGTGTGGGGGGTGAGCCCCTGAAAAATGTGTCAAATCTTCTTATTGGCAATGCCAAACAGAGTCATATAAACAGTATATGCTGTTTATGGACAGTGTCAAGAGGGTGGGCAGATTTTAAATTGCCAAATGAAAATTAAATGAATTAAAAAACAAAAACAAAAAAATCTCCTACATTTAAAAGTATTCTATTATGTTGTGCCTTTTCCTTATTAAAGGGGACATATCATGCTTGTTTCTCCTTTTCACTATGCCAGACTAGGATGCCTGTAAAGCATTTCTGCCCTCAGTACAAGTCATTTAGTTCCTTTATTGCCCCACAATAGCGTTCTCAATATCCTCATTTTAGGCCATTCTGAAGATCTGGTTGAAACGCTCCGTTTGGAGAATGACCTCCAGTAACCTCACAACGTCACAGCCCTTTGTGCTCTGATTGGTCAGTTCTATCAGAGGGGTGGAGGGGGTAGAGCCAGGGGGCGGTTTTTGCAGCATGGCAGTATTTACAAAATCACCATATTGGATGGGGCAGACCGAGCGAGTTTGCTGTTTGCCAAAACTTCACCGTAAGGCATTGATAGCACTAATAAAATGGCAGAGTGTAGGATACGTCCTTTTGTATTGGACCCTGAGTCAGACCCGGATGGTTCTGCAGCTCAGGAGGAAGAAAATCCACCTGGACACAGATCATCTCAGGACGCTTCAGTGTGGTGAGTCAAACCAGTACTGTAACACGTATAGTTTATACGTGGAAATATAGGCAGACTTCACCAATAAACTATTTCTGTAACAGAGCTCCATCCTGCTCCTTCACTTTTCTCTGTCTGTTTTATCTATCATGCTGAAAGTGTAGTCTAAAGATGGCCTCTACCGTCAGTTCCTCACTATGTTATTACCGCAGCATTATTGTGGTCCAGGTTCACAGTGCATGTCAGAACAAGCATGCAAATATCACAGTCTCACAAGTATTACGACGTCTGCTAAAACTACAGTGTTTTAACTGCTAATTCACCATGTAAAGCCGAGCTGCTCAGCAGAGCAGAGTCCCTGCATCCAGCATCTGAGGGGGGATACTCAGCTCTTGGTGGGTGTATCCCTCGGTGGCGGTTGTGTTACTAACTGACATCACAGAGGAGGAGCTGCTTTATCAGATTACTCCAATAAAAAGAAAGGATCCTCGTGTCATCCGAAGGTTTAAATCTCGCAGCCAAATGGCAATGACCTTTTTTCAGAGGCATCAAATCTCGTTCTAGGATATCAGAAAAAATACAATATCTCATTCTTTGAAAATTCAGGGGTGAAAAGTTATTGTATTATATATATATATATATATATATATATATATATATATATATATATATATATATATATATATATATAAGTATTAAATCAGGGATCAGCATGATATGTCCCCTTTAATCTTGTCTTAAAGCCTGGATTAGGATCAAGCATATATCTAGAAGGGGGCCTTGTTTAAGATTGCTGAGAAACTTCTCACAGGGACTTTAAAAAGAGATGATGTATTGGCTTGTTTTGAGTGAAACTAATAGGAGAGACAAGGCTGACAGCAGTATCTCTTGCAACTACCATCATGTACTGTTTGGTCACAAACAATTTTCTCCCCAAGTTATGAACAGATTTTCCAGTTTTTTTTAATCTACCGGGGAGCTAATTCATAGGACGAGATCAGGATTTTTTTTCCCTTATATAATTACGTGATTCACAGCTGACCTTAGCAAACAGAGGTCTCTGTAGTCCACAAAGAGGAGGACTTTAAATGTGTCTGACCTTTCTCTGGACTCACAGCTCCTCAGAATCTTTTTTTCTCTACCTTTGAAGTACTCCCCCTTTCAGAAATAGAGCACATTTCAGCATCTCTCCAGGTGGTCAGCAGTGCCTTGCTGAAGAGGAGACAGCAGACAGAAGAACGAGGTGAGGAGGTGAGGAGGTGAGGAGGGAGCAGGAGGAGATCAGAGACAGTGCATTAGAGAGGAAGACAGAGAACATGTTTGCAGTGAGATGGTCCTTGTTCTTTTTATTTGTTTGTTTTTTTCCTTGAATCATTTAAACTCCCGGTAGAGGAGCCTGTGGCAGCTTGAATGATTGCAGCTGTAAATAGTTAAACAGTTGAGTGTTGGCAACAGTGAAGTGTCTCGTAGGTCTGAAGCATTGTGCGCTCAGTGTATGGCTGATAAAACATGTACCAGACCAACAACATACAAGACCACTGATGTCAGAAACATCTTGAAAGTAGAATATAAAGCTTCAGACTACAGTGTTTGGACAGACGAACCACCAGTTGAAGGGCTGGAGCTGGGGCTCTCTAAAACCCTTCAGACCAGATTTACACCACAGACATCTTCATGTGATGTCTGGATTTGTTTCCAGCTGTAAACCTGATGTCGTTGGTCATTTGCTCAGGTCAGAGTAGATAAGCAGTTATTAACCCAGTGGAGGGAAAGGATCCAGACAGACTTAGACAGTTGTGGACCTGTGGGACTCCTTTTTCACCTTCACATGTTTTGACAATACACTCCTGCAGTCTTCCTTTAGAAGAGTGACATGGTGCTGTTATCCTTATGTCATTTAACTCAATCTGAAAGAATTTCATCATAACCACTGTGCTAACAGGATTCAGACAATGCTTGCATAAGCAGCTATCCTGCGGTATAAAAGGTTTGATAACAGCAGTTCAGCCGGGGGGACTGACGTCCTTGAGAGCAGCAGTCCCCGACCTTTTTTGTGCCAAGGACCAGTTTAATGTCTGACAATATTTTCACGGACCAGCTCTTCTTCTGTCTCCTCACTGGCTCTTTTACCCTGCCTAAAGACGCTTACCGAAGATGTTCTTTTTTGTTCGTTTTGCTAGCTTGGGGGGTTTGGCGTCAAGAATGTGTCATAGCCGGGTGTGACATAGAGAATCTGGCCATTTTTCAAACTAAAACATCGTTCAGAATCAGATAATGAATCGAACTGAAATAATGTAAGCTGAATATTTTTTATGTGTGGCCCAATACCAACTGACCCATGGACTAGTACCAGTCCACGGAACGGGGCTTTAGGACCACTGCTTTAGAGTGTGCAGATAATCTCAATGTCCACACTCACATGCTCACTAGCTTTATGCCGCGGGCACACTAAACGCCAACTCGCAAATTTAAACGTGCGACACGCCTGTAACACGCCGCATGAACGCCCGAGTCTGGACGCTGGACTATTTTGACAAGCTGAGGGGCAAACTTGTGTTAGCGCGTCACTGCGCGTCACTGCGCGTGCGGAGTAAAGAGCCCGTTCATTTGAAGACACAAAGCCCAAAAAAGCATCTGAAAAACAATGAGCTGTGGTTTCAAAAGCATGACAGGAGAGTGTGTGAAAGCTTTGGAGATCACAATCAAAGCCTGCTGCCTCTCCCTGGTAATACACTGGCCCTGCCTGGCTGTTCCCTGCGACCTCATCCTCGAGCCCCCCAAACCCCCGACCCCCCTGAACACGGCCGGACTCAGTGATGACCCGTGCAGGCAAATCCAGCTGAAAACTGAATATTTACAGAACTTACCTTCAAAACCTGTCTCCTCAGCGACTTTCACCCAAGCCTGCTCCTTTTTTTACAGTCTCTGTAGCGTATACATGTTGTATTGTATAACTCTGGATGACACACAGCACAGACTATTTTCTCCTCCACCTCCACTCCGGCAGAGTTGGAGTCGGAGCAGGGGGCGGTTTCCCCCCACAACGTCATCAAATCAATGACGAGCCCTTTAGGGCTGTTCAACAGTGGAATTGTAAAGTGTGTTAGGGCTCTGGCGCTGTCTATCTTAGCCCTTAAAGTGATGCGCACCGTCCGCAGCTGTAAATTGGTGACAGGCGCACATGTGTAGTTACTAGAGTTGGAAGGAGGAGAGGACGCTGGCGTTGTTTGTTCGTCGCTTCTCCGCCTGTGAAATTACGATTTTGAAGTTTGTGGTTTCATCAACAACTATAGTTTTCCAGTGTTGATCTACTGCTTTTTTGTATCTTTGTGCTGCCTTCTTACGAGCTTGGTGCTCTAGTTTTCCCTGGACACGGACGGCAAACTTCAACTCCCCCTCTTACTTTTCTATCGGTCGGGTAACTAGGCACCTACCTGCTATAGATGACCTCGTTACAATCTGGAAGGGGGCCCTCAAGATCCAACCATCGGCATACAACTTTCAACGTTGGCTAAGCAGCTTCCCTCTTCGGTTAGCATGGTACTACGTTACTCCAGCTCGCAACTCCACCCCCTCAACCCTGCAACCTCTCCTGGACTTAATATTCCCATCATCAACGAGCTTGGACTCTGTCCCCGTCCCCGCTACATCCATAGAGGCTCCGGCTGAAAATTCACATACCACAACCAGCCCTGCAGCTCGGCTACAAACATTCCATCTCTATGGACAACCGACGCACGTATGACACATCATCAGAGCGCTGTTGGCCCACCTACTATCAGCCAGGGAATTACCGCGAGATCTCTGCACTCCACTATGGGAAACATCGCGAGACACCCGCACACCCAGCTTGATGGGCTCTGTGGAATGGATTACAGCCTGCGCGGAGTGGATTTTAATGTACTGAGACCTGTCCAGAGACACACCCCACAACCACTGCTTAAAATCGAACTGTTCAATACTCAGTCAATCAACAATAAATCCCTTCTGATTGAAGAGCACATCAGGGAGAAAAATCTTGACATCATGTGTCTTACAGAAACCTGGCACCCACATGAGGTTTATGCTGCCCTCAATGAGGCCTGTCCTCATGGCTACAGCTTCGTTGAGGCAGCTCGCAGCCCTGGCCGTGGAGGTGGCCTAGCAGTCATCCACCTACAAGACCTGGAGTTGTTCCCCATCATGCTGCCCATAACCTCCTCTTGTGAATGCCTTGCATTTAAATGTAAGCCACCTTATCCCATGACTGTTCTCCTCATCTACCGGCCCCCTAAACCCAACCCTGCATTCATTCCAGAAATGTATGGCCTTTTCACATCACTTTGCACTTCCTCTGCAAACCTCATAATTCTCGGCAATTTAAACATCCATGTTGACAACCCATCCTGCCATTCTGCTGCCAGCTTCCTTAATATGCTTGACACCCTCAACCTACAACAACATGTTGACGTTGCCACACATTCCCGAGGACATACACTTGATTTAGTCATCTCCAACTTTGCCCAAATCAATAACCTACATGTCTATGATCTTGGTGTCTCGGATCACATGACTGTGTCACTGGAATTGCCTTTTCCCACCCCCTACACCAAGCCAAAGCGACAGATTCTATTCAGAAATCTTAAAAATATAAACATGGATGCCTTTACCCTGGACCTGTAGTTTCTGTCCTCCAGCCTCACTGATCTCCTCTCTGTCGCTGACTCGGTGGATTTTTACAACAAATCCCTAAGCAGTCTTCTGGACCTTCATGCCCCAATTAAATCCAGGCAAGTCTCATTGTCCCGCTCAGCACCCTGGTACACCTGTGAGCTGAGAAAGATGAAGACTGCTGGGCACATCCTCGAGCGAAGGTTCGAGGCCTCTGGACTGACTGTTCACAAGCAGGCATACAGAGAACACATGAGAGGGTATGCTGAAGCTCTGAGGAATACCAGGTCCAGATACTATCCCACCATCATCAAAAACAGCCCTGGCAACTCCAAAACACTTTTCTCAAAAATGAATCATTTCCTCAAACCTCCTTCACCCAGTCATTGTGATGCCACAGATGAGAGGTGCAACATGAACATCAGTTTAAAGTCAACAACATCCGTTCACACCTTTCCACCGCAGCCGTGTCTCTGCCTCCAAACACCGACCCTCCATGTAAGACTATCCAGCCCCTCTGCTCTTTCCTCATCATCACACAGGAAGAGGTGGAGGACATCATCAAGAAAATGAAATCTTCCTACTGTTCCTTGGACCCTTTCCCAACAGACCTGCTGAAGGCCAACATCTCTGCCATCTCTCCTCTCATCACCAAAATCATAAACCACTCCCTCCTGGCTGGTCTTGCCCCATCCGCATTAAAAGCTGCTGTCATCAGACCTCTACTGAAAAAACCCACCCTGGATCCCGAGGTTCTCTCTAATTACAGACCCATCTCCAACCTTCCATTTCTGTCAAAGGTTTTGGAGAAAACAGTTGCAGCACAACTTCAGGATCACCTCAAAGACAATAACTTGTTTGAAAAATTCCAGTCTGGTTTCCGCCCTGGCCACAGCACAGAGACTGCCTTGGTCAGGGTCACCAATGTTCTCCTGATGGCAGCAGACACCGGCCCCCCCTCCCTACTCATCCTCCTGGACCTAACAGCTGCTTTTGACACAGTTGACCACAATATCCCTCTCCACCGCCTGAACCACACCATTGGATTATCAGATACTGTTCACCACTGGTTCACTTCCTACCTGACTGGCAGAACTGAGCATGTCGCCCATGGCAAAGCCAGATCCCACACCCACAGCGTCACCTACGGTGTCCCACAGGGCTCAGTATTGGGCCCCACCCTCTTTTCCATTTATCTACTCCCCCTTGGAAACGTCATCAGCAAACATGGGATATCATTCCATTGTTATGCTGATGACACACAGCTATACATCAGGACTACCCCCACTTCACCTACTTCTCAGCCAACATCCACACTGTCCGCCTGCCTGGAGGAGATAGAGGCGTGGATGACACTCAACTTCCTACAGTTAAACATTTCAAAAACAGAAGCCATCCTAGTTGGCACACCTCATCAGCTCCAATCCTCCACCTTCACCAGCATCACTTTTTCCGGCCAAAACATCCCCCTCTCTGCATCTGTCACCAACCTGGGTGTCAAAATGGACCCTCAACTCACCTTTGACACCCACATCAAACACCTCTGTAAGACATCATTCTATCACCTCAGGAACATTGCAAAACTCCGTCCAACACTCACCCTGGCAGATTCAGAGAAGCTTGTTCACGCCTTTGTCTCCTCCAGGCTGGACTACTGCAACGCACTCCTCATCGGGATCTCTGGCAGGAGCATCCAGAAGCTTCAGTACATCCAGAACAGCGCTGCCAGGATCCTGATGAGGGTGCGTAAGCACAAGCACATCACCCCCATCCTGAAATCCCTTCACTGGCTCCCGGTTACATACAGAATTTAGTACAAGGTCTCCCTTCTCACCCACCAGTGCATTTATGGACATGCCCCCCTTTACCTGCAGGAACTCCTCTCCCCCCAGACCTCCTCACGTACCCTCTGCTCTGCTGCCACCAACACCCTCAAGGTCCCCAGAACCAAGCTCCACACCATGGGCGATCTGGCTTTTTCCTCTGCAGCCCCGAGGCTGTGGAACGCCCTCCCTGACCACCTGAGGGCCCCACAGCCTTTAGAAGATTTCAAAAGAAATCTCAAAACTCATCTCTTTAAAAAAGCTTTTAGCTAGTTGGCAGTTTTAACTCCTAGAATCTATTTTTAGATAGAATTTTTTAAGGTGTCTTAATTGTTTTTAAATTGCTTTTAAATTTGTTTTTAATTTGTGTCTTATTCTTATTCTTATTCTTATTCTGTAGCACTTTGAGATTGTGTAAATGTAAAGTGCAATATAAATAAAATGCATTATTACTATCATTATTATTATGTGCGCACATGTCAACAAAGCCTCAGGGGCAGCTTTCCAGAGTGTCAGGAACATTTTAATGCAGTAAACAATCACAGCAATCACTATTTAAAGTGATACTCTGGGATGGAACAAGTTGGGTCCTATCACAAGGTTTAGGGCAGAAATTACCCCTACAGCAGTGTTTTTGTGCAGCAGAAGCCCAGAGCGCTCACACCAAACACCCCCTCCCTGCTCCTCTGCAGGTTTCCTCTGCACTCAGACGGGGCCATATTTTACTTGACCAAAAACACAAATAAACGGACTCCCACTGAAAAAATCTGATATCGGTCTGCATTCACGCTTTATTTAGAGAATTTTTAGCGCGGTACTTTCACACAAAAACACCACTAAATAAGGCTCTAGTTCTCATCGTGTCGTAAAACGGCGCTACCTCCACTGCAGAGCCACAGCTGGCGACGAGGCGCTTGCCGCTTAGTGTACCAGTCCGCGCACGCGGCGTGCCAGATATAAACAAACGCAGGTAGTCTGCCAGGACGAAGAGACACAATGAAAACTTTTATTTGTGTTTTTGGTCAAGTAAAAAATGGCCCCATTTGAGTGCAGAGGAAACCAGCAGAGGAGCAGGGAGGGGGTGTTTGGTGTGAGCGCTCTGGGCTTCTGCTGCACTAAAACACTGCTGTAGGGGTAATTTCTGCCCTAAACCTTGTGATAGGACCCAACTTGTTCCATCCAGGAGTATCACTTTAACGCACCCTCTCCATGAGTGGACATATTAGCAGACTTAGTGTGAGGGAATTACCCACAGTTTATAGTAATGTGACGTAAAACCGTAGAAACGCAGGGTTCCTGGGGGAAACCTGCAAACACGGCAGGTTAAACAACAACATGGAAATAGAAAAAAGAGAGAACCCAAACAAGAATTTAAAGAAATTAAAACCAATGTTGATGCTTCATAAATATTAGTCTACCTGTCTTTACGAATGAACGTATAACACAGCCTTAATCTTCCCAAATATTTATATTTTTACAAATACTTTGTGTGCAGTTTAATTACTGCATCCGGGTTACACCATTTTGAGCTCTTGTAGACTCATGCACTGAGACGCTTTCCAGGTGAACTGAATTAAGTCTGCAAGGGCTCAGGACGATTCTATTCTATTCTATTCTATTCTATTCTATTCTATTCTATTCTATTCTATTCTATTCTAGCTCAATAGCATTCATGTCAAATGACTGTGTTACTGGACTTGAGGGAAACTTCCCTTCTTTTATTAATGGCAAAATGTGTGTGTGTGTGTGTGTGTGCGTGCGTGCGTGCGTGTGTGTGTGTGTGTGTGTGTGTGTGTGTGTGTGTGCGTGCGTTTATCATACTCTGTTACAGCAGAGGGAGTAAACACACACATCATTCACCTGCAGACGCCTGAATATAAATGAAATTATGCAAAACAGAGAATAAGATCCCTCTCACTGAGAGTCTGTCATTGTTAGCACACACACACACACACACACACAGACAGACACAGACACAGACACACAAGGCTACACAAATGTTGTGGCTTTGGTACCCAAACCTCTTGCCAGTTCTCAGTCTCAAGTTAATTCCTCCACATTGAGCGCACAAAGAGAAGAGCCACACAGGAAGGGAGCTCATTTCACACAGAGCATGTGTGTGGAATGTGAAATGGTAAGAAGGATGTAAACAGGTTAGCAAGCTGTGGGCCGTTTGTGAGCTGATTGGTTGACATGTGTCATGTGAGCTCCTCATATGGAGCCAGTATATCAAAGGCAGGTTTTCTGAGTGGGCCTGCCCTACACTTCGGAAAATGATCCAGTGAAATGAGGGGATGTTGGGTGCAATCTGTCATGAACTGGGAGTCCTGGGAGACCTGGGGCTCTGGGAGTCCTGCCTATCCTACTTTGTTTGGTTTTGTTATTTTCTCTTTTCCATTGAGCAGTAGCTCTTGAGCCAAGAGGGCTTCAGGAAAGACAGTTTTCCAACAAACAATCTGTGGCTAATACCATTCCAGCAGTTTGTGGTTCATACCATTCCAGCAGTTTGTGGTTCATACCATTCCAGCAGTTTGTGGCTCATACCATTCCAGCAGTCTGTGGTTCATACCATTCCAGCAGTCTGTGGCTCATACCATTCCAGCAGTTCATTGGTTTTTTGTTGATGATCACATGAAAGAGTTGACGAAGGGTCTCAAACAGCTGACATTTTAACTATAGTCCGTCCTTTATACAGACTGGTCTAGAACACATCAAGCTCTTGTTTAAATGAATTCTCAGGTGGTGAGGTGAGACAGATGTGTGGAGAAGCAGCACCCACTGAGGCATCACTCATTGGTTTATTACATTACAATCCTCACATGACTACAGCACAGACCAGACATCCAAACAGGGGGTGGGTTCATTGCGTTAGAGCAACATATACCTGTGAATATTCACAGTGTAGACAGTGATAAAACAAACACATGGTGCAGGAACTGTGCCTCACACGTCCCATCAGTGCTCTTTAGTTTAAATAAAGGAATTAAGAGGTTGGGTTATATACTTTTTGTGACCCGTAAGGATGCATCTATGAAACATGTTTGTGATTTCCTGTTTAGTCCTACAATCCTGACGGACTGTCCTGAGGATAAAGTGAGCATCAACCAGATTGAGTGCCATGAATTGATCAAGACAAAGCACCAAACAGCAGTGAACTGACAATAAGAACAAAAAGTACTTGTCTTACTCACAGTTACATCATCAAAACCTTTTTTTTTTTTTTTTTTACCCTTGTTCCTTATATTCAACACAGACAGTAATGCTTTAACCTCTGATCTATCAACTGCTGGAGTCCTGAGCATCTGTTCGTCTATGGGGTCCTTAGAGAGTGAACCAGACAGCAGATGTAACACACTCAGGGTGAACGCAGAGAATGTAACAGCAGCCTCACCTGTCTTTGGGTCCACTGAGAAGTATGGCTGTCCCTCGATGATGCTGTATACTATCTTGGCGCTGTTCCCATAGGTCGGGTCGTCTGCATCTGACGCCGTCACTTGGAGAACTGATGTACCTGTACAGAGGAGGGAACATGTACAAACAGTCCAGATTGTTTTGTCAAAAGAATTGGTCAGCACAGAAGGAAATAGACAGGAAACATGAACGTAAACAGGTTTGACTGGGATCATCTGCAGCTGTAATACCTACATCATTAACCTGTGGGAAAGATTCTTCATCAAGAGACTACTTGGGTAAAATTTGTATTTTTAACTATTCAAACAGAGGAAATGAAGTATGTTTCAACCAGGATTTCTTTTTATGAACTAATATACCACACCCCAGGTCATCTACAGAAATGTAAGAGTGTCTGTACTCTTTCCAGTTCTGTCTTCCCCTAGCATAGCCTTTCCTAAACTATGGGTTGCGCTCCACAGTGGGTCGCGGACCGTATTTGACCGAGTCCCCAGTTGGTGGAATAAGATGTGGAACATATTTGGAAAATAACCCTCTGAACTAAAATTGAATTAAAGAGTGGTCATTACCCTGTGTGGTGTTTATCTCAGGTGTATCTCTTTATGTGGCAAGGTGCTCAATAACAAGAGTTTGAAATTTAGTAAACTGGACCGACGTCTTCAAACCAGACATCTGACATCTGGGAAAGAAAGCATTTAAGAAAAAATGTCTTTAGTTTTTTATCTTTGTCACTGTCTCATACATTAACTCATTATTTTAAACAGATCTGCCAGCACTCCAGACTTGGGAGGGAGGCTCCAGCTTTTTAACCCTTTCTCCTTCTGTACTCCTCACTTCTGATTTCTCTCGATTACCCCCCAATTTTAAGTATGGTACCATGAGCTCTAATATTTTTTCAAGATCAAATCAAGTCCTGTACTTGTCCCTTTTATCAAAACCCCCAGAAACATACACCCCTCTCCCTGCAGTTGGTGTGATCCAAAGATGCATGAGACCCTCTCTTACTTCAGTCAGACACACGGAGAAAGCAGGTGGCTGTGTGGCACTGGATGTTGACTGTTAGTATCACTATGTCACAGGTAAAAGTTAGTCATATGGTAAATTCTGGCTGATTATTTCAGGCAGAAATGCAAAGGAAAATTTAAATCTAAAATGTAAAGTGTTGCTCTTGATTTACTCCACACATACTTTTAAGTGAATCTAAAAAAAAAATGTAGCGTAAGATCAATAGTTACGTGAAACCCTCATTGTTTCCATCTGAATATTGCAAAAAGACTCAAACTAATACTGAAACTAACAAAAAGTAAATAATAAGCATTTTAATAAAGGGGTGGGGAGCAGAAAACCTGCCTTAAAAACAAATAGAAACTAAACTGAAACACAGTTACTTTGTCCATCAGCGCCTGTTAAATACACTGACCTTTTTACAATGTAATTTCCTTTCATTGTGTTAGTTAGATAACGCTAGTGTGCTGTGAGATACTGTAAGATGTGCCATGGGAAATTATCCAATTTTACTAAACTGGTCTAAAAACTAATAACAGTCTACAAGCAATGCACTTTCTTCCATGTCAGCAGGTGGTCACCGTGTGGGCCAGCTCCCGGGACAGATGTAATCTGTTCCTTTGTCATTAATAGGAGTACAAAATGAAGAGACAGTTACACAGCTGGCTTATCCATTCAGAATACTTTTGATCCACCTGCACTCCTGGTTTGTCATCACCAAATCGCAGAACATTTGGTGATATATTGTATACTCTCCAGGTGTCTCCGCCTCATCCTCCTCACAATAATGTACTCCATCTTTTTAGATCAGGTAAAAAATAAAGACTAAAACAGAGAAATATGGGAAGTCAATGTTAAACCCACTCACGGCTTTTCTCCTCCCTCTCTGCCATTTGCGCGGAGGGAGGCATGGACGCGCACCTCTGTGCTCCTCTGCGCTCCTCTGCGCCTTGACTGCGCCTCTCTTGGCACTGCAGGAAATTTGCAAAGTGCGCTGGTCACGCCCTGTCCGCACGGCGAAGGCCAGCGCAGAGCAGGTGCGCCTGCACTTGCGCCTGGTCTACGAAATTAGAGCCCCTAATTAGAGCCCCTAATGTTAATACCCCAATCCAAATAATTATGTAGATATTAGGTCCAAGAACCCTGCCTTGAAGCCGCCGTTAGACCATGTTAAACAGTCCTGAGTTGAAGCTGCAGTCAGACTTCAGCCTGAACCCGTCACAGACTGAGGAGAGTGGAGCTGTGTCAGTTTATGTCAGAAGTGACAGAGAAACAGACGAACATGCACCTGTGTCAGATTCAGAGAGTAATACATTTCCAATACCCAGGGCAGTTGATTGGTGTATCTACTAATTTCTTCCAATCAAAACCTTAATGCCTGTTGACAGGAATTTGTGACAAACCCTGTCAGGTCTGGATAGAGCTGAGATGACCTTGGTTTCCCACTAATGCCTATTGATTCATATTCTACACATATCAACAAGTAAACAAAATGCACTATGTTCCAATAAATTGGTCAGAGGGTGAGTTTATTATATCTGTGCATATCATACAACTTATTTATAACTATTGTATGTGCTATATTCAAATGTACGATCTCTGCTCAATTTAGCATCTGTAAGAATGCAAAAACACACAA
Organism: Halichoeres trimaculatus; assembly: GCF_033239565.1. NCBI lineage: Eukaryota > Metazoa > Chordata > Actinopteri > Labriformes > Labridae > Halichoeres > Halichoeres trimaculatus. Next base: position 32,451,226 of record NW_027437193.1, read on the forward strand.
AACTTACATAAAAAAAGATTTTAAATTAACTCAGGCAGTGAGGGGGTTAACTTTATATGAGGTCATTTTGCGACATGCAGCCAGGCCCAGCAGTGTTATGGTTTATTGATACCACCAGATGAGCTGATTGGCCTTCTGTAAATGATGCCTTTTCATCATTAAATCTTCAAAGATAAGAGAACAAAAAGGTTTGTTTTTCTGGAATTTTCTAGTATAATGTAGGAACATTCTGAACCTAATCCATCACTTTAGGTGCTGATTCTCCAGCCGGGAGTTACTCTGAGGTGTGACCCAGCAGAAATCTGTGATTTGGCTCTGTGTGTGGTTCCTGTGTTTGTCACTTATCTGAAGGGAACAAAGAGCAGAAGGAAACAGAGTGGGCCATCAGCTGGGCTCTTGTTGAGAGCCACAGCCCATTAACTGGAGCATGTGGCAGCATCTCATTCATCATGGTAGACCTGCACGGTTTGATCCCCTGGCAGAGACTCTGGTACATGTTCAGGGCTAAATTAAGGGTCCCTTCAGTGCTTTTAGTCTTTGCATTTTAAACACAACTCCTATGTTCATATAGATCACCAAGCTAACTCTAAGGCTTTAGTTTTTTACTGTAGCTGTGAAATCACTCACCATGGATTTCCTGTGCTCTCTGTGTGACTGTGTTAGAATATGCACTCAGGCTACAAACTAAAGAACTCACAGCTTTAGCGTTCATTTTATCTTTTACAGTTTTCAGTGGTGTTGATTGTCAAATGTGTTTCCTTTGATTCTACTGGGTCTGTGGGTACTTTTCCACCTCAAAGGGACACCTGAGGGTGGGTCCAATCACCAACTGTAATACAGCCATGTAAGATGAGCATGATAAGCATTATTCAATAAAAGGTACTTTGAAGTTCCATCATTTCAGCTGATTGACCACCAATCAGTTATTTCTATAAGATAATCCTGGACTTCTGACGTGAAGACGGGAGCTAATCTTATACTGTGAAAGGTTGAATGTGTAGGAGAAAGAGCTACATTTGAAGTCCATTAAACTCTCACAGCAGGGATCTGACTGCTCGCACAGCTTGTGTGTTTTCTCAACATCTGCTCCTAACCTGACCCTTAAAAAGTTTGAACCTTTAATTCGCTGAAGAGGATTCAGCAAAGAGGATACAAATCAAAAGACATCCTGCTGAGAGGCAGAGCGGTTCAGAAAAAGGTGAGAGATCTCAGGAACAGAGGACAGGAAGTAGAGAGAGAGTGATGGCTCGGAAAAGGTCAGAGGGTCAGTGAGAAAGAATGAGCACCAAGAAGAAAACAGGAGATGATACACAGAGACAAGTAAATGCTATTCAGAAGACCACCACTCCTCATGCTCAGTAGTATCATGCATTTGTTCTGTACAGAGGGATTATCAGTCTGCGTCATCATAAAGATGTACACGCACTTTGAGCGCAGATTAAGTTCAACCTGTTAGCAGCATCAAAATGTTCTGTGGTCAGTAGTCAGAGGCAATACTAGACAACAGAGGCGACGTCTATCAAGTTTACTAACAGAGCAACTAGTGGAGTGGACATTGGAGTTAATCACTGAATCAGACTCAGCGATGGGCCGATTCAAATGCTAGAGCCAGATGTTTCGACTGCACTAAAGAAAGATTTACCCCCAGGTGTTCTGCATACCAGATCTGTTAGATAACATTGCTCACATTTTTTCTCTAATGTGATTTTTTTTTTGCCTTTTTAGGTATACATGAGCCATAACCTCTATTTTATGATAGGTGGTAAACTGTCAGATTCTACACTGAAAAAAATGTTTTGTTGAATTAACCTAATTTTATTAATTTTAGCAGTTGCACGCAATATCTCTGGATAATATATTTAATCTTAATCTCAAATTTCTTAAGAGATCACAACTAAATCCATGTTCATCAAACTAAATTGTATTGAATTATTGAATTGACTCATTTCAAACTGGAGTGAGGAGTGAGGAGGGAGTGCAGTGGTTATTAGACCCCGCTGTACATTAAGATGTTGTCCTGCCAAGGGCACAGGCTTTCTGTGCTCCACATGGCATGGACTCGCTGTCTGTGCCCTGTGGCATGGACCGTGTACCTTTAAGCATGTTTAATATTTTATATGTTAATAAATGAGATGTGTTGATGGACTAAAATTATGATCAGAAATGACAAACTGGGTTTAGTCTTCAGTTATATTCAAATTACCATTACTGAGAGAGAATTTTAATTGGAGCACAGATGGCGAGGCAGCCAGGACAAGCAGCCAATGCCATGGAGCAGAGCCAGGCAGCCAATGCCATGGGGCACAGTCAAGCAGCCTATGCTGTTCAGCACAGACAGCCAGTCAGCCAATTAGCTAGCGCAGTGGACCACAGACAGGCAGCTAGTCCATGCCATGGAGCACAGACACACTATCCCCGCATGGTATCTTAATGTGCATCAGGGTCTCATATCCACAGTGTTCCCTCCTCATCCATGGTTTTTCCTTTTGAGTTTTGCAGATTATTGAGTTGAAACAACTTAGAATTTTATGTTGAACTAATGCAAAATATTGATTTGAGAAGAATTAGAAAATTTAGTTTATTTGACCTACTAAATTGTGTTAAATGAACTTGTTAATTTCATTTCAAAGAACTTAATTTATTTAGGTGTGACCAATTGAAACAATTTAAGTTGGTCCAACTACTTCTTTTTATTAGTTGTAGCAACGCAGAATTTCAAGTTGACATGATCCACAAAAATACATTTGAAACCTTAACTTAAAAATATTGAGCTGGATTGATTGAAAAAATAACATCACTGCAACTGATCGAAGATTCCCTTTTTACAGTGAAGTGCAAGTGGCCCTCTCGGCCTTTACCCAATGAACTGTCTCTGTTCATACCAGGTCTCTGCAGGACTCCTGCTGGCTCACGTTAATGACCTGTCTAACACCGATCCACATGATCAGAGAGCGCTGAGCTCAGGTTGACTGAGTGTGTGTGGTCTGAATGAGGTGTTACACTCTCCTGGCTTACCGACATCAGACATCTCAGGCACGGAGGCTGAGAACGGTCCGTCAGGGAAAGTGGGGGCGTTGTCGTTGACGTCCTGGACCTTGATGATGAACTCTGACTCCACCTCCAAGGAGCGGTTGGTTCGCCTGTCCACTGCCCTTGCGTGCAGCACATACTGGGACTTGGTCTCTCTGTCCAGGCTCTTGGCAGCGTGGATGTCACCCGATGTCTCATCAATTATGAAGACGGAGCCGGCCCCCTCGCCGGACAGGATGTATCTCACTGAGCCATCGCCCTTGTCAGAGTTGGAGTGCAGCTGGAGATGAAAGGAGAGAATGGGTGAAGGAGGGAGCGTGAGCCTGTTATACAGAGTAATATCCACATGTCAGGATGAGTGGTCAGTTAATGGTGAGGAGCGCAAGATGAGAGGAGCAGCCGTCCAATAGGAGGAGGAGAAGCAGGAGTGATGGAGACAGGAGTGGCAGGTTGTTATAAAGGTTCAGTGTCTGAAACAAGTTACTGCTGCTCTGAATTAGTAAAGACACAGAGACAAACTGTGCTCCATAGCAGCCTGGGAACCGTGTGTGACCAACAGACCCACCCACTGATCTGTTTCTGATGTCACTTAGAGTCCGCTCGGAACACTTCCTTAACCAGAGTCAATAGCCATGGTTACATGAGGAGTTTTCCGTCTTTCCGTATGAATCTTTCTGAATGACTTTTCCAAAAACAATAGTATACATGGAAAGGAGTATTCCGATCTCTGGTCTACATGGTGTTGCAATACTCTGTATTCGAGTTTATCGTCCGTTCAGTCTTGGAATTATGTTCATTTCTTTCAAAGTTTGGATCAAAAACAAACTTTCCGCAGCAGTCCAGTGCTGACGGCTTGCCGCCATTTTTAAAATTGAGGAACGTCTCTAGATGCGTCTTACGTCATATCTGAGCATGCTGAAAGAACACACCCTGACAACTTTCTGTTTGAGTGGATACATGATTCCTCAATTGGTTTGGGGAAAGAATATTCCACCCCTGTGAAACCGATTAAATGTCCATTCAGATTGGCACTTTTCTTTCAGAATGAGGTGTATACAAAGGTATAATTCTTTCCGTTTGAGCAAATAAACCGAATGCAAGCGGAATATTTGGGTCCATGTATACGTGGCTAGTGGCTATGTTTACATGCAGTCAACAGAGGGGTTAAGGTCAATATTCCAGTGTCTGTAACATTCGGAATAACCCGTTTACTTGTCTGAGCAAACAGGGTTATTCCTGTTTACATGGTATCCTGATCAAAACAGAGACGCAGGGACAACATCTCAATGCACAGAGAACGTCATGATGCAATGGGTATCTTTTCTGCTTCTTCTTCCTGCTTCCTCCATAGCCACAATAACAACAACAGCAGCAGCACGGTGGACTTCCTGTACTCCAAAGACCTGCCAATAAACTCCAAAGAAGCACAGAACTGTGCTGTGTCGCTCCAGAACGATGTCAAAGTCACATTAAATATGACCTCATTGTTCAGACCCCAGTATCTGATTGGGCACTGCATCTGAAAGTGACCTGAATCTGATTTCAAAATGTCAGATTCAGTGTGACTTGTGCCGTTCAGACTGTCAAAAACACAGCAGATATATGGGACACGGAGCAGGCTTCATCCAGCAGGCAGGAATAACAAACACAGCAGCATGACCCCTGTCCATCATTCAGGCCTTTGAAAAGCTCTCATTCATTTCAGTCTTCAGTCATGTGTTTGAGGATTCCTGTCTCTGTCTATGTGTAGGTCCTCTTCTCTGTTACCTGTTGACCATCACACCTTCACCTGAGACACTAATAACTGCCACAAAAGAGTTGCTGTGAGTTTTGAAAACACAGTATCATAGGGTGTTTTCCACATGACATAAAAGAGTTTAAAGTCCCCGTGAGGAGTTTCTGAGTGATCTTAATAAGTCTCCCTTCTAGATATATACCTTATTGTCATCCACACTTTAAAATAAGATTATTAGCACCAATACAGGTTATTTCTAAATGTTACTTAGTAGCTTCTCAATCAGGTTGGCAAGGACCAGATTGATTTGATCTAGGTCTCTATGCCAACACCACACTGGCTGATGAAGTTTAGTAGAGAGAAGAGAGATCTGTGTTTTTCTCTGCTGAATTTCTGTGATTAATTTTGTAGTGATGGTGGACACTGGAGCCTAACTGTCAGACAGAAAAAAAGACAGAAGAGCAGAAGAAAGATAAACAGGAGAGAGATAGCACAAAAGCTAAAGGCTAACACAGAGGCTTCACTGTTTGTGCTAATGTTCATTCCAACATGTAGCTGTTATTCTGCAGTGGTCTGTTCAAACTTGAGAGTCTATCAATAAAATGAAGAGTGAGGTTAGATTAGCTCTGCTTGGTAGACAAACTGACAGTGTTTGCTTGTTGTCATGTTTCAAACCGTAGCGCTACGTAGCTGTAGTGATAAGTCCTGTACCTCGTGGTGTTGTACCTTGTAAAAAAGTTAACTTTAACAAAGAAAATTTGTTCCAAAACAAACACATACCTGGTTAAAAAGTCACATCTGTAAGACACTATACATGAGAGTTTGGGTCAGAAAGTGGCAAGCCAGTCACATTAAAATAGATCCTCATAGCATCTTTAAGTTTTAAATGTTTTTCTCTAGATTTGATTATATTTATTCACCTGGAAAAGGGTGGGCAAACAAGCTACAACGGTTACACGCTAACATTAAGATAGTAAATGATTTATGTTTTTTTAAATCACACACACAAAAAAAACAAAACTGCTGGTTTCCTCTTTAAAACTGTCGGAAAGATAACAGAAGAAGACAGTTTTTCAGTTCAAGGAAGTCCTGCTGTTCCCTGCAAAGGACATTTGATTTTTAAAAAAGATTAATAAATGCTTATGAAAATAAATTTATGCAGCATGCTACTTTCAACTAAGACAATTATTTAATGCAGAAAAATTTAGAAATGATAACAGTTGTTTTCTTCCAGGTCTCAGAAAGATGTTTAGAAAAGTGTTGACTGATTCATCACCCCACGCTCTGATGGATGCTCCCAAAAGAAGATGTTAGTTTGAAAAGTCATGAAATAAAGAGTTGAAACTGAGAATACTCAACTTCGTCCTAAATACCCAGTGTGAGCCCAAAGTCAGTGGATATATTGTGCTTCAAGCCAGACAACACAATTCAAGACAGAACCTGTCCCTGTAGGGATTCAGGTCCCCAGACACAGAAAGATTTATACTGTAACAAGACTGTGAGGATCACCAATAGGCCTTTCATGTCCTCATGTCTTTCACAAATAACTGGAGAACAAGGAGTTAAAGGAGGCTGATCACAACAGGAGCAACACTAAAAACATAAAGAGACAACATAACACATTAGGACCAGACTTACACAGCCAGAACGAGCTCATACAAGAGTAAAGACAAAGGAGATCCATGGTCCTGGCACAGGATTTAACATTAGAAATAAAAAGAGGGATGAAAAACGACAAAGAGGAGGAGGTATCAAAGAAAAACAGTGTTTCTAACAACAGCTGGGGAAGGAGCTGCTGACATTTTAAGGCTGCAGTGCTCCCCCATGCACACACGTCTGCAGCCAAAGCAACAAAAGCATGTGAGGGCGTAAAACAGGACTCAAAAGGAGTGTGGGCGGTCAGGAAGCCACAGTTATTAATTTAAACAGGTTAATTCCCTCTGCTGCACTAAGCTCCGTCACTAACCATCCACGGCAAAGATTCATCCTCTTTACGTAACATCAGAGCATCACGCTGTCAAAGAGAGGCTTCTGAGTGTGGCAGTCAGGGTTGAGTGGGTTTTTCTCCTGCCTCTGCCCCTGAGCAAAGCAGTCATCAGACTTCGACTCAGTCCCTGGGCGCTGTCCTGTGGCTGTGCACTGATCCTGAATCATTAGGAAGGTCAGATGAAGAAGAGTAATGGTTAGAGAAGAAGGGTGTCACGTCTGTTCCTGATCAAAAAGACACGACAGGAAGTACAGGCTGTCCACGATGTCTCTGTGCAGTTTGAAAAATGTATTACTAAAGAAAACGCTTACAAAAAAGAACTGTTTTAAAACCAGTGCAGATGACCAAAGTACTGCACAAGCTTAAAAACACAGTCAGTAAAAACAATTAGTTGGTGTAAAATAGTCAAAAGGGTAGATATTAAAAAAAAAAAACACAAAAGAAAAAGCCACAATGAATGGACAAAAACAAAAAGTTGTCTTGCTCAACATGTATTAAATGCCAGTGCAAAGAGGTGGGTTTTAAGAAGTGATTTAAAGCTCTCAGTAGTCTGAGCGGTCCTGATATTCAGAGGCCTCAGTGTGGGAGCAGCCCCGTCAAGGCTCTGTCACCTCTTGCTTTAAGCCTCACTCTTGGGACATCAAGAAGGACCTGGTGTTTTGACCAAGTGGCAACCTCTGGTGTAAAAATATGAAACAATGCTGAAGTGCTAAAATCTGCTGTTTCTCAAGTGTCCTCTTGAGGCTGGGTCCAGAAGTACAGGAAGTCACATACACACCAAGCCAAAAAAAAAAAAGCCGTATTCACAGCAGAAATACACAGAAATAAAAACAAACAGCCAAGTCCAAAAAACGTCTGAATCACTAATTTCACTATCAGAACACAGTGCACCATCGCCCTGAAGCTGTTTGTGTGGACACCTGAAGCCCATGTCACTCCAAATATGGCCGCTGCAGCTGATTTGCTTCAAAAACAGACGGTGACATCGGGAGACTACATCCATGAGACTATGTCCACTAGACCACGTCCACGAGGCTACATCCACTAAACCACGTCCGCGAGACTACGTCCACTAGACCATGTCCGCGAGACTACGTCCACGCGGCTACTTCCACGACGAGACTAGGTCCACAAGACTAGGTCCACGAGACTACGTCCACGTGGCTACATCCACGAGGCTACGTCTACGAGAATACATCCACTAGACCACGTCCACGAGACCACGTCCACGAGACCACGTCCATGAGACTATGTCCACTAGACCACATCCACAAGACCACGTCCACGAGACCACGTCCACGAGACCACGTCCATGAGACTACGTCCACTAGACCACGTCCACGAGACTATGTCCATGAGGCTTTGTCCACAGGACTACGTCCATGAGACTATGTCCACTAGACCACGTCCACGAGGCTACTTCAACTAGACCACGTCCACGAGACTATGTCCACAAGGCTACTTCCACGACGAGACTACGTCCACAAGACTAGGTCCACGAGGCTACGTCTACGAGACTACATCCACTAGACCACGTCCACGAGACCACGTCCACGAGACCACGTTCACGAGACTATGTCCACTAGACCACATCCACAAGACCACATCCACGAGACTACGTCCACGAGGCTACATCCACTAGACTATGTCCACGAGGCTATGTCCACGAGACTATGTCCACGAGACTATGTCCACAAGACTATGTCCACGAGACTATGTCCACGAGACTACGTCCACTAGACCACGTCCACGAGGCTACGTCCACCAGACTACGTCCATGAGACTACATCCGCGAAAACTACATCCGCGAAAACTACATCCACGGGACCATGCCACTAGACTATGTCCACGAGACTACGTCCACTAGACTAGGTCCACGAGGCTACGTCTTCGAGACTACATCCACTAGACCACGTCCACGAGACCACGTCCACGAGACCACGTTCACAAGACTATGTCCACTAGACCACATCCACAAGACCACGTCCACGAGACTACGTCCACGGGGCTACATCCATTAGACCACGTCCACGAGGCTATGTTCAGGAGACTATGTCCACGAGACTATGTCCACAAGACCATGTCCACGAGACTATGTCCACGAGACTACGTCCACTAGACCACGTCCACGAGGCTACGTCCACCAGACTACGTCCATGAGACTACATCCGCGAAAACTACATTCGCGAAAACTACATCCACGGGACCATGCCACTAGACTATGTCCACGAGACTACGTCCACTAGACTATGTCCATGAGACTACGCTCTGATTAAAGCATGCTGGTTCAAACACTCACTAAGGTATGGTGGTGCCAACCCATGCAAACTCTTATGGACAAACAGCACAATTCGAAACTGGATCCTGAAGCTGACAGGGAGCCAGTGAAGAGAGGCCAGTACAGGCGTGATGTGATCATGTCGTCTCTTCCCAGTCAGCAGGTGTGCAGCCCTGAGCCGTATAACGTACACAGAATTGCAATTATCCAACCGAGATGGGATGAACTGTGGAGGCGTATTTGGGACAAAATTCAAGGGAATTTGCAAACATGAAAATGTCGCTTTGCATTCCACAGCCTGGATTGAGGCACGGTGCCACGATGATAACTCCACCTGGAGGCCTGTGCCTGTGAGCCTGAGCTCAGAGAAAACTTACCCTCCTCTTATAGATACATTTCCTCTACACATTTGCAGATCACGCACACGGCGGGACTGTAGCAAAAATCCTGTGTACACAGAAAGCCAATTGGGAGGCCTGCCTCAGCTGTAACTGATGATTTGTGTCTATCTTCAGGTCTAGTAAAAATCACCTGGACTTTTTAGCCATTTGGGACTGTATATTATTTGCAAATCAGTCCATACATTTGTAGATTTGTGCATGCAATTGTAATTATTTTATACATTTGCGAATTTGTCCACACATTTGTGGATCACTTCATTTGTTTGTAGATGCATTTACACACACACATTTACTTTTGCTTCAATAATAGCTCCATCCTAGTTCAGATTTGAGACTGAATATTTAGGAAGTGGTTGAGTTTGTGTTTCCTGACTGTTGACTGATGAGTCAGCACCATCATGGTCCTGTTGTTTGATATAACTTCATGTGTTATGATCAAAGCTGCAAACGCGTGAATGATCAAACACTGAATCTGCTCACTTTAAAGACTTGATGGAGTTTAGCTCACACACACACTGAGAAAATGTGATGGTTTAGTCAGGTAAGGTAAGGTTAGGGACTTTAAACTCAGCTAGCCTGGCCCACTGCAGCCCTATCTCCTGTAGGCACATTTTTACTGTTGAGGAAAATCACACAAAAGCCTCCTGAGGTGAGGGAGTGAGTCCAAGCCACGGCACACTGCAGCCGCCTCGTGCAGAGCTTGGACCGGAGAGAAGGAGATCTGTGACACTGAAACAAAGACTGGACCTGAACGGAGGCTCCAGAGACAGCTAAAAATTCACCATGTATTTATTCAAAGAGCAGTCAATACACAGGCCGGCAGCCAGAGCAGACACAGTCCAACAGACAGAGTCAAAAAACATGTACACTAGTCAGAAACACCAACGCAGACTGGAGGTAGACAGGCTGGATGTTTGACTCCAGGTCCAGGATGAAGTCCTCCTCTTCACTTCATTCTCTTCATGCTGTAAACACCATAAACACCATAAACAGTTCTCTAGCCTCGTGTTTCTCTCTGACTTAACCATCAGAACATTTCTATCCAAGAATTTGAATAATCTATAGGAACAATAAAAGAAGACACCTCGTCGTAACTGATTGCTCTATATGGGCGGATCAGTGGTGCTGCATGGTGCACTGTTTTAATATTTCAGTTAAAATGAGGATGTATGAGTGTTTCATGGATATTTGTAACGACATGTAACTTAAAACAAGACAGTGGTGATCCCATGTCTGAGCAGAGACAGTCAGCTCATGACAAAAACATTTTTCTTTCATGGCTGGAACAACACTTTGCAACTCCTCACACTGGGAACACACCGGATGAGTCTTCAGTTGCTCTGATGCGTGTTAACTCACACATGCATCAACTCACACTGGTTGCATGTTCAGTCCAGCATGTAAATGAACTAGTGCTGTCAGCGGGTTACAAAAAATTAATCAAATTAATCACAAGATATTTAATTAATCAATGTAATTAATCATATTTTAATCTCATATTTGCTTAATATCCCCAAGTAAAGAAGCTGAATTTTAGGACAGTACAAAATTGTAGTGTATGACTGATCAAACATACACATGAATACACCCATCAACTGGCCAATACTAAAATGTCCATGTTCCCTGCCATTGACGTCATTTCAATTGCAACTTCTATAGACTGCGTCTATAGAAATAAATTATATTTTTTAGGGGGGGTGCAGGAGCTAGTGGGGCTTGTCAATCAAAATCCTGCTCTTAAACTATTTTGAATGAGAGCTCAGCATGGATATGAGGCAAAGACGTGAGATGACAGAGACATAGCGAGACGCTGTAAGTCAGAAAAGTTCAGGCAGCTCACGCTGGTTTTGACACGGTCTGTTTTATTTTGACAGTCACTTAGTGTTTTTGGTGGTTTCCGTGCATGACTTCCTGTCCTGCTCAATCTTCCCCACCATGAAGACACGCAGCACAGCTCTGGCATCCAGCAAAAATAGGATGGTGACCTGCCAGACCAGGCACTCAACGGGACCAGTGTAAGTTAAAACACTGACTAAGATGGTAACCTGTCGGATTCAGATGATTATGATTAAGCAGTGACGCACTGAAGACTCAACTGGTGTATTTCAGCCGTTAGACTAAGATTCTTTTGCCACAATCTATCAGACCACAATCCTCAGTACACAGCCTTTTCAACCAGGATCCTTCGTTCACAGCCTGAGAGCCAGAGTCCATAGTCTTTAGACCTGAATCATCTGTCCACAGCCCTGGACCACAATCAGTTGCAGTCTTCTAGACCACAATCCTATGTCCACAGCTTGCATTTACCCAGAAACCTGAACTCACAGTTTCTCAGCAGAAAACCACACAATGCTTGTTTATACACAGAGATACTTATCTGACAAGGCATCACACACACACACACACACACACACACACACACACACACACACAAAAAACACACACACACACACACACACACACACACACACACACACACACACACACACACACACACACACACACACACACACACACACACACACACACAGATTGATGAGAGATGTAGGGATGGGTAGATAAGGGGGTGCTAATTAGAGCAGTTTTGCCACAGCTACCTTGAAAAAAAGCAATGATTACTGATATCTTCTTGAAAAAGTAACTTAGCTTATTTAGTGATTAATTTAAAGTAACTCAGTTAGATCACAAGTTACAGTTTTTTACGATTGCTTAAAGGGGACATATCATGCTGATCCCTGATTTAATACTTAATAATATAATACATATGAAAACAAGACCTTTCAGCCCCTGTATTTTCCAAAAATGAGATATTCTATTTTTTCTGATATCCTAGAACGAGATTTGATGCCTCTGAAAATAGGTCATTGCCAGTTGGCCGCGAGATTTCGACCGTCGTGATGACACGAGGATCCTTTCTTTTTATTGGAGTAATCTGATAAAGCAGCTCCTCCTCTGTGATGTCAGTTAGTCACACAACCGCCACCGAGGGATACACCCACCAAGAGCTGAGTATCCCCCCTCAGATGCTGGATGCAGGGACTCTGCTTTGCTGAGCAGCTCGGCTTTACATGGTGAATTAGCAGTTAAAACACTGTAGTTTTAGCACACGTGGTAATACTTGTGAGACTGTGATATTTGCATGCTTGTTCTGACATGCACTGTGAACCTGGACCACAATAATGCTGCGGTAATAACATAGTGAGGAACTGGCGGTAGAGGCCATCTTTAGTCTACACTTTCAGCATGATGGATAAAACAGACAGAGAAAAGTGAAGGAGCAGGATGGAGCCCTGTTATAGAAATAGTTTATTGGTGAAGTCTGCCTATATTTCCACGTATAAACTATACACGTTACAGTACCGCTTTGACTCACCACACTGAAGCGTCCTGAGATGATCTGTGTCCAGGTGGATTTTCTTCCTCCTGAGCTGCAGAACCGTCCGGGTCTGACTCGGGGTCCAATACAAAAGGACATATCCTACACTCTGCCATTTTATTAGTGCTATCAATGCCTTACGGTGAAGTTTTGGCAAACAGCAAACTCGCTCGGTCTGCCCCATCCAATATGGCGGTTTTGTAAATACTGCCATGCTGCAAAAACCGCCCCCTGGCTCTACCCCCTCCGCCCCTCTGATAGAACTGACCAATCAGAGCACAAAGGGCTGTGACGTTGCGAGGTTACTGGAGGTCATTCTCCAAACGGAGCGTTTCAACGAGATCTTCAGAATGGCCTAAAATGAGGATATTGAGAACGCTATTGTGGGGCAATGAAGGAACTAAATGTCTTGTACTGAGGGCAGAAATGCTTTACAGGCATCCTAGTCTGGCAAAGTGAAAAGGAGAAACAAGCATGATATGTCCCCTTTAAGCATGATTTTGAAAGCAAGGCTCGGAATTTCAAAGCACAACGCACAATTAGCACATCTACACACACACAATATGCAGAACACCTCAGATCCTGTGCAAAATGAAACACTCTTTTAAAAACTATATACACATCTATAAAAACCATATTATGTTAGCATATGAAACACACACATTTCATAAGACCTTATTCTGTTTGAACCAGTTACACACTGCTGTGTTTAACTTCAAACACTTTTAGCAATTCTACCTCTCAGAGATTAGATTGCTGTAAGTGAAGTACACAGAGAAAGTGCAAATATACAACATGGTAAATTCACCAAACACAACACAAGTTTATTGCTGCAGAATGTTGAAAATATGTTTTATTTCTCTTCATATAACCAAAATCAGTCAACATAGACAATCACAACTAAACCTTTTCCCCTCCTGCTTCAGGGCCCTGTTCTACGAAGCAGGATTACTGCCTAGCGAGGTAGCTTTGAGGATAGGTTCCGGATTCCCTGTTCTACGACACGGGATCACTCCTCAGCGAGGCGAGTCTACATGGCAACATACGCTGAACGGATAATGGCACAAAAGATTTTTTTTTTTTTGCACCACTACACTTACGCATTTAGACTGTCAGCAATTTTCTGCCAGCACTCCTTCCGTGCTGTAGCAGCGGCGACGGTGTTGCTTTTAACGTTAATCACATGTTTCACCTCATCATACTTCCTCATGATCACCTCCTGCTCCTCCTGTGTGAAGTATGCGGTCCTTCTCTCTCCGGCCTGCTCTGACACTCCAGACTGCTCCATGTTCGCGATTGGTCAGATGCAGCGGGCTCCGCCTTATATGTGTGCACGCACTCATTGCCTAGCTGGATCCACTTATGAGGTTGATAAAACTGTGTAGTGAGACCGCCGGCTACCGCGCTCAGCTCAGCGAGGTAGCTCCAAGGCTATCTCGCTAGACTGAACTTGCTTCGTAGAACAGGGCCCAGGTCTTCCTCTACCTCCTGCTGGTCCTCCACAGATCACCCTTCTTCCTCTGACTCCTTCTATTTTGGTTAAAGCAGATGAACTTACCTGCTGCATTTTCATAGTGCTTAAACCTGATTGGTGTGTCTATAATCAAGCAATAGTGTTTACACATCTGATGTGTGTGTTTAATCAACTGGCTCATGGGTGGGCTGATTTGTCAATCAGTGCTTTGGAATTTGAAGGATGTGACATCACCATATACTTCTGTGTCTGATGTATACAAGTGTGTTTGGTGTTTTGCAAATCACTGTGTGTATTGCTCTGCAAAAAGTGTGAGGCTGACTTTGTGTTTATGGTGGTGGAAACCTGGTCCAATGTTTTGCTCCTTGAGTGTAAGGTGTTGAACATTTTGTAATTCTTTTGCTTTTAGCGTTTATGTAATCATAAAAACCCTGAAATAAGTTACAGTCAGCAGTTGCTGACACCCCCCACTGCCTCATACAGCTGAACCATTTAGTAAAACTGTGTGATTGTTTGAATAATATGAGTCTACATGCCTTGCTATTAAGGAGCATGCAGAGATTATTGGTAGCTGTGAAATGTGTGCTTTGACCCCTTACTGCCTGAATTAATTTACAATAATAAAAAAAAATAGATTGTTTTTACGTGTTTTTGTATTCTTACAGGTGTTAAATCAAGTGGCGATTGTAAATTTGAGTACAGTACACACAATAGTTATAACTAAATATGTATATATATATATATATATATATATATATATATATATATATATATATATATATATATATATATATATATATATATATATATATATACATATATATAGTGGTATTTTTGGTGAACTATCCACTCTATGTTTTAGTCTTGTTTGGTTCTTATCAGCTTAAATTTATTATCTTTTTTAAGTCTAAAATGCCTGGACACGTCAGCTTGTGCCTCGTTGCAGGTATCCTACATGGTGTTGCTCTGCTCCTCGACAGATGGATTTATGCTGAACTGGAGGTTCAGCTCATGGAATAGAGGGAGTTACAGAGAAAGACAGGACAGATCAACAAAGTCAAACACCTTCTTAAACATTCATGGTCATGTGTATTTCACAAGAGTTGTCCTCATGCGGAAAATGTGACTTATTGCGTATGTGACTCCCATCACTCCCCAAAATGCAAGACGAAAGCAAATACATCATTTTACTAAGGGAATCTGAGGAAAGAATAGTAACTCATTAGATTACTTGTTATTTAATTAAGTTAATAGGCAGATTATTGAACAGCGATTAAAGAGCCCTTAAAGAGACAGACAATCACTAAATACAGACTCTCTGATCATAAACTGGCTGTTGAAACTGGTCGGTACAGAAACCAGTGGTTAGAGAGATCTCAGAGAGTCTGTAGGCTCTGTGACACAGGAAAGGTAGAAACTGAGCTCATTTCCTTGTCACCTGTCCAAGTTAGACAAATATTAGAGACAGATTTTTTACCCAAATTTACAAATTTATGCTTTAAATTTCTTAATATCCCTGCAGAGGAACAGATCTAGAAGATTCTGGGGACAAGAGCGCGACTGTTTGGCTGTCAGCCCAATATGAGACAGCTGGTCCCAGAGTTAGACAGGTTGCTGTCAGAGATAGTTAAAAAGATGGTTTTAGAAAACAAAAACGTCTATGACCATGGAAATATTGATCATTGTTAGTTTGGTTTTTGTGTTTTTTTGTCGTGTTTCCATGTTATCACTTCATTTGTTCTTAACATTTATTTGCTTTTTGATGTGTTTTTTAATCCATTTATTTGGTAACATATTTTTCAAAAAAAAAAAACCTTCATGCCAAGAAAGCTTATTTTGAATTTGATTACTCGTCACTGAAAAAGGTGGTCATATTAGAGTGAACGCTGTAACAAATGACCAGCATCCCTGAATCAGCGATAGGGATGAACTCAACAGACAACAGTCTGTCTCTATAAAATGATACAGAGAGATCCAGTGTGTGATTGAACTCAAACTTGTCTCTGTGGGTGGCCAGGTACATCAAACCCAGAGACTCTTTAAGGTCCGTACCTTCAGACTGAGATTTAATCTGTGCTCTGTGCCAAAGACACATTTCTGCTTCGGTGCAAACAAAGAGCTATTGTTCACCATGTTGCTCCTGTGAGGAGATATGATCTTGTTTTTTAATCAGGTGGTATTTTCTAGTGTTTCAGAGGTTTTTATGTAAACCTTTCACAATGAATATCAATTCTTCACATTCTTGGGAAAATAACAACAGCTATCTCTCCATATCAGCATCTTTTTGTAATCTGCAGAGCACACTATCTAAACAGCGGCTCCTTTTTGAGGAGCATTAAAAACATGAAAGCAGTCAGCTCCTTCTCACTCAGTCAGGTTGAATCCTTAGAAATGGAAGCTGATAAAAACAGAGCTAATGCAATGATAAAAACTAGAAACACTTGAGTACAGTCACCCTGACGGGAAGATGGTGGAGGATCATGTCTGTGTAATCACTCCCAGCTTCCTGTCTTGATCGTAAAGAGTCATTTGGGTTTTTGATGGATGGTTTGTTTGTCCCTTTCAGTAATTTCATACTTGTTCTGTTCTTCTATAATGAGCCAGTCTTTTCCAAATGTAATCATGAAATGCTGCTGAACTGTGGCCCCGTCTTTGGCCTTCAGCCTGTCCTTCATATGAAACATTTCTCTGGGGACTCAGCTGTAAACAAATACTTCACAAAGGCCATTTCCAAAACCCGTCCCCCTCTGTACCACTTCACTCTGCATGAGAGTCACACTTGTATTCTGGAGGGCTCTCAGTATGGAGGTAGAAGGTAAAAATAATGAGCTGAACTGTGGGACACACTCCTCACCACCAGCAGAAATCTATGGTTGCCATGGTTACTAATAGATACTTTAACTCTGCTCTGCTGTTAAGCTGTGTTTTGTGCTGCAACAAGCAAACAGGGGAGGTCTTCTTAATGATGACCTTGGCTGGAGAGGCCTGTGGGCACAGACTGACTTTCTATTTACAGAAAGAACTCACACTCATGTCTTTATTTCTGCAGCCTGTTGGTATCCTCACACTCATCACTCATCTGAGGTTTGTAACACAGACTAAAGCCCTTTGCACACTGGATGCAAATTTTTTGCGCAAACATGCCGCACATTATTTATTATTTTCAAACCTACTGTTTTTCAATGCAAGCTTTAACACCAGCAACGTTCTTTTGCTGAGCAAAATTGCGGCTTTTACTTTTTGTACTGAGGTTGATCTTTCCAAAATTTTGCTTACGACCAGGAGACAGAGACTGAACAGACTGCTGGGGAGGCTCAGTCCTGGACCCTGTGGAGGTGGAGACTGGCTGAACTGGAGAATGATGGACAAGCTGTCAGCATCTATTTTTTGATGGACCTTTTTGCACTTTCTATACACTTTCTTACTTTTGTTTTCTTGATTGCTGCTGTGACTTCAATTTTGTTGTACTTGTTACAGTGGTACAATACAATGTGTGTATGACAATACATTTCTATTCTATTCTTAATCAGAGCAGCTATGATAGTGGACGTAACTATAAAACGCAACACCAAACACATAAAACTTTTTTTTTCTAAATAAGGGTGAAGTGTGGCTTTACTTTCACTTGCTTTATTGTTTTATTGGAGAGCAGCACTGGATGAAGAGCGACTTGAGTTTGCTTTCTGCAAACCAGGTAAGTGTCAGATACCCATGATTAGCTTGTGCTAACAAGCCAAATCAGGTGCACGACTCTTGAGTCTTTCCTACGTAGAAACGGGATGCTACAGTTGGTTGCTGGGCTAGTGAGTGTGTTCACATAGTCCCAGTCAGAGGCTGTGGGTGTGTGCAGTTTGAATGTTGTGTTTACTAACAAGTAACCAAAACTCCTGCAGAGCCTACCTTTAAACATACTGCGTTTAAAAGATTTATTAGACCACCATCCAGTTTGAAGGGTTTTCCACCACTGCCCTAAGTAAGCAATAATAGTTAACTACCAAAACACTTTTTATTTTTCTGTATCTGTTAATCCATCAGGACATGGAAGCTCTTTTATCAAAATGACACCTTTAATTTTGAAATAAAATTATTTTGATAATCCATGAATTCTCAAATGTACTGTTTTACTAAAGAAGAGTAAAAAACAGTGACGCAGATTCTTACTTTGACAAATAACAGTTATTTCCTCGTTTCTGAATAGAAAAAAAAGTGTTCAAGTGGTCATTTGTCATTTTTGAGAAGTGTCTGACTTCTCAGAGATTTCCAGTTTCATGGCTCAAGTTGTCTCCAAGAGACTCTGCAGCCTTGTCTTGGTTTAATGACTTGGTTTGACAGCCCAGAGCACGGCCTGAACACCTCCAAAAGAGGCATCCTAAAAAGGGAACACCTCCATCTCCCATCTAACTGAACTACTGCTCCCACCTCCACAAACAGGCTCTAACACACGTGACCATGTTGCAGACTGAACTCTGTACTAACTGCTGGACCAACTCCAATTCACAGCACAACAAATGATGGAAAGGTCACTCCATCCCCAGTACCACAACCATCTGAACAGAGCACTCCCAGTGAGGCAGAGAGGCTGGATTAGCATGGAGGAAATGTGTGTGTTTGTGTGTAATGTGTAATGTGTAATGGGGGTGATGTAATGAAGTGAGGTGGACTGGATGTGTTTCATGGAGGAACCCTGGCTGTTCTCGTTCAATGCGTCCACATGAACTTTGGAGCTGACTCTCCCTGTTATCATGAATGAACCAGTTAATGGGACATTTTTGCCTCTTGACTGAGCAATTACAGCAAGCTTTTAATATCAAGGCCAGGAATGATTATCCCCTCTTTGAAGTTGGAGTGTGTACTTGAAGCTTGACAACGCAGTGAAAGCAAATGGGAAAAGCAATGAGACATTTTCATCCCAAAGTAAGTCCTCAGAACTGCGGGGGATCCTCAGAACTGTGGGTTAGCTTTCATATGCTTTCTTTTACCATATGCTTTCTTTTACTGATGCTTCTCACAGTGCGCCAGTCTGAGGGCCTCTTTTCCTCCCCTTTGGTTTATGCTCTCATTGTTGCTTTTCTTTGGCTCAGGTCATGTTCCTGCATGAGTTTGCCTTTGTTCTGTCACCTTTTGTGGTTTAATGGTCTTGTTTTTTGGGGGGGTTGTTGATATAGTTCCTGTACTTTTTTTTGTCTTCACCAAAAAAAAAAAAAAAAAAAAAAAAAAAAAAGATTTGTGCCAACTAGTTTAAACAGCATGTCTTAGGCCTATACAGAGAAGCTGAAGGACATCTTCTCTTCTGGGCCTCTATACATGTGTGTCAGTGTCTGAGTCTGCCTCAACCCCCTCCTCTGCCTGATGTTAATGTTGTGGTTGTGTCAGGATGTTTCTGGGGGGGGGGGGGGGGGGGGGGGGGGGGTTTCTTATTAAGCTTGGGCAGATACAGGTCTTAGGAATACAGTATGATTCAGAGAACCTATCAATGATCTGCAGCTATTCAGTACGGAGCATGTAAGCAAGTGTTTTATGATGTAATGTCCTTGAGCTTAAGGATTACAGTCACAGGCTGAGGAGGTGTTTGTTCAGCCTCCTCTTAAAGGCGTGAATACCCCTTGGTGTAACCTCTCCAACGACTTCAGGAGGAAGGCTGTTCCATACTGTGGTGGCAGAGTGGAGAAAGCTCCTGTCAAGGCATTTGGTGTTTGACTTGGGGATCTCCATGGCGTGACTTGGTTGAGTCTTCTGGGTGGTGCGACCTGGGATGTGGGGTGGGGGTAGCAGTGCTTTGGGATTTGCTGGGCAACCACTCTACAATGACTCAGCTTGCTGATGCCACGCTGTCGTGGGGCAAGGTCCTCATCCACCCCAATGATTTTTAAGGCCTTTTTTTGAATAGTGTCCAGCTGCCCAAGAATGGTCTGCGCAGCATTCATCCAGGCTAGGCAGGAGTACTCCATAATGCTCCTGACCTGGGTTTTGTAGATGTTGGCTCTACCTTCAGCATCAAGCTTGTTGGCCAGCTTCCACAGTGCTCCAAGATGTTGTCCAGTGCATTTGCAAATGTTAGACAGATGGGTGGTCCAAGTCAGTTTGGGGTCCATGCAAAGTCCGAAAATCTCCATCTGCTCACAGAGGCTGATTTTAGTGGTCTCAAAGAAAAGATCCGGGTGAGATGGGTTCCTCTTTCTGGAGAGGATCATGGCCTTGCATTTGCTGGGCTCAAAAGTGACCTTCCAGACATCTGCCCACTTGTGGATGTTTTCTAGGTCTTTGTTTAGGGATGCAGCTACCTCGGGCCCATTTGATGATGTCACAGGTGCGAAGATGGTGGAGTCATCCGCAAACAAGAATGAGTTGTTATCACACTGTTCCACAATGTCATCGATAAAGACGGAGATTAGTATTGGGCCTAGAATTGAACCCTGGGGTACAGAGGCATTGATGGGAAGTGGTGAGGAGGACTGACCAGAAAGCACAACTTTGATGGATCTTCCTTGGAGGTAGTTCGGTAGCCAGGTGTGTAGCTTTCCAGTGACACCCTTGGACGAGAGCTTAGCACAAAGGCCATTGTGCCAGACCCGGTCAAAGGCACCCTTGATGTCCAGTGCGACTGTGTACACTTCACTGCCTTTGTCAAGGATGTTGTTCCACACCTGGGACAGAACTGTGAGGAGGTCTGCTGTGCTGTGGTTTGGTTTGAACCCGTATTGTTTGTTGGAGATGAGGTTGTGGCGGAGGAGATATTTCTGTAGTTGTTTTTGAACAGAGGATTCCATCACTTTGCTGATGGTGCTGAGCAGGGATATGGGGCGGTACATTGATGGATCTGATTTGGAGTCCCTTTTATGGATCGGGATCACCCTAGCAGTTTTCCATTGGTCAGGGAACAAGCCGCGAGAGAAGAGGAGTTGGAAGAGACGGTTGAGAAGATAAAATTGGTTACATCAGCCAATCACAGAGTGCCCAGTGTGCAACTGACTTTGTGTGTTGGTTCACGAGCACAAGGTAGGACATGCAGATAACAAACAGAAAGGCTGCTACCAGGCCATAGAAGGAACCACAGGAGGAACTGGAACCATCCTGGGAGATTTTAACGTAAAGATGAATTGCTGTCTCCCTGATAGAAACTGCTGCTCATTGTCCTGCCTCTGTCTGACAAAAAGCTGAGCTCACCTCAGGCACAGCAGGAGAAATGTGACATCAGAGAGTCCCAACCTGGACTCAGTGATGATGGAAAACCCGAGCTCTGCAGGACTCTGAGGTTATTAATGGAAGATGAGAGATGTATTTTCCCAGGTAACAGCTTTGGCACCAAGCTGGAGGCACTGCTGTGTATGTCGTGAGAGAGAGGAAGAAGAAAAAGAGAGGGTGATGGAGTTGGAGACATGAGGTGACTGAGATGTGAGACACTGCACAGCGGTTCACAGGAAACCGTCTCATCTCTTGCCTTAAAGAAATCAGAGCTGGCAGCTTTCCTGCGAGTCAGCTTTAACATTTTTATCCTTACCTTCCTTCCACACATCCACCCCTGTCCTCAAATCTTCTTTTCTCCTTTTATCATTTCTTCTACTCTTTTCTCTTTTTGCCTCGCATCACCCTAACTTTCCTCTCCCTTTCTTCACTCTGTCTTTCATCTTCACTCCTTTCGTCCTGGTTTACCTCACCTGGCTCATCATCTGTCTTCTTCTTCTTCTTCTTCTTCTTTTCTCTTTTTCTGTACCTCCTCTCTCCTCTGGCTTTCTCAGTTTTGGTTTCCTCTCAGGTGAACAGTCACAAACTGAATGTTCGCTCATGAATCAGCTGTGTGTGGAGACCAACCTGAGCCTGACTTTGCTGGAAAACACCAGCAGCACCCAGCAAGATAAAATGTTTTCAACAGCTCCTGAGGAGGTTCAGATTTTTACAAAAGAGGTCTTGACATGTCCTAAAAGAAGATAATCACAAGACATCTGTGTCTCCCTCTTTGTTACCATAAGCAGGTGTGCAGACCATAGTGGTATTCTGCTAATCATGAACGAATCTTGACTAGCACTCAAGAATCACTTTACTGACTTGTGAATTACGATTCCTCATCCCAACTGACCCGTTCAGTGACTCAGCACAAAGCTCACAGTAGCTCAGCCCAATCCCAGCACTTAATTTGACAAATTTGAGCAGCCCAAATCTTTTTGTTGTTGAGTTGTGAAACTTGAATTCTTTTAGATCTGAATTTTTCAATAGGGGAATTCAGGGCAATTAAATTCAGAAACATGTTTTTCACAGCAAAATAATTCAATGCCATGAATTCAATGGCGTTTTTATTTCAGTATTAAACATTCAGTGGCTGTTAACATTCAAATAATTGTGTGTCTTATTTGCTTCCATCTGTACCATTCATAATTTTATGGAAAACAACTACAGAAAAGACAGGAAGAAAACTATTTAAAAAACATTTTTAAATTCATGCTGCCAAGTCATATTAGCAGAGTTTGCAATGCAAAGCTTGAGCTAATACAGTACAGCAGCTAGTGCCCACTCTATGATTATGGTCATTGGTGGTTCAGTCAGACTGAATGAAGCTTTTTGGTTTGTAGACAACAGCCACTGAGAGTTAGTCAGATTGGCCCGGATTCATCTGAATGCAGTGAGTTTGTCAAAAGAGGGATAACAGCGCAGACTGAGGACTGGACCTTTCTCTGTCTATTTTTTCACAGTGTTTGTTTTTCAGCATTATGAACAAATCACAGCAGCTCCATCTCTGCTCCTTCACAACACCAGAAATAATGCTTTCAGTCCAGGTTAAAGTTGGATGCCCATTCCAGCAGATTAAGCCCAAAGGATCAGATTTTCCTCATTAAACCCCTGGTGATTTTGAGAATATAATGAAATAAAATAAAAGAGAATAATAATAATAATAATAATAATAATAATAATAATAATAATAATAATGATAATAATAAACTTTATTTAAATAGCAATTTTCAAAAACAATGTTGCAAAGTGCTTTACATAATAAAAACAAACAGAAAAATAAATAAATAAAAAAATAAATAAAAGAGAGGTAAAAGAGAAATGTGAAGTAGAATATAGACATACAAAGGGCTAAGAACCCCTACCAAATAAAAGAAATGTCTGTAAAATAAACACAAAAAAAGATTTAAAAATTAAAAGCAACAAAAGGTAAAGGATTTAAGATCCTGCCCGTAAAGACACCAGGTGGTGTTATCTCGACTACAACAAAGAACCCACATCATGGATGGAGCCAGACCAGAAGTCAAATGTTCTTCACTCCCCAGTCTGTGACTCCAGCTGTCCCATGGTCATGTGACATGTTGGACTGAACACACAGCCGGTGAGATGTGACAGATGAGAGGGCATTCAGTCAACACGCAACAGAGTGGAGCCAGAACAGACTTGAACCTGGTGTGAGTCAAGCGCTAAGCGGTGTGTTTGTCTGTGTTGGGACTGATTAGGACCTCAGTCTTCAGGCTGGGAAACAGAAACTCATCAGAGAAACGTGTTTCAACAAAACACTGTGTCCTCTGGATGTTTGAGCATAAAGTTTTATTCTCCCCTCATTTCCTTTTCCTGTTGTTGTCCTCGGTTTCCTCTTAGCATATTCTTTCCTCACATCAGCTCACCTGAACTTCCCCACAGCCTCCCCCTGAGCAGAGTCACTCTCCATCAGTCAGCGTCAGTGCACACTACGTGAGTTTCTGTGTGTGTGTGTGTTTAAAGTGAGTGCTGGCCAGCACCTCACCCTCCCCATTGTTCTGTTCAGAGGAATCAATAGAAAGTGCAGCTCTTATCTGAGTGAGAAAAACTCTGCTCGGCCGTCACAGCACCTTGAAAACAATGACTCAGTGCTCCCCAAGGAGATCCCAGTGTCTCTGTGTGTGTGTGTGTGTGTGTGTGTGTGTGTGTGTATGTGTGCATCCTTGCATTTTTGCACCCTTAGCACATCTGTCTCCATCATAAGTGTCTGGCCACATAACAAGTCATGGATGCACACACAAACAGACAAACACACACACACACACACAAACACACACACACACACACACACACACACACACACACACACACACACACACACACAGGCGCAGTAGCACCCTGGGGTCTCAGTCCTCACCTTCATAAAGAGCAGTGTCACTGTCACGCTCTGTCACTGTCAGAGGCTGTTCCCTCAGCTTCACTGCGTTCAGGCGTCACACTGACACACGAGGTGAGCCTCCCACTGCTTATACACTATGTATACACACACACATCAGACCATCATCATCATCATTACATTACCCTTCTTATGGTGAACTGCCCTTCTCGAAAAAACATTGAGGAACTGAAAGTTTCAGCAGAGAGCAGCTTCATACCTGTGTAGTGTGTCACAGATGTGCCACAGCAGAAAGATGCGCTGTTGTAACTCAAATAAAACACATATTGACAGAGATCTGTGTGTGTGATTTGATGAATGTTGAGTTCAGTGTTTTGCTCTTCAAACTAACAACAAACACTTTTTAATCCCAGATTTATGACCTGTTTCCTGAATCATCCTCAGTGCCTGTTTTCAGCTCTTCTTTTCTCTCTCATTAAACTCTGTTGCTGTCGGCTAAAAGTCACTAGTTAGCATGGTCGCTATTAATGCCAAAACACCGGTTGCGCTGTAACGGTCGAAGGTTGACAGAAGTTGCCTCTGTTGTGCAGTATTGTTTTTGACAGCTAAACAGAGGAGGTTGCAGTGAAAGACGGGACTCCCCTTTCCCCAGGTAAAAGTCAAACAACTTCTCAAGCGTTTATGGCTGCAGTGCGCTGATCCCTCTCTAATAGATGCCTAAATATTTCAGTCGAAGATCTTACGTCAACTACCAGCACAGAGTGAACAAAGAATGGTAATATTGTCATCTTTAGCTGACACAAACTGAAAACAGTGACTGTATTTCTGTCTTTAAGCCAAATGACAGCTAATTTGAGTGAATTGGTGTTAGGATGGAGAGGAAGGTGAGCTTTCCTCTCTATCCACAAGTGGGTTGTGTTTTTTTTTTTTTTTTTTCCCCCTCTATTCTGTGTGGGATTTTTTTTTTAGGTGAGCTGATCAAGCCCACCTGAGCTGAGGACTCCAATCAGCAGAGCTGCAGCCTGATTGGCTAGATTATCTGGTTGCCAGCTACAAACGCTGTGAGCCAGAGGGTTTCTGGTTGGCTGTATCGTTGTGGGGCTAGAAAGAGAGCCTTTACTCCTGCTCTGGTGTGACTTTGGGTGTAGTTGTAGCTTTTTCTTCCCTCTCTGTGGCTGGAAAAATAAAAAAAAGGCTACCTGTAAACTTGAATTCTAGTTGGGACTTTTTTCGTTTTTGCCATTTTCACTGCCTGAACCTAACATTACAACAGTTTCCAGCTAGAAAACATGTATCTCTCCTCTCCCTCTTTGTTTACCTATGTGTGCTGGCTGATATAGACCAATCCTGAGAAACCCCGCGGGTTGAGGAGCCGCCATTACTGCAGTGGAAAAAGCTCCTTAACTAGCATACGTTTAAATCAGAACGGTCAGAAGAACTAACCTAAAGCAAAGTATTTCTGCTTTACCACCGTGGTATAGCTATGCCAGGAAGATCTGGAAGAATGTGTGCAGTTTTAGACTGCCATAACAACAGTGGAAAACTACAGCTTTTGAAAAAAAGTGTTTTCAGCACAAGCCTTTGCTTTGGGACGAGCGTCCCTGTCTGACACCTTATGGACTGCACAGATTATCCGTACAGGCGGAGGATGCTGCTGTTCGTCAACAGTGGATGAAAAATCTCAAAAGAAAGGACTTTGTCCCTAATAAGGCCACTGTGGTAAGTTTATGTATTAAGTTGTCCATTGTTTCATGTGGCCACAACTTTCATGAAGCTTCCCAGCCTTCTGGTAAAACATGTAGCACTGTTTAGCTAGCAAAGCTAGCCCTTCGTAGCCACACTGTTGGTGATTTTAGACTCTTCAAGAGCTTACGCGCCCTTAAATTTCTCCTCTACGGCTACGGAAATGGTAGAGGGGTAACTCAATATTTTTGTTTTAAATCTGAAAAGTATTTTGTGGAAACAGTTTAATTTCCAGCTATCATTTTGTCAGAAACTAACCCCTCCCAGTTTGGTGTAATGCAAAAGCCATCCCACACTCTGCAGGCAGATAAACAGACACGGTCACAACAACAGGTAGCTGTGAACTGCCAAATTGTTAAGTATGGATTCGTTGAATGCTTTAAACGATTAATATCATAAGCTCTAATTTTAGCTAAAGGTAGTAGCAGCCCCTCTATCCAGGTGGTTTAGCACTCCGATTCAATGGCTATCGTTATCTTTTTAAACCCTGGGGTCCACTTTTAGGTTAATAACCAGGTGATGGTTATCTCTGATCAAAATTTATGACCAGTTTGTTTTTCCAGTTTTCCTTCACAGCTTAATGTATTCATTTATGAGTTAGAGACATTTTATCTTTTTACAGTGTGGACTACCATTCTTATTTAGGAAAAAAGTAGCTAATTGTTAATGTAGAAACATAGTAGAGTAAAAATGACAACATATGTGTTAAAAATGCTGGATCAGAGGGCAGACAGAAAAGGAATTTAATAAATCATTTTTATCTTTACATACTTCTCTAACAGGGAGACTTTAAAAGTGTTTTCTCTGTTAAATAAATATTTCAGACTTACCTGAGAAGAGTACCATAACTATGTGTTCAGAGAGTAAAAGGTTCTGTGAGAGGTAGGTTAATCAGAAAACAAAAAGAGTAGACAAGCAAAGGTCAAGGGTGGTGGCAAACTGAAGTGTGTTCGGCTGTATTCAGACCAGAAAAGTCCTTTGGTCCACTTGTTTGGTCCGGACCAAAAGCGGACTTTATTTTTTTCGTTTGGTGTGGTTCATATTCAGATTGTACTTTTTGCAAGTGGACTATATTCTGTAAACACATCCACATGTGTGATGATCAGTGCTCTCATTGGACAGCACTGACAAAGGGCGGCACACAGAATACAGACCTGGAAATGGAGGTAAACGTGTGTTTGTGCTCTTATTAGAGCTGCTAAATCATTTTCAGTTTCAAGAGCAGCTCCTTCAAAGCAGGCTTAACAAAACCGTTTACAATTTTGGAACAGCAAAGACAAATGCGCGCAGCAAGGAGACGCTATGCTCTGCGTGTCCTGACCCACAACATGCTAGCAACAGCGTGGCTAAACAGAAGACGAAGGATCAGGTATGAACCAAAGACGGTTAGGTTACGGTGGCTTTATAGGCCCAAAAGGCGCATGTATCCTGTAGTTAGTTTGGATGGACCATGGTCTGTATTCAGACCTGCACCGGAGAACCGCGAACCACACCAGAGTTCGTTTGGAAGCGGACCGAGACCACCTCAAAAAGTGGGTCTGGGTCCGGTTGTTTGGTCCGCACCAGGGTTTGTTTGTGTCTGTTCACACCTGCATGAAAAGTCCGGATTAACGTGGGAAATGAACCCTGGTCCGTTTAAAGTGGACCAAACAGTCCAGGTCTGAATACGCCCTTAGAAAGTTAAACAAGGCTGAGCCATGTAATACCCGGTAGAGTAAAACATGTTGATGACATTGTAAGTGTTTGTGCAGGGCTATGTCACTTAATGCCTCAGTTAATTCGAGAGGAAGCTGTGAAAGACAAATCTGGAGTAGATTAAGCTAAAGATGCTAAGGGGCAAGACTGTGATTAATATTTAACATACTAAGATAGTAAACATTGCTAATGACTTTTTAAATGACTGGTAACACACTTTGTAGTTTCAGGGAACATTTATTGTAGATATGCAAATCCCACAGAGAAATGTTGTGAATTCTTTGTTGAAATTTAATACTGACACATGTTTCAAAACAAAAGTGTGTGCTGTGATATCTATAGTACACAGCACAGTACAGTCTATGGTAACACACTTTTTTGAGTGTTGTCGTTCATCTTTTTTCTTTGAAAAGGTTTTAAAATGTTTTAAATTTTAACTTTTTTTCTGAAGAATGTATGTATATGTACGAACTCCATATCAAAAAGTAGAACTATGTAAATAAGGTGAAACTACTGCTACAAAAGATCTAGAAATGCATGAGATGTGAACAAATGTAAACAGGTAATTTCCTTGCAATGAGAGCAAATGTGTATGAGAACCTCTGAAGAATGTTTGTTTAAAGAGCTAAATGTTTCATCTGTGAACTACTTTTTGTGTTCACTGTGCTACTAAGTGAACATCGGGCTAAGGAATAACCCTCAAAAACTACAGTCCTTGGACTTTTATTACTCCATGTACCATTCTTGTTGCTATTGCTGGGAGCAGATTTCCAAAATAAACTTTTTTCAGATGATGAATTTTCTCCAGAGTCCAGTTTTTGTTATACGGCACATACACAATAACATGCTCATTTGGTGTCCACACCAGCAACTTGACATTTTTTTTCTTCCAACAGTGCATTGCAATTTGAACCTGGTAAAAGTATCCTGAGGCTGATGCAGTTTCTTTGAGAATGTATTGTCTATTAGTTTGTTTTACATCATATTTGTCTGATGAAATCATTTCAGCAGGCTGCCATCATATGACTCGAGCCTCTTCAATGTTGGACACTTCACTTCAAGGATGGTGTCTGGGTCAATGATTCCATCGAGGCTTGCAGCAAGCCAATTCTCATCCTCGTCCACAACAAGAGCTTCAGTCTCCACTGTTTTTACTGTTTTGTTCTCAAAAACGGCCCAAGCCAAAGGCTCTGATGTCTGACCATATCTAGTTGCGGTGCTCCCTGCAAAGTTGGCATGAAGTTTTCTTTCAACCCAGCCAGTTGGGTTGTTTTTTTGGAACTTTGAATGCCTTGCTACTAGTTATTCTAATTTTTCTTTGGTCTAACCAAAATTGATTGTTCTTCCCCTTTAGTTTTGATTTTATTAAGCCTCTTTCATCTTTCCTACAGGTAACTTATTTGCAAAAAACTCATTGCAGAATTTGCATTTCTGTTCGACACACTGAGAATGCTGTGTTGTTTGTGCTGCAGCAACTGCATTTTCCTGCTGTTTTACAGTGAACACATGATTTAAAATAGTTCCAGGTATACTGGAACTATAACGTGCATCAGTCTTAAGTGCAGTAGCTTTGACTTTCATACTTCTGCTGGGTTCATGGGGTGGTCCTTGTATTTTCTGTACTGTATCCAGCACCACGTTTTTCCAGGGGGATCTGTTCCAGCCACACACTTTGTCAGTGCAGGAAGTGCCCGTAAAGCCCTGGGTTTCGGCTAGGCATGCAATGATTAACCGGTTTTACTATTAACCGCGGTTTGAAACGTCACGGTTAATTAATCCCAGAGGGTACTCTACACCGAGTATTTCTGTTCTCACCCGCAAAAAACGGACATCTTGTTGGGACATTATCTTTGGCGCAACCTGCACGTAAGGAAAACAAAATTACACCAGCGGTGCATCTGCTTTTAGTGCCGTACTATGCTAGGCCACATTAGCTACAATGGCAGAGGCATCAAGCAACAAAGCTCTGTTTCCACCAAAGAAAAAAGTGAAGTCGGCAGTGTGGAGCATTTTGGGTACACAAAATGACGAGGGAGTTATTCAGGACGACGGTTCACCTGTATGCAAGACCTGCAGAAGAAAAGTTTCGGCAAAAGGCTCAAACACGGCGAATTTAATGCAGCATTTGCAGGATCACCACCCTGCTTTACACGCCGAACTAAAGGGAAGACCTAATAACTGAGTTAAACAACGTTTGCAGCATTTTACTTACATAGATACTGAGTTGATAGGAGTTAAATGTAAACGTGTCGACTACTGTCAGTGGCGTTGCAGTGGGAGGAAAGCTTTCAGCTCAGTGTAAACAAACAGCAGCAAAGCAGCGTGTCTGCCTACGGAGGACAAAATACTTCCTCTCAAGCCTTCTGTCAGTGACCATTTAACGTTACAGTCTGCTTCTTCCCCCCTGTGTTGAATAAACTCTGGGCATTGTAGGTTAACGTACCAGGTTGTAGGTTAAAGGATAAGTTCGGTTTATAAAGCTTTTACATTGTTTATAGAATGAAGTAGAACAAAATACTCACCCAGAAGGTTTTCCTGATCCAAGCAGTGCTTCAGGAGATATTTAGATCCAAAATCATGCAGCGGACGACTGTATAATGGGATCCATCAGGGCATAGACAGCGCCGCTCCTAAAACTACATTAATTGTCCAAAAACTCGTGTTTTTCACCAATATTCCATCATGGTCTGCTCCGGGTTAGTCCTCTGCTGCAGTCTGTGTCACTCCAGACAGCGCTGTGTGGCTGTAATGACCTCTGAACTCCCGAAGACTTTGTTTACATTTGTCCCTCAAAAGAGTCAGCTCTCCAGAAAGTACTGCGCATGAGCAGTACTTTCACTCCTTTGAGGGACAAACGTAACGATTAATGCAGTTTTAGGAGCGGCGCTGTCTATACCCCAATGGATCCCATTATACGGACTTCCGCTGCACGATTTTTGATCTAAATATCTCCTGAAGTACTGCTTGGATCAGGAAAGCCTTCAGGGTGAGTATTTTGTTCTGCTTCATTCTATAAACAATGTAAAAGTATAAACTGAACTTATCATTTAATATATCAGGTTCAAAACACTAAAATAACATCAGGAGCTTGTAGACTTCCAGCACTGTACCATGGGAACAAATTAATTGCATTTCAGTTGCTATTAACACATCATAAGAGATTTTTTTTCAACCTATATTATTTTACTAAAACTTGTAAAGCACTTTGAGTGTTATTCAAGGATAAAACGCTATATAAATGTAATCCATTATCATGATTAATCTTCAACCAAACAATAACAATGATCATAATAGACAGAATTTAATCAGACCACATTTAAAATTAGATAAATGTATGAAGATTATCCAAAGAATAGATTAGATTATTAAAAATAAATTTAAAAATCAGCATGGATGACAATAAAACTTAAGTTACTTACACACAAATAACATTTTCCTCTGGGGGATCAATGAAGTTAAGTTTAGTCTTATATTAATAATAATACTTAAAATACTTTATTTCAGATATTTAAAAAATTACAACTTAAATCATTACTGCAAATCCAACCAAAGTTCATCATGGCATGGATTATTTGTTTCATTTTTCTTATTCATTTTTAGCCTAAGAGTTCAACAACACTGACACTGACAGACACAGACACTGTATTTTTTTCAAAAAGGAAATACTGACGTAGATGTTTTCAGAGCACAGGTCACTTTATTTCATTCCAAATGGAAGAGTTATAATTTATGTTTATCTTTATTTATTATTTTGTACTGTGTTATTTGATTAATCTGTTATTTCTGACAGGAATACAAAGCTCATTGAGATCTCTAAAGAACGTTCATGTGGTTTTATATTTTTGTTCATTATCAGTGTTGTGAAATTAATGTACGATAATCGTTATAATCGTGAAACCGAGATTATTCCTCAGACTATAATCGTGCAATCAAAATCTATAATCGTTGCATCCCTAGTTTCGGCTTGTTTTATTATGTAGAGAACAGCTGCTGTATGACTGCAGCATTTTCCTTTATTGGCCATGCAGTCACAATTCACACTCACCACTGTGCCCCCCCTCCTCTGCAGAGTTATTTCAACATTGTGATGACTGTTGATAGTCTGAGAGTACCGAACTGGTCCTCTAAGGACGATATGTTCATCATCTGGTACTGTGTGCAAGCTCAGGAGCTCAGGTAATTTTGACCCTCTATCAGTGATCTGTAGGTGTCATTTGGCTGGTCATCACATGCCAAGTGATTAATGAAATAATCTTGAATTCCCGTGAGATTACACAGAAGAATTTATTCAGTTGATATATTTTTGTCCACCCTACCCGTTTATTTTACCTGTACCTGTATGCTTATCTGGTCTCAAGACATATGCTTTTGATGTTTCTCGACTAGGTAGTGTTTTAGCAAACAATTGAAGCTAGTAAAAAAACAGCTAGATTTTGTTAGCAAGCTAGCAAATAGGTGGTAAAAGTAGTTAATTTGCCTTGAAATTTAAAATGCAACATAATTGCCTATTTCTATTCATATCCTTAAACAAAATTTGCACATCGATCGTCATCAGAAACTCTGGGCCACTGTCTAACATCAATCCAACTATTTATCTTGCTCTTACAGCCAGTCGGCGATGGATTACTGTAGTCTACTGTACTACAGTGCTACTATCCTTTACAGTACTTTCCGTTGTAGTTACGGCAGTTCACCACAAGATGGTACCCAGTAATCAGCTGCACAGTGTAAGTTAATGAAAAATTGTAATTAAATACTTCATATTATTCTATATATTATTTCATATGTATTGTTTTTATTTTATATGAACAACTTTCTTTTTGTGGATATCAGGTAGCGATTATCCTGCTTGTTCCCAAGCAGCACATGGCTAATTGAATATTCATGAGATAAATATGAAGGCGTAGCTGGTTAGCATGCACAGGCTCACAGCACTAAGACGTAACTTCAGCTCAGCTGATGGAGAAATAAACAACAAAAGGACCCCAGTTAAATTTCAATAAACGGAGGACATCACTTAACTTTTCCAGAACCAGATGACCTTTTTTTCTTTCGATGGCAAGGAAAGCACAGGACGGCTGGATGTCGAAGTTTAAGGTGAACAGCAGCTGCAGCTGGATTTATCAGACTGTGAGGACCTAAGTCATCAATGGGTGAGCAACATAGTTCATTTAAAATGCCGAGTGTTTGTTGGTGTTTTGTGTTGTGGAAACGTAGCTGTGAGCTGCTCATGATAGCAAAGAAGCTAAGAAGCTAACTGGGAGTTTACCGAAGGTACTAATTGTTTACTGTGTGAAATGCATCAAAAGGTAAATAAGAGGCAGCTAGTCATACTTTTTTTTTACTTGTTATATCCATCAAGCAAATAGAGCTGTGACTTTTTCCAGTAATTTTCAAGATCCAGTAGTGTAGTTTAAGACGGGCTGCAGTGCAATAACACGATCGTTAGCTCAGGTTGAAGTTGGGTTCGGGTTTTTCTTCTCTTTAACTCAGGTAGAATTTTGTAGGACCACTAAAATATGTGGCCCCATCTTTGCTCTTGTTAGACATGGTACTGGATGAGCGTTTGTGTTTTAGGCTGTTTTGTTACTGTCAAAGGCTGGTTATAACCGCAAGTGGTATGAGTGAATTCTGGAGGTTGGTCAAAACTAGAGACTAGCGTAAATTCTGGACCTAATTTCACATTATTTACGTTATTTTTTAAAATAAATATTTGGCATGAGTAAAACCCTTCATCTGTAAAATATAACTTGAGCCTTATGGCCCTCTGATTGCAGTACTCTTGTGGTTCTGCAACATTTTTAATACCAATATCTCTACTGCTCTCACCAGCGGGTGGTAGTAGACACCACTGTTCCACCGCAGTAATGGCGGCCAGCCGTGATGGTGGCCCGCAAATCAGCCATAGGATTAATCTATAACAAGCGAGTTGTTCACATGCTGAAAACGTGATGAACACGTGTCTGCCTTCACTCCCTGAGATGTAAGAAAAAAACTCAAATATTTTTTTACAAGAAAAATAAAAAGAACAGTAACCCACAGCGATTTGGATAAGTAACTTTAATCTGATTACTGGTTTGGAAATAGTAACGTGTTAGATTAGTCATTACTGAAAAAAGACTGATTGATTGAAAAAACAGTCAAAGTGTTGCAGTCAGGATGAAAACCATCCCTGTCCTTTCAAGTGGCCAAACAAGCTGAGGATATTGTCTGTGTGCTCATGTCTTGGGCTTTATTACCTTTAGGCCTCAGATTTGGTCTTGAGCTTTTGAGTTGCTGTTAATTGGAGACCTCCTTCAGGACTGCTGCTCTCGTGGCACTGTAGAGATCTATCAAAAGCTGGGCTGGGTTTGTGAAAAATTCAAAGAGGAAATAAAAAAAGCAAGCTCATATATACAAAAAGTGTTAAAAGATGTTTATGGAGTTTAGCCTTATGTGAAAAGTTATCAGCCAATGAATTTGTTAGTTTTTGTTTTTTTCCAAGCAAAGTTTCTCAGTAAGCTGTGAAATCGACTGCTCTGCAGAACAAGGAGATACCTTTGATCAGAAAACCTGACTCACACGAGTAAGAAGAAGGCAGCAGAGAGAGGTTGGCTCTGGATTTGTCCACAGGGGGCGCTGAAGTTCAAACAGGGGGGTATTGCACAAAACCAGGATAAGGGATTAAGCTGGCAAACATTGGTTATCCTGGATGAAGTTAGCCTCAAGTCGGTTGAACAAAAACTGGTCAAGTTTATCCCGGACTAGTTACCATGGTGATTTATTCTCTGCAGCTAGCCTGCTCCAGACCAGGCTAACTACCAGGATCAGATTGATCCTGCACTGGCTCTGCTCTCTGTAATGTAAGAAATGAGCGTGGTTTACAGCATTTCCATGCTTTTTCTACACATTACATCATTTAATCATCCTGCACCCAAATCTTACAACTGTAGTCACTGCATTTGCTGGTTGACTTCAGTGTTATTAATTTGCACAGATAATATGAAGACAAAAATAACTTTTAACACAGACAGTTGAGAATCCTTTCTTTATTAATACAAGTCCTACAATAAAAGGTTTAAACTTATTATAAAGAAAATGGAAAAACAGGCCTTACTGAAATTGGTACTAAACCAAACTGATGTAGGGGCCTAATAAATAAATAAAAAATAAAAAACAACCCTAAACCTCGTCCCGCGTGAAGAAAGATGCACGTCCTTGTTCTATTTTCAATCTGTGATTCTGTGATCGATCTTGTGGTCTTCTTAAGAAGGCTGTGAACGCGCACTTATCCAAACATGCAACCAATTAATGCGAGAAAGCGCAGACTAGGTTTATTCAAGCCGCGCCTGCTTATTTATCCTGGATGTATTTATCCTACTTTTGTGCAATACCCCTCTGGTCTATCCCAGTTAGTGTTGATGTTCATAATCAGACTCTTCAGCAGCCATGTGAAGCAGAGTCAGACGTGTGGCTGATGAAGACGCTGTGGAAGAAGAGCCTCAAAGGATGCAACAAGAAGACTATGAATGAGTTATTAGCTTTGTGTCTTTCACCTCTGGTTCCAGATGTCGGCTGGTCATACTGACAGAGATGGAGATCAACCTTATGTAGATTTGAGATGTGTTTTAAGCTCCATGGCTGTTGGGGTTGGGTACAAGTAATGGGGTTCTCAACTATTCGCTGTTGACCCCATCATTGGAGTAACATTTTGTTATTCATGCACCTGTGCAAGTGCTGCCTTTGGAGACATAACTTGAACACAGTGTTACATGTGTGGCCCAGCTTTTTGTTTTTGTCTATCTGAAGCTACAGGGTAGGAAAATAATTATCGGGATACAAACTTATGATTTCTCCGGCCACAGCTTCAGCACACTGAGACAGATTTCTGATAATCTGACAGATTTCTTATCAAGTGTCTTATTATCAGTCAAAAATGTCTTTTTAGACTTAATAAGAGCCACATTCACCTGACCAGTCCAGAAAAATGTCTCATTTCAAGTTATTTAAAGGCAAAAATGAGTTCTGAATTGCTTGTAAAAACTAAAGAATATCTGCCAGTGGGATAAAAACGTTTCTTGTTTTGCATTGTATTGTGTTTACTCTAATTTTCTGGAAACTTGCCGCGCCCCCTTTTTTTGTTTTTGTGACCCCAAAGTTGAAAAACACCATTTGAGATCATCCAGAGGTGAAATGTTTGAGCATGACACATCTTGTAAATCCTGTCCAACAGTTCACACTGTGCAGACAAAGCCACTGAGCATGTCTGTCAGCACAGTCTTAGTCAGTCACAGGATGGTGGAAATCAAAGTGTCCAGTTTTCCTCAGACAGCTTTATGAAGATTTAATTCAGCACACGCAAACAGCAGCAGAGCAGAGAGATGCTGTTTGTTACACTGTCAAAGCATTCAGATAGAGCATCAGTCAGAGCCCAGATATTCCACGGTACCATGGACTGCAGTAAACAACCCTCTTTCACAGCAATCTCCGCCTGTATTCATCTTAGTGTATACTGTGGTGTGCATATCACAGATTATCCCACACAGTTACCAGCTGTGGGTGGACAGCAAGCAAGCTGCATCAGATTGATTTCACATCCTTAAAATTACAATCTAAGATGAGCTGGCACCTTATCCCCTTAAAAACATCAAATCCAGGGCTAACTATAGCATCTGTGCTAGTCACAGGATCAAAGCGGACTCCAGTTGTTCAAAGAATTTAAACTGGATCAAAATGATCCAGATTTGGAAATCCAATTACTTGCTATCCAGGATTGGGTAATCCATCTGAGTTTTATGCCGGTTTTTCTAAGCAACATTGGATTGGATCACTTTGATCCGGAAAAACAGTTTTCAAGATTACCAAATCTGGATTACCAGTACTCTAAATGGGATGGCATATCATGATGTGGGCTACCAGCTCTGTAAAGAACAGCAGGTAGAAGAGACAACATGGGGTCATTGTAAGTTTTTTTTTTTGTTCTTTTTGAGAAGAAAATCAAAAATAACACAAACATCCACTTCTATTTTTAATTTCTTTTATAACCCCTCATCTGAGCCACAACAAATGAATAACAAATAAACATAAGAAATACAAAGTGGATATTTTGAAAACATCTGAAATGTTTTAAAAAAAGAGGCTAAATGTCTAATAGTTAGCAAAATAGAAAAAAAGAGTTCAGGATTCTTCTTCATGTGTGGAGAAAAGTCCAACATTTTTAAGCTCTGCTTTTAGGAAGCTGTTTGTTGGGGAGTTTTCTGTCTCCCTTATGCCGGGCGGACACTGTGCGATTTTGGAAATCTGACTGTCAGGGAAATCGGGTTTGTCACTCATACTCTTTTTGACCCTACGACATGTGTACTCATACTGTACGACTGCTGTCAGCCATGATTATTGACAACCACGACTACTTGTCGGCGTCAGTCGGCGTGTGACGGCGCGACGTGCTTGAGTGTGAACAACGAAAAACAAAGGTTCTTAGTTCCTATGACAACCACAGACAACAAGATGGCGAGCAGGCAGCAAGTTGTTGCAGTTGTGTGCGCCGTCTTGTGCGCTGAAACTAAAAAAGAAAGAAAGAAAAGGATTTGGGCAAGTGAATGGCTGAGGAGACGTGGTCGGTATGGAATGTCCATCCTTCATCAGGAGCTTGAGGTTACGTTAATGTTAACTATATATTGTTTTACAGTAGCTATGATAGTTTTACGTTAGCATTAGCCAGCCAATGTTGCTATAAACACCATACTGCCCCGGCAAATTCCTCATCTGTAGCCGATAACTTTATGATGAACATAGTTACTAATGAATGAATGATAGAATCGTGACGTACCACCACTCACACTGTATGTGCTACGTCGAAAATTTCTGACATGCCAGACGTTTGATCGGGAGGTCGCAGCATTTTCATTAGAATGTAGCAGCAATTAATCCTTCCTTGTGAGTGTTCTCACACTGGACGGCTTATGACCTCCTGACCGGACATCCCGATGACACAGCGTGGTCTGCGACAGCAAAATCGTGGTGAAATCCCCTCGAAATCGACAGTGTCCGCCTGGCATTACAGAATGGTGGGCGGTTCTCTGCTGCACTTGCTCCTTCCTGAACTCACACACCTGTTCCTGATGACCGCAATCACCTCTCTGCATGTTGGCCATGTCCACATGAAGCCAGCTATCTGGGAAAATGCAAATATTTTTATACATTTGTGCCTATCATACACATGAAAACACATCTTTGGGTCACTAAAAATGCTGTTTTCTTAAAAACTCCTGCCCAAGTGAAGGTTTCATGATTTCGTGTAGATGCCGGTAAACAGAATTTTGGGTTCTCAGATGTCACAGCTGAATGACGGGGTTTCATCCTGATTGGCTGGCACAGGTTTTTACATCTGCACAACACTGCAAAACAGGGGTTTGCCATGCTCTGAGCCGCACTCACAAGTGGAAAACGAATGGGGGGGGGTATTTGTTTGAAAATACCCGGCCACATGTGTGCAAGGCCTTCAGCTCTGCTGAGAGAGGAATCCAGTGCCAGATTATCCCAGCTTCTCTGTTGGTACATGGTCGACGCATTAGAGCTCTCTAGAGTATTTGCAAGTTTCAAGCTTTTTGTGATTGCCATAAACTGCCATTGCCTCTGTGAGCCTCCTGTGCACTCACCTGCCTCCTTCCACCAGCCTCACACCTCACCTGCAGTGGATTGATTTCCTTTAACCTCAACGCCCTCCTGACAATTAAAATTCACTTTGATGGCTTCCTCTGACTCCAAGTTGATTTTGGGTCCTACTTCAACAAGCAGTTACAAACCATAACAGTAACATCCTTAAACAATTATATGATTGATGTTCTCTGACTTATTGAGACCAATCACAGAAATATAAGCATGTAATGTGATGTGATGTCCATTTCTTTCAGCTTTACTCTGACTGTGTTTACTTTTGGAACACTCTGACTTCAACTGATTTTCCTTGAAAGAGAAAACACAAATAGACTTGATCATAAATAAAATGCTTATAGGAAACCTCTCTGTGTATTTAAACACATCAGTATATATAATGTTATAATAATGGATGTCCACACTCAGAAACTCAGTAAACTTGAGACAGTGATGTCGGCATAACTTCAGATTCTCTTCACAGCTGATTTAGAAAACTTCACCAGCTCTTCTGATTTACTGGAAACAGCATTTGAGCCCATTTCATCTCTCAGCAGTACCTCAGTCTACTGGGACTTCACTCCGCTGTCAAACACAATGAGCCAATCACAGTGCATATATCCATTTTCATGCACTCTAACATTCTCTGGTTGGACGTCGGTTGAGATGCAGAAAGTCAGTTTTTGTTCAGTTTTGAGGTTTTTCTGAGATTTGAGGTTTAGAAATGGTCAAACTGTGTTCATAGGGTATAAGCAACTCAGACACAAGGTATCCTGACAGGCTGGGTGACAGGGTTTATTTTTTAACCCTTTCCTAAGAGACATCTGAACAGAGAAAAGCGTCTTCTTTGGATAAAGTTGTGCAGTAGACCAACATCAGCTCTGTGTGAATCAAATGAAGAAGGATGTCTCCATCTGCTCTAAGGTCAGCTGACATCGTATTTGAGGCAGCAGATTGTGACTTGCTGTAAGGAAATATAAAGTTATCATAAACACTAGGACCACCACTGCAGTCTGACAGATGTTTTGGGATGTTCTCTAACATTAGCTAAAGTTAGCTTAACTTTAGCTCCTAGTGGCGTTGTTCATCGTGTCTCTTTGTTTGTTGGGAGTTCACTGGCCTGTTTTGTTCTAGTTTTTGGTGACTGTACATCATTGTTAGCTGTTGTCCAAAGGGCTCTAGTTAAGCTAACGTTAGCTTCTGGAGCTTAGCTTCATTTGCTTATCTGTAATAGCTGAGATAACAAAGGTTGTGAAATGTCCCCTACTGTGACACCTGCCATAGCTCCTGTCACTGAATGTTCACTGTTTGCCTGAGTGAGAGGAGGGGGTGGGGCTTAGCCAGAGGTCAACTGGAATGATAGTTAGAGAGGTGTCAGTATAATTTCCCAAGCACTTTTGAGGAGCTCTTGAACAAGGCACTGCATCTCCAACTGCTCAGGTGCACACTGACACTGTAGCCCCCTAACCCTGCGTCGGTGCATGTTTCTGTGCCAAGTGCTCTGCGTGCCTGTGTGTATCACATGGTTCAGAGTGACAAGGACAACATACATAATAAAGAATATCTTCTTTCCTTTTTCCTCTGCTTCCTCTGTTTACTCAGTATCACTGAGAGTGAGTTTTCTTGGTTGATGGAAAGTCACAGATAATTCCTCTTCCAAAAACCAAAGATATAAAAACAGTGGGGAGTTTGTTTTTGCCACTTCAAAGGCCACAACAAAGACCAGAGCGAGTTACATTTTTGTCTCAACTGTTACTGAAGTCTGGGGCAGTGCCATCTTTACAGAGCTTCCATGAAGGCCATGGACCACAAGCTGTTTGTACCATATCAACACAGTAATGTAGCAAAAGATAGCAGCTAATTATAGGGAGCTAAAGGCTGACTTCAGACTTTGCAGTAAAGACACAACTTTGGTGTTGTTTCATGACCCCCTTGCATCTTCTCCACCCTTTGGCCCTATGATCCAACAAGTGTAGGCAGAATCTGAGCTCAAAGCTGATCATGGCATCCCGCCACAGGTTCAGGTTCAAATGCATGTGTTGCTGACACCAGTCAGGTACCAGCATTGTTTAACAAAGAAATAAGCTACAAAACATGAATTTCTTTACTTTGTGCTAAGTTGAGTTTTGTAAGACAGTTTTAATGAAAGGTAAAAATTAGGAACTGGCATCTCTAAATATATTTAACTGCAGCTAAAGCCATCTTTACACAATAGATAATCTTGGCTGGACCAACACTATGTGAACTGTTTGTCAGCCTGAGAGAAACAGCAAGAGCTTTAGGAACTTTCCCCATGAACAACACTGAGGAAACTGTAGAAGGCTTATTTATCAACTCAGCAGATATGCTTGCGTTTTGACTGCAGAAACACTGCAGAGCACACTGATTTGTCAAGCGAAATGAGAGTATAAACCACCAATAATACATTTTTCAACATTATATTATCACTTAGAGGACAGTCTGCATTTAGTGCTTGAAGAACACAAACTTGTCTGAATGACTGGAGCTGTGAAAATGAATTCATCATTATGATAACGTAGGTTGAAAATGGGTCTGTAAACAATGTCTAACCTCAGAATTGCTTCTTTCCCCAAATTCACACATTAAGCATGAGCGCCACATCATACACTGCGCTGTACTTAAAAAACACTCGAGTCAACCACTGCATTCACACAGCACGTGTTGCAGTCCTCCAACACCGCCATCACCAACGGCTGTGCCAGGCTGTTACACTGCAAATCTTTTTTGCCAGAAGACGCTGCAGAAACGCGTTAATCTCTGCAGAGCAGATCTTACCAAACAGGAAATTAGACACAAAAACAAAGTATCTGGTCATTTCAAAATAAAACTCCATGTTCTGGCTACTGATCATAAATCTCATCCTCTTGATCCAACGCCATGGATGAGAAAAGTTAATCTTGATTGAAAACTGTGGTACTGGGCAGCATGGCGCAGTGCTCATGCTGATCTGTGAATTAGGAGTTATAGAATATGCAGAGCAGATCCAGCAGTTGGTCACCTGTGTGCCTACTTAGACTGACCACTCAAGCAACATGCTGCAACCTATTTGTTCAAACACCTGAGACATCACAGATCCAAGAAATGCAGTATGAGT
The DNA here is from genome assembly GCF_033239565.1 of Halichoeres trimaculatus. Taxonomy (NCBI): domain Eukaryota; kingdom Metazoa; phylum Chordata; class Actinopteri; order Labriformes; family Labridae; genus Halichoeres; species Halichoeres trimaculatus. The sequence goes on from NW_027437193.1 coordinate 32,492,773, forward strand.
AACTAACTCTACAGATGAGCTCTATAAGTTCACTTGTTGCTCTTTTTCAGAATCAAATTTCCAGTTCATCATGACAAAATGAGTACTATGAATCAAAATGGGTATTTCTAACTTCTGTTAATGGTCTGACCCTGTTTGCATTCCTGCATTGTCTCAACACGTTAGCTTTACCACCGTGGCATTGGCTGTTGTGAGCTTTATTAAAGTAATACTTTCCCTGACATGGCTGGTAAGGAGGGGGCAGGTCGACCAATGTCTGGGAAGCTGTCTTGTAGTGTTGTGCGAATCATGAATGAATTGTTCAATACCCGAGAATCACTTTACTGACCCGAGAATCATGATTCCTCGCCCTAAATGACTCATTTACTGACTCAGTACAAAGCTCACGGTAACCCAGCCCCTCACTCACATCATGGGAGAATGGCTGGTAGTAGAATGGCTCAGTTCACAGTGTATACGGGTCATTAACTCACCCACAGTACATACAGATCACTAACTCACTCACAGTATGACTCAAAGCACATATGAGTCACTCGCAGGCTCGAACGTACGTAGCACGGCTCGACTCTTAGCACATACGGGTCGAACTAACTGACTCACAGAATGACTGATACGAGTCACTCGCAGGCTCGAACGTACATAGCATTACTCAACTCTTAGCACATACTGGTCACACTTACTCACTCACAGAATGACTCAAAGCACATACAGGTCACTCACGCACCCCCTTCCACCCCGTGAGTTACGAAAAACTCAATAGCTTAATACGTTGCATGGCTCGACTCACAGCACAAAATCTCACTTACCTCCCGCTGGCGCAGACACTTGAGTTTGCAAACTTTTCCAACTTGCAATGTCTTGCCATATCGCTGTCATCTTGCATTTTATCCTCCTGTCTATGCTGATCTCTCATTAAAACAGCATGGCTGCCACGTCTACGAATCTCTCTTAAGTATAGATTTCTATGCACTTTCTGGGCAACTGACTCAAGTGACTCAAAAACCCAATTCACTTTGGTGAGTGACTCATTTAAACTTGATTCAGTAAAAAGAATCGAGTTTCCCATCACTACTGTCTTAATGTGCTGGGGCAGGCATGTGTGGGGGAAGAGAGAGAAAAGTTTGAGACTGCAAGAAGCACCCGTTGTTGCCATTTTCTTCACGTTATGTCTGTTGAATTATTGTTGTATGTTTGTTGTGAAAAATTGTGGATTGTCATCCGATGGACGGGCGCATTTGCTGGAACCAAGAGGAGTGATCTGGTCCAGAGCGCAATGCAATGTCACATGGAGACTGCATCAGGTAAGGTCTCCTTTACCTCAACTAGCAGCCACAAACAATTATGCTATGAGTAGCAGACAGATGGAGCCCCAAAACTCAAGATCCCAGGCCAGTGTATACCGTGACATCCCAACATGTTTGTGTGTTGCTTTGTAGTATGTTTAGATACGGGATGCTAATAAGCAGTGCATTTTTAGTGGAAGGCAAGTTTAAGTATAGTAAAATTCTGCATGTTTTTGCACAGGGAAATGTAGGGACTTAATTTAAGGGTGGTGTGTTGGAGCTGGAGCTGACAAATTGGGGGATACCTCAGGGATTCTAGAAATGTGTAAAGGCAGAAACATGATGATGCTCAGTGAACAAATCCCTGGCTCGTGGTCTGTGTTCTCTTGGTACATAGTTACATTTTTGAAGAGGGGTTTGTTAGCAGGCTATTGCACAGGTACAGGGTTGTTTGAGTCGAAGGGGTATTCCACAGTGTAGATCAGTACAGTAAATTAGTCTATAACAGCTTTCTAAACTGACTGACAATCTTTCAAATATCATTGGTTTTCAATATCAAACAATACATACGACGCATCTTGCCAAAACCATAAGCCATTTGACTAAGTCCTTATCCCACCCCCCAACTAATAGACTCACTATGGATGTGTTGTTGACAAGACTCAATAGGATCCAGCCCTCCAGTGAACCAGCAGTGGGCCAGAAGTCAACAGGGGGAATCCAAACTTGAAGCACAGGGCTAGATCCACCAGAAACCATCAGACATGAACGAGTGCACTCTGGAGCTGTTGGTGAACGATGACTCAACAAAACCAGCAACATGTTTAGTCTCTCTACCGGACACACACTCAGGTGAAGGCGAAAACATAAGGACACCTTACCTTCCCAACATACTGAGGTTCAGGACCGATGTGTTCCTCCAGAACAAAGAATTGGTTCCAGATCCAGCCTCTCTTGGGCCGAGGTGGAGAATCTTTGTTGGTCTCCAGAGACTTGGTCTCGTTCCTCTGTATTTTGGGGAGTGGGTTTGTGATCCTCTTGGTGTTCGTTTGGGAAGAAGATCTTACTTTAGAATGGGATTTAAGACTTGAATATGGGGCAGGATTGGAGGCAGTCCCTGATCCAGCAGTGCCAGAGGAGTTGGACCTCAGGTAACGACTCAGTTGAACGGATAATTTAGTTCCAGGAACCAGCCCAGATTCAGAGTTTGGTCTGCTTATGGATTCAGGGTCTTGGTTTGCCTCAGGTTGTGGGTTTGGCAGGGATGTGGTCCCTGGTTTTGGATTGGTTTTGAGGACAAAATCTAAATTTTTCTTTTGGTTGTCTAATTTAATTCTTGGGGAAGCTAGCTGTAGAAAGTAATCCTGTTTTGATGCACTTTGCTGTTGGAGCCTCATGTTGGAGTCTGATGTGGTCTGTGAGATTTCTGATGGAGGGTTTGTGTCCCTGGCAAGATCCCGAGGCTTTTTCTGAGACTCATCTTGCAAGTGGTGGCTGGGCCTCAGGGGGGATACACCTTTCTCAAGACTAGAGCTTGGGACCAGGGTTGTCTCAGGCAGTGACTGCACCCCTGGATTAGGGTAGGAGCTGGTGTTTGGGTTGGTGTAAGGGTTCAGATTGACCCTGATCCCACAACAGCTCTTGGAGATGACACATAGGAAGACCACCAGAGGACAAAGACAGGAAACTGCAGCCACACCATGTGGAGCTTTCATTGTAAAAAAAAAAATGGTTCAGAAATGTCCCCACTCTCACGTCCACTCTCTCATACCACTGTGGGAATTCAGACCCACAATATCACTGAAATCCAAAGGTCCACATCAGGGTGCAGCTCAGACAGGAAGATCCACATGGTGAAGTCCAGAGACCCCTTTGGCTTTAGGGGTAAAGAATCACTCTGTCTGGCTCTCTGCCTTTGAGCGGTTTGCTGACATAAGCTGTTTTTTGTAACGCGCTGGATCTCTTCCTCCCAACATGGTTCAAAGCAGACACATCCAAACCAGCATGCAGACAGACACAAAGTGGTTTTATCCTCGAGGAAAAGTCCATTACAAACACATGCTTTAATGGTGTATGGAATATATCCTCTATGGCCAAACAATGAAGTCCTGCTCTTTGATTTTGAAAGCAGAATGTCCCCCTCTCATGGTTGAGATGGTCACAGGATCATCAGGGGGGCTCTTCTTCTCCTGAAACAGAAGATAAAACAAAATGCAAAAAATTTAAACTTAGAACAAACCACAAGTGCCGCAGCTCCAACAGAAATTACCCAAATCATGCTAATGTACGTGATGTATGTATAGTTTCATTAAATACCCTCAGTGATACTGATACTGTTATAAGAAACACTACATGCTCAAACCAGCAAGAATGACTCCAGTCTTTATTATGAATGTTTGTATTTGTATGTTACAATGATTTTTGTATATGATCTGTTTGGCTCACTGGTGAAGATGGCCACCTCTCAATCTGAGGGTTAGAGGTTCGATTCCAGGTACCTCAGTCCACCTACTAAGGTGTCCTCAGGCAAGACACTCCACCCTGCCCAGGTCTGTTCCAGCAGTGTGTGAATGGGATTAGTTAAAGGTCCCATATTATGCAAAAATCACTTTATTAAGTGTTTTAGTTAAATTTATATTTGATTTAGATATGACAAAACATGTACTTAGTAGTGCTTGTGACTATAAAATCCTGACCTAAAACAAGCTGTTCGGAATTTCCGGGGTTTGCCGACGTCAGTGAGTCCCTTTTATGAATAATCAGGAGCAAGTCTGACCTGATTGGTCCACCAGAGCAAATACCACCGAACCCCCTCCCCGCCCACTCCTCTCCCCTCATCTGCAGAGTAATCTCTCCACCAGTGGGGAGAGGAGTGTGGCTGTTTTTGGCTGTAAACAACCACATAGCTCCATGCACAGGCTTCTTCATCTCAGAAGAAGACAAGACTAAAGCCTGGCTAACACTACAGGATTTTAAAAATCTTAAAAGATTCTGAACTCAGGTTGTATCTCACACATAAGGAGAATCTTCACAGATCATCTTCTCTTAAATCTTAAGCACACTCTAACAACAAGATTTGAAAATACTGACCAGCACACACTACAGGATTTCACCAAGATTATTTGACCAGAGAGAGTGATGCACCACATGTGCTCAGTTGTTTGATCTGAGGTTTTTAGCGCACTGGTGGGACAGGAGGAGAGAGAAGCAGAGCTGTCTGCAGCGCTGCCTTTCATCCATTACGCGCACGCAGAGGGACAGAGGTGAAACTGTTGCTGTATCAGCCAATAATGGCATGATCTCACATCGATCACTGATAAAACAACAGTTTGCTACTGTATGAAAATGGCATGGTTATGTGTTATTTTTAAAGGCATTATTGAACTGGCTCGAGTGGGCCAGTGGAGCGTGCAGTCAGCTGACCCGGAGCCTTTCAGTTTCACTTTGAGCCTGTGTCTGTTGTCTGTTGTCCGGTCTCTTGTAAGGGGGCTCTCTCTCTCTCTCTGTCTCTCTCTCTCTCTCTTGGCTGTTGTCATCCTCAGTGTGAATGAATGTTGTAATCATCCAGATAAATATCAAACATGTTTGAAAATTATCATGGCGGCTCCGACAAGTCTGTGAGACGATCGTGGGGCTAAAGATTCATCTGTCAACCGCTCACACTAGAAGATAATCTTGCCCGAACGTCGGGGCGTTCATTTATCAAGGAAATGTTCCAGCTACACTCAGTAAAACTGTGCATGTGTGTGCTAGTCACTTCACGGCCGACTGCTTTTCCAACTTTGGACAGTACAACAGAGGGCTAGTGAATAGACTGGTCCTGAATCCAGGGGCATTACCAACCATCCTCCAACAAACCTGGGACCCTAGAAATGTGAGTATTTTAAATGCTGTGTGCTGTGGAGCAGATGTAAGAGCTTTTCCTCAGTGTCCCCCTGTCTCTGTGTTAGCTTCAGGATGCTAATTTTAGCTGCGGTTAGCCTGTTGTTTTAGCCTGTAATGTTACGGTAAACGAGCTTCGCTACTTTCTAAACATTGTGGCGCTGCTCTTAGTGACACTGAAGAGTGGGGCAATATCAGCAGTGACTCATTTACATATGAAGGCCACGCCCACTAAATCAGAGCGTTCTGAACAGAGGGGCTATGAGAGCCTGGAAACAATGCTGCTGTGCTTGATTTATTGGCTTTTTGGACCAAAACATGTTTCTACCATTTCATGAAGACATCAATGATCCATATTAAACTGCAGAAAAGGAGCAGAATGTGGGACCTTTTAACGTGATGATCAGCCTCTGCCACCATCTTATAAATGTGGTGTGAACATAACTTGTGATGTAAACTTTGTTAATTATGATTAATTGAAAGACTGTTGTGTTTTAACGCAGTTCATTAATGTACTCCAATCAACATGGAACATCTCTCAATGTGTGACTTCCTGGCATAATGATACCTTGATGTAATATTTTGATGTAGCTGAGAGCAAATCAGTTCAGTTCTATTAAACTGAACAGTTCACATTCCTCTCAAAACAGGGTGTGAATAAGTTGAAGCTGTCTTTTGTTTCCCTTCGTTAAACATCTCTTTTTAGAAAAAACTTTTTTTAACTTGAAATAATGGTCTGACTCTGCTGCTGAAAACCATCTGCCTCCATTTCCACTGATAGGAGGAAGGTAAAAAAACACAGGTGAAGAGCTCGGAAAAACAAAAAAGACCTCAGATGAACAACAAAGAAACAAACTACGACAGAAGCCACGGGGCCTCAAAAAATGATGTCTTAGAACAACTCTGTGTGTTTGCTTGTCTTCCAGAGTTAAGGTGTGTATTCAACAGGAGCAGAGTCACTCAGCTCTGATTAAAGACCAGTTTGCCAACTCATCCTGAGCCCATTATTTTTCAGCTCAGCACTAATTGCCGGTTTGTTCAGGATGACAGATTTCTGTGATCGCTTTCCAAAATGACACAGATGGGCTTCCTTTGACTCTCTATTTATAACACACTTTATAAATGTGTTTCAGTTGCACCTTCAAACTCACCTTTAGTGCACTGTGAGAGGGAAACTTTGAATAATGAAACGCCAAACAACACAAGACGGCTGCAGAGAGATGACGGTAAAGGATGAGAAAAAGTAAAAAAGATTAACGACGGAGGATATTTGAAGAGATCAAAAAAAAGTGAAGGATCATGAAAGAGAGAGGTGAGGGTTGTTCCAACTCTGCTTCAGACTAAATATCTGCCTGTTACACACACACACACACACACACACACACACACACACACACACACACACGATTTAGATAACAGGTATTTCCACATAAATCCATCCTGTACACACAATGGCCCTCATCAATCTTGCCTGAGAATTTGCGCAGATCTGGGTGTAAAAATCAGTTTACGGCAACGTCCGTGTGTGATTTATGAAACATGCGTACCAGGGCCAATCACGGCATACGCCTGATCAGCTGTTGATAAATGTGCAGTTGAAAACAATCGTAATTTATACAACACGCCCCTAAATATTCAAGGTTCAGCTGACCGAACTCACGGAATTTACGACTTGGAGGGACGCATTATGGGAAAAAAAGGGAACTTCTCCGTGCTGGTAATCGACAACGACATAGCAACAGAGGTAGAGAGTTGTTCAGCAGTTGGAAAAGTGGCGTCAGAGTCAGAAATAACTCACCATCAAGGAAATCACTGCAGCTGTCAGCAGCGTGGATGTGACAAACTAAAATAAAGCAGAGTTTTAAACATTTAGTTTTCACAGCCTTTCCTTATACCTTGATTAATTGATCCTTGATGTCTGACTGTTAGAAGCCGCAGCTTTATTATTTGGTTCCGTTCAGGTTCAGAAACGTGGAAAGTTGTCTTTTAAAGATGTGTTTGAGCTCTGCAGGAAGCTGCAGACTCCAGCCTGAACCTGTCACAGACTGAGGAGACTGTGGAGCTGAAGTGTGTCGATCGTGCGCAATTACGCACGGGTAGACCGGAGTTTATGATTATTTGCACCAAAAGACGAGCACATAGGTTGTGATCTCGTGTAAATGAACGTCCTTTGGTATGAAATTGAGGTTGAACTTTTTCGCACACAGTTCATGTTTGTATGATAATATTGTAAGGACTAATATCATCTAATAATCTCCACAGTAAATACTGTAATCAAACAGCGTCCTTAAAAAAATCAGTTCTAAAAGTTTGATCCAGCGTCGTCTGAATGTACTCTGCAGTGACTTTGTCATGAACATGGGAGTGCATTGAAAACTGATAACAGCCTCTCTATTTACAAATGTTTTAGGTAAACACATATAGGAAAAAAAACAAAACAAACAAACATAGAAATCAGCTGACAGCTCGCGCTGCTCTTTCATGGCGAAGTATTTTATAAAATGGCGGAGTAATAATGAACTGTTAAAAACATTCTTGGTGTCATATCTAAATCAAGGATCTAAGACAGATTGCTGCACACTGCCCTCCACTGTCATGAAACTTGTGTACGCGAACTCAGACCTGGCGTGGGATTTGAGCGTACATGACGCCCAAGTTCAGATTGATAAATGCTGATCTGTGCGCCGAAAGGAGCGTACACCCATTTTTCAGGCGTACGCACGTTTGATAAATGAGGGCCACTGACTCTCACACTTTCTGTGCTGTCTGTGTCTGTGAGGAGAATTGGAGGCAGTGAAAAGGTTGAACTTGTTTTTTTAATTGGCTAATAATCCATATGCATGAGCTTGAAGTGAAACATCCTGAGGCATGTAAGAGCTTTGCATGCCACACGTTTATCAGCTGTAATTATTTCATGATTCCCACTCTTAGCTCCAGTCAGGGCAGTGTACTAATTTAATAACATGTAAATGTAAGCCTACAGCTCAGGCCTGGCCCCCAGGAGACGGAGCGAGTAAGACAGAGAGATGTATAAGGTAATTACATAAGATGTAAAGTGTCCCCAAGTGACTTCAGGTCTCTGTTCAGAGCCCTGTTTTCTCCCAGGGTCAGCAGGGGACGACCTTAGAAAGAGTTACAGCTGTTGATAAAGCACCCCAAGGTGTTTCTCCCTGTGCTGCAAAAGTTGGTATTAACCCCTTACCGAGTAAAAAAGTGCTAGTACTGCTGGGATCAATACTTTTACATAGGAAAAGTAGGTTGTCAAAATTGAGCAAGAATAACACAGAACCCCTAAAATGAATGTTTCTGTCCATAAATGAAAGTAAAGAACTAATTTGTCCATCAGAAAATAGAAATGTACCTCAGTTTTTTTCTGCTCTGTTGTAAAACAGTTCATTGGATTATTTATGGATATCAATAAATACAATATATCAGCATTAAAGATCTCATTTTGATCTAAGAGCCTGCAAATACTGGTGGGTTCACCATCCCAGACACACACAGAAAAATGTTAAGGAAATCAGTTGTACACCGGTAACTCACAGCAGCGATGGACAACAACTTCAGCAACTGCTGACCAGGAAAGCTGCCGAGCAAGTTGTCGGTTGATGGGTGAAGTTTCTCATTCAAAACCAGAAATAGAGACAAGATTGAAGCAGCAATGTCAGAGAAACCGATATCAGCAGCCAGAGCCTAAAGGGTAGCCTACAACACTGTTTGACAACTACTGCTCTGTGTCCTGTTATCTCCACTCTCACTTGGGATTGCAGCACAGCGCTTCTCACACTCATGCACAATGTGAGCATGTAAAGAGAGGGAACTACACATTGATTTGTTGGGCAATGAGCTCCCAAGCCTGCCTCTTCCCTTGTGCCCTGATCCCAGGACCCAGTTTACTGCTCAATACTTTTTGATTCTCCTCCATTAGCTGAGCCAACAGCAGGCTCTGCCTGGTACTATTTTATAATCCATATCGTTCGTTGTTTTGGTCGTTCTGCCAAATCAAAACCTCTTGTTAAAAGGAAGCCAGTAATCACAGGAAGTGCTGATGGCTGAGTCTGCATCTATGAAAATCAACCACACTAAGTAGTAACATTATATCCATTATATAATGAATATATAATGAATTATATTATATATATATATTATATTCCTCCATTTTATTTTTATTTTTTATTCAAATCTCATTTTGGAGAATTTGTAAAACTCAGAATGATTTTTTAAAGAAATTTGAAAACGCATTACCGTCTTCTCCATTTTTTCTACAAACCAAGCCCAACCTTCTTTTTGTACATGAAGCTGCACGTTCTCTGCACTAGAGGAAGAAGAACATGGGTTAATCTCTTGGTCTCTTGTGTCTGTGTGTGGAAAACACACAGATGAATCAAGTCAGCATCTCACCCCTCATCTGTTCCCCCTGGAGTGGCATTTTAGAAATCAGATGGTAAATATGAAAATATAAGATAAGTAAAACATGCATGGCTGTGTGTACAAAGTGTGTGTGTTCAATTTATTTCTATAAATGATGGAAGAAAAATCTTTAGCTATCTCACACATGTTGGTCTTAAATCTGCTGTGCTTGAATCTGAAAAGACGGATCCAGATGTTTCATTGGACTTAAGCTGTGCTCTGTGCACAGATAACATTACAGGATGTTAGCTTGGTAACTGACATGCCAATGTGTTCTCTTTCACCTTTCTGAAAAAAAATTAAACCACTTCAGCTTGCTGGTTGCTTTTTATTACACTTGAAACTCCAGTTTTTTGTTTTTCTTGTTCTCTTAAACTGAACTGATTAGCATATGTCAAACAGAAAAGGCCATTTGAGAAGATGAATAACAAACAAAAAGCCAAAATCCTGTTGTTTTAGAAAATGTTTGTCTGACAGCTGAACAACTAAGCCAGAGAGTGTGTTGTTGGCTTGTTTTGAATTCCTGTCACTCTCACTGGCAGCGCTCTGCACAAGCAGCCTGCAGGACTCGTATTACCTTAGACGTGAAGCCCTCTAAATGCCAGCTGTACCAGCCTCCTCCACCAGCAGGCCAAGAAAACAACAAACAAGTGATAAATGTGTCATCAGCAGGAGAAATAGCTTTCTTTTTCTTTTCCCTCTCTTTGTTCTGTGAGAACAGAGTGACTGGTTTTTTTATGTGAAGCTAATTCAGGTCAGGCACAAAGTTAACGTTGAAATGAATTATATGAGACCCAGAGGCAGTCTGCTGTCCTCTCATCCCTTCATCATCAGGCTCTCCTATCGTTCTGAGTCAACATTTTATCTGCAGAGATGAAACAACTTTCAGTAATAAATGTCACTTCTCTTTAATGGCCATACCCTTCCTCAGCTGATTGTACACTTGCTCAGCACTGCTGAATTACATCACTTGTATAAATGTATTAGACAGTTCAGGGTCCGGCTGTCTGAAGTTGGAGTTGATTTTGATTCTTTAAGGCTCTAAATGAGCCTTTTGTACTCAGTGTTTATGGATAATCTGTCTGAGGAGCCGCGAGGACAAAATCGAAAATGTAAAGTTGAACTCCAGACTGTGAAGACATTTGGGTTCCTTTGGATTTGTACTGTGGACCTGCTGCTGCTGTAGGCCTGCTGCTACAGCTCTACTGTAGCAGCAGACCAAATACATTTGGTCATCATCATTGCACGATCCTTTGCTGTAACATATGTGTTATGTTAAGGATTGGTTTTTATGGCATTGAGGGTAGTTATTGCTGTTGCATAGAAACTGTTCCTGAGTCTATTTGTTCTTGATTTGAATGGAGTGACCAGAGTAAGAAGTGTCCTTGACAATGTTCCGTGCTCTCTTGACACAGCGAGCACTGTGCAGGTCGTCCAGTGAAGAAAGGGGGCAGCCACTGGTCACCTGGGCTGTATTTATGACCCTCTTTAGTGCCCTCCTCTGAGCTGCTGTGCAGCTGGTGAAGCACACATACTGGTATCTAACACCATGTAGCAAGTCGTATAAAGGCTTTAAAGTGTACATGTTTTTATTTCATTGAAGCTTTGAAGGTAATCTGCTAACACTACCTAGCCTGAGCTAGAAGACTTGCTTCAGTGTTCAGAGTCAAGAGCTTCAGATCAATCATGCTTTAAAGTAAGTTAAATCGTGTGTATATACCTCTCACTTCATATGTATGTACTTTTATTAAAGCATAAGGTAGAAACAGGGCTAGAGATCTCCCTTAAAGCCCCATAATGGCTTAATGCATAACTCTCTTACAAGGGATTCCTATTTTGTACATTGAACAAGTTATATAGCTCTTAATCTATCAAAATGCTATGGAGCACTTGGCGCCAGCTTGATCCTAACGTACATTGGAAATTGCATTGAAAAGCTAGTGGTTAGTACGCATTGATAAAACTCAGTTTTACCAGCAAAATATCAACTTTCATCACTGAACACGCAAACAAGTGTAATAGTCTCCCACATGAGATTCATTTTTAATTAATTCAATATATAGCTCTTGCCAAAATGCTATAGAGCACTTGGCGCTAGCTTGATGCTAACATACATTGGAAATTGCATTAATATAGCAGTTATCATACATGGATACAGCGTTGTTTTTCCATCAAAATATCAACTTTCATCACTGGACAAATAAATGCACTTAACTTCCTCACAAGTGATTCATTGTTAAGCCATTCAGCATGTTTTATCTCTCCTACTCAATGTAACAGTGGTGTGGAGAAGGCTGAAAGAGCTGTCATTCCGTCTTTAAAAGGACACTTATGTACGATCACACATAACCTCCTTCAGCGCTTAAAAAAACAAACCATACTTTAAAACATCAACAAAAGTATTAACATTGACCACACAGCAATGACCAAAATGCACCAGTTTGGATGATTTGACAACAAACACTTTGCTGTGACTGAAAATCCTCAGCAACAAGTGAGTCAGGAGATGTACATCATATTTAAGTGTCCCCTGGAAACACTTCTGTTGTGTTGTAGATAATTTGCAGTGTGTTTTTCTAATATGTTGTGTTGTGGTCTTTGCAGCGCTTTTTCTAAATATGTCATCAAATTGATGAAGATGTTTTCTTAATTTGCCTGTGTTTTTGTCTTTTTGCATGTGTTCTCATAAGTTGCAGTGCCGTGAACTCTCAGGGCCACCGTAGTTAAGGGACCAAAAATGAAGTTATTTCATTACCTCTGCCAAGGAGGTTACGTTTTTGGGGGAGTTTGCTTGTCTGTTTGTCTGTAAACAATGACTCAAAAAGTAACCAACAGATCTCAATGAAATTTTAAGGAAACGTTCAAAATGGGATAAGGAAGAACTAATTAAATTTTAGAGGTGATCTGGATTACCGTCTGGATCTAGGATTTTATTTGAGGATTCTTTATCAGTGTGAGATAAGGTCGTTTTCACCATATGTGTATATAACTCCACAATAAATGGCCGGACTGCTTTGCAAAAGAACACAAGACAAAGTCACCATAATTTCTGACAGATATAAAAGTACAATGCACGTCCTGGCTGTATTTTGGACACTAAGATCTGCAATATAAAATATGTACTGGGTCATCATAGTGTTTCGACACTGTCAAGTAACAAATAATCGTACAAACCTGCAACGAACACCAAAATGTAGCAGACAGTCTGCTCAAAGGGAGTATAACATTAAAGTAAGCCTAAAGGGTTGTGTGACAATCACAATATGCTTTGTGGAGGTCTGCACTCTCTGAGTACTTTTCTAGTTTATTATATTTTTGTAAAAGTAATTGGCTGATCAATCAGTTATTAGAATTTTATCTGCCAAATATTGGAATCAGCCTCTGCCTCAAACATCCCAGTCGGACCCTACTTTATTGTAGCTGTACCACTGTAGACGACAGGGCTGAGAGCATCTAGTGGAGATCAACTAATACCCAGAGTGTTTGGGCAGCTGTCAGAGATGTGGCTAACTTGAAAGCTAGCTCTTTGCTCACATTATCAAGCTCCTGTATAGAGGGATTGTCTGTATATATCATAATAAAGATGCGCACACATTTTGAGCACAGAAGCAGCATTTAGCTCCATCCATTCAGACGAGTAATCGCTTTTTAAACTCTAAGTTCAACCTGTTAGCAGCATCAAAATGTACGCTTGTTCTGTGGTCTATCAAGTTTGGATGGTTACAAAGTAACCAATGTTTTGGAGTTAATAGCGACTATGCTAACTGGTGACTCTCAGCTGAAGGCATCAGTGATTAATCATAGACTGTATAAAACATGGATGCAGTCTCCCCAATGTCACTCGTCTGTTTCTGAGACAGAAAATGAAGCACATTGGCTATAGCGGCCATATTGGTAGTGGCAAGGGCTTCGGGTACAGCTATAGGGCACATGTCACTCAAGTGACCCCTAGCTGTGTCTCTGATTGGGCTAGCTCGCAATCTCAATATCCTCTGAAGGGCCGAGTCACAAAAAAAAGTCACCCCCTATACAGTGAGTGCCGATAGTAAAATGAATGACTTAGTGAGAAGTGTTTTGAACCAGGCTGTAAATAGGTTAGTTTCTGCTTCGAAAATTGCTTTTTTTTTGGCTTGGTGTGTATGTGACTTCCTGTACTTCTGGAGCCAGACTCAAGCAGACACTGGAGAAACAGCAGATTTTAGCACTTCAGCATTGTCTCATATTCTTGGACCAAAGGTTGTTGCTTGTGAATTATGGCTGAGAGTCACCAGTTAACAGGGTCACACTTTACACTGAAACACCAGAGACGTCTGCAGGTGTAATTAAATGTGCCGTCTTTAACCAGGTTTGACAACAAACAAGCAATATTAACTGCTGATATTCAAAATCCAGATTAGACTTTGCTTATTTAATGAAAAAGTTGGTTTTGGGGCTGAGGTTTTGACCAAACATGGACTCAGTATTGAGAGGAAATAATAAGTGAAGCTATAAATGATGATGAACAGAAACAGATTTTAGGGTCAAAGTAAAATTAGGGAATATGATGAAATGATGAACCAGTCTATTAAACCTGAAATTCACAACCATTAATATTCTGACTTGGTGCAGTACTCTGGACGTAGTTTCTGGTTCTTTTATTATGAACCTGGTCTCAGACTCAGCAGCCTGTGTGCTTTTTTTGGTTTGGGAGGGTTTCTAAATTAATGACACATGTTTACCTCTGGTCTGTCACAGTCTGGTTAGTGTTCACAGATAACGCAGTCATGAGCATCGGGTGACAGTTGTGTGTTTAAATTCTTCTCAGGGGTTCATGCTAGATTTCTCCAATAAAAATGTGGAATGTAAATTTTTTTGGTTCATACGTCTCACATGAATCATGTGAGACTATGTGGAGGTAACACCTTTCGGGTCTCTCTGCCCACTCAAAGCCCATTTCCACTGCTCCTCACATTCACCCATCCACACCGTGATGACAGCGACTGCTACAGGAAGTGACCGCCAATATTAGTTAACTCACTCAGCCACCCACACACCACTGACTGCTCCAGTGGGAGCTGGGGATTGAACCACTGACCTTCTGAATGACGGACACCGAAAACAGACATAATTTGAATAACATACTACTAAATATTCTCCGTTTAGCCAGTCTGAGGCACAAAATTTACAACATGGAGGGAGAATTACAGAAAAAAAGAGACTTTTTAGAGCTGGAGATCAGCACCATAGCAACAGAGGGTTGGCAGCAAGAAAAGTAGAGTTAAAGAGAGAAAAGAACAGGTCTACAGGGAAATCACAACAGCTGTCAGCAGGGTGATGTGACAAAATAAGCTATGACAGAGTTTAACTTTTTATTCACACATCCTTTGTGTTAATGCTTTAATTCATCTGTGATATCTAACTATATTTTATTCATCACAATAAAGTCCAAAACTGTGGGCATATCTCTTAAAAATGTGTGTCAGCTCTAAAAGAAGCTGCAGACTCCAGCCTGAGCCTGAACATGTCACAAACTGAGGAGTGGGTGGAGCTTTTACCAGGTCTGCGTTAGTTTCAGACTCCAAAGATGGAGACAGGTGGGCATGCACCGTACCTGGTACAGATAATAATAAATGTTTGATATCCAGGACTGTGAAATAGTTAGCTCACTATTTGATATCAGTGACGTTGTTAGTGCTTGTTTTTTAGTCTGGCGAAGAGGTGTGTGGCTTGTGAGGGATTACACACAGATAAACCAGAGTGTTGTGGTTATTTATTCAATCAAACAAGCCTGATGGTTGTGATCACATGTAACTTAATGTCTTTTATCATTTAATAGTCACTTTTCACACACAGGTCAGATGTATATTATAATATTGAGTGAAACAGCCATCTTCATAGTAGTTGCTGTACTCAATTCGGCTTCTTTAAAGTGATACTCCAGGATGGAACAAGTTGGAGAAGTAAAGCCTTATTTAGCCGTGTTTTTGTGTGAAAGTAACGCGCTGAAAATTCTCTAAACAAAGCGTGAATGCAGACCGATATCAGAGTTTTTGGTGGGAGTCTGTTTATTTGTGTTTTTGGTCAAGTAAAATACGGCCCCGTCTGAGTGCAGAGGAAACCAGCAGAGGAGCAGGGAGGGGGTGTTTGGTGTGTACGCCCTGGGCTTCTGCTGTCCAAAAACATCGCTGCAGGGGTAATTTCTGCCCTAAACCTTGTGACAGGACCCAACTTGTTCCATCCCAGAGTAAGAAGTAAGAAAACAAAACACATCAGCAGTAAAAGTTGATCCAGCATCCTCCAACTGTTCTCTGCAGAGACTTTATTTTGGATATGCGAGTGTTTCTAATCACTGATAACAACCTCTCTAATTTTCAAATTAACTGTTAAAGGAAACACGTGTTATATGAAGAAATCAGCTGACTGCTCAGGCTGCTCTTCCCTTAGTAGTGTATTTTACAAGATGGTAGTCGAAGAGTGAAATGTTGGAAACATTGGTGTCATATCTAATTTAACCATCTAAATATAACTGTGAAAATCTGTACTCACATGATTTTTTAATCCTCCATAGACAGAGAGGAGCAGTGCAGTGAGGAAACACTGATGTGAAACTTGCATTCACAAAGTCAGAGCTGGTGTTGGATTTTAACTTGTTGGTCAGATCAAAAAATGTCAATCTGTGGGTAAACCGCTACGGTGGCTGACAAGGGCTACACACACTGCAACGCCTAAAATGACATGCATAATGATAAACACACATCATGTTCAGAAACACATTCAAAAACAAATGCAACAGCTGAAACAGACTGCACAGGAAACAAATGCACTGCAAGAAGTAAATCAACTGGTGTCTATATGACTTCCTGTACTTCTGGAGCCAGCCTCAAGAGGACACTGAGAAACAGCAGATTAGAGCACTTCAGCAGTTTCATATTCTCAGGCCAAGGGTTGCTGCTTGGAAGAGACAAGAGAAGGAGGCATAGTCCAAAATAAAACAACCTCACTTTTTCAATCCAATCCACTTTATTTATATAGCACATTTTACAAACAGAGCGTTACCAAAGTGCTGCACATCAAAAACTTAATAATGAAAACAGTAAAACAGCTTCACCAGTTCTCATTAAGGTAATAAAAACAAGTAACAGTAAACAAGAATACACTAAAACAATAAATAGTACAGAAAATAATAAATACAAATGAGATAGATAAAAAAACAATTAAAAGATAAAATCAGGAGAACAACAATAAACTAAAAGACACAGAGGACCACACAACTCACGCAGAGTTAAAAGCCAGAGAATAAAAGTGGGCCTTAAGATGAGACTTAAAACAGTCCACTGTGGGGGCAGATCGGATGTGGGGGGACACAGCGTTCCACAACTTAGGGCCGACCACAGAGAAGACCCTGTCCCCCTTTGTTTTAAGTCTCGTCTTAGGCACCACAAGCTGGGACTGGCCCTTGGACCTCAAAGCATGCGCTGGAGTATAGATTTGGAGAAGGTCCGTAATGTACTGAGGGGCCAGTCCATTCAAAGCTTTAAAAACAAACAATCAAATTTCAAAATCAATCCTAAAATGAACAGGGAGCCAGTGCAAAGACGCAAGAATTGGACTAATATGCTCATGTTTTCTGGCCCCTGTTAAAGGTCGTGCCGCGGCATTCTGGACTAACTGCAGGCGCAAAAGAGCTTGCTGGTTAATACCAGAATAAAGTGCATTGCAGTAGTCCAGGCGACTTGAGATAAAAGCGTGCAAGACTTGCTCAAAAAAATTAAAAGATAAAAATGGCTTGACTTTTGATAAAAGACGAAGATGATAAAAAACCCGATTTTAAAGCGGCATTGGCCTGTTTGTCGAGTTTAAAATCACTGTCCATGGTGACGCCAATGCTGGTGACTGTAGGACTCACATGAGTGTTTAGGGGTCCAAAGTCTCAATTTGGCAGTATTTGGCAGTATTGCCAAAATACAATGACTTCGGTCTTTCCCTTATTGAGCTTAAAAAAATTTGAGATAACCAAGCCTTGACGTCATCCAGACAGTCAAGCAGGGGTGTCAGGGGGCAGTGGCCATTTTTAGTTGTTGAGACATAAATTTGGCAATCGTCTGCATAAAAATGATATGCAACACCATGTTTTATAAAAATCTCCCTGAGTGGGAGGAGGTAGAAGGCAAACAGAAATGGCCCAAGGATTGAACCCTGGGGAACGCCACAGTGAAGGGGGGCAGAAGATGAGGAGGAGTCCCCCAGCCTCACTGAAAAGGACCTCCCACTCAGGTAAGACTCAAACCACTTTAAAGCAGTCCCCCTGACACCCACACAGTTTTCCAGACGAGACAAAAGAGTTGCATGGTCTACTGTGTCAAAAGCAGAAGACAGGTCTAAAAGCACTAAAATGGCAGAGCTACCACAACCAGCAATTAGAAACAGATCATTAAAAACCTTTAAAAGTGCAGACTCAGTGCTATGAAACGCCCTGTAACCTGATTGAAATTAGTCAAAAATGCTATTAGCATCCAATAAAGGTTGCAACTGGGCCAAAACACATTTCTCCAGAACCTTGGAAAGAAGTGGTAATTTAGAAATAGGCCTGTAGTTAGAGAAGTTTGAAGAGACAAGGCCAGACTTTTTAATCAACGGCTCAACCACAGCTTTCTTACAAAAGGAGGGGACCAATCCCCTTTTTAAAGGGGATTTCCCAGGAAAAACCATTGTCTTATAACGAGCATAAATCTGCCTTCTTGGATTTATAAATCAAGGGGACTTTTTGCTCATATTCATTGATTCATATTTTTTGATTATCAAAAAGTAATGATCATGTAGTTAACACAAAGTGTAAACACAGACATACACAAATCCATACAGAGTGTATGTTACAGGGGGTCAAACCCTCTCATTGATCTGTATCGATCCACTGTCACCAACAATGCTCATCATATTATGTCACCTGTGGACTGCAGTGACACATGGGTGGAATTATGAAGCCATGGGCTAATGACCACGCTCCAGGATTGTGTTCAAAAGCAGAAGCTGGTAACCTGGGTTTAAATCATGATTCACATGATTTGATTACAGCCAAATCCGTCACGCACATGTGATCCATGAAGTATAATCACTGCAAGCACATCTTTCAGCAATCATTTTAAAAGAAGCGGGGGTTTAAAGGGCTATGTCGGGCCAAAGGGACTTACCATAGGTCTAAAAGTTTCTGAAGTTGTAGCCGTGTTCTCTGTGTCTCAGTGGCCCTCATTTATCAAACGTGTGTACGCCTGAAAAATGGGTGTACGCTCCTTTCAACGCAAGGATCAGCATTTATCAATCTGAACGTGGGCGTCGAGTACGCTCAAATCCCACACCAGGTCTGAGTTCGTGTACGCAAGTTTCATGTCAGTGAGGAGTGCGGTGCAGCGAGGGAAATCCGTCTGTGGAGGAGAATTATTAGATCATGTGAGCGCAAGATATTTTCTGACAGAAACACTGATGTTCTTAGATTAATATTTACATCGTTGAATTAGATCTGACACCAAGAATGTTTCTAACATTTTACTCTTCTTCCGCCAATTTGTAAAATACATCTGAGCTACATAAAGCTGATTTCTTCCCTTAAAAAAGCGTTTCCTTCATTGGTTTACTTTAAAGAAAAAAATATACAGACGCTATTAACAGCTTTTAATACTCTCCCATGTCCATGATAAAGTCTCTGCAGAGAACATTCAGATGACGCTGGAGCAAACTTTTAGCCTGGATTTTTGGAAGGAAGCCATATCAATGACAGGATTTATAGTGGAGAAGATTATTTCACTCCTCACAATATTATCTTAAAACTTCACCTGTGTATATAAGAGAGTGACTATTTCATGACAAAACGCTGTTCATTTAGACAGGATCACAAACAACCTGCTCATCTGGTGGTACAAATAATCCTAAAACTCGGGTCAACCTGTGCGTAATTGCACACGATCGACGCACTTCAGCTCCACTCCCTCCTCAGTCTGTGACAGGTTCAGGCTGGAGTCTGCAGCTTCTTTCAG
The DNA here is from genome assembly GCF_033239565.1 of Halichoeres trimaculatus. Classification (NCBI taxonomy): domain Eukaryota; kingdom Metazoa; phylum Chordata; class Actinopteri; order Labriformes; family Labridae; genus Halichoeres; species Halichoeres trimaculatus. Next base: position 32,512,355 of record NW_027437193.1, read on the forward strand.
AGCTCAAACATCTTTAAAAGAAAACTTTCCATGTTTCTGGACCTGAACAGAAACATTTAAAAACACTGTGGCTTCTAATTGTCAAATATCGCTGATGAATAAATCAAGGTGTAAACAAATGAAGTGTAAATCAAATGTTTAAAACTTTGCTGACCGCTGTAGTGATTTACTTGCAGACAAGTTTTTCTGACTCACTCCGACGCCACTTTTCCGGATACCAAACAACACGGCGTCATTTCTCTCTTCCTCTGTTGATATGGCGTTGCCGATCCGCTGCACGGGGAAGTTTCCTTTTTCCTGCAATGCGTCCCTCTATGTCGCAAATTCAATGGGTTCAGCCAGCTGAACCTTGAATATTTAGGGGCGTGTTACGTAAATAATGATTGTTTTCAGCCGCCACATTTATCAACAGCTGATCAGGCGTATGCAGTGATTTGCCCTGGTATGCACGTTTCATAAATCACACGCGGACATTGTCGTAAGCTGATTTTTACACCCAGATCCGAGCAAAGTCCCACGCAAGATTGATAAATGAGGGACATTGTGCTGACTCTGAGGACACGCTTCATTTGAAAAGACACTTCATGATGACATAGGCGGGCCATGGGCGCATGTGATACTTGCTAAAGTCTGGTTCACATAGAGGTAGTGTGACCGCTGGCTGTACCCTCCAGCTGAGGAACAGCACTGCGGGGGGGAAAGCGTGCTTAAGCACGGCACGGATTGGATGGCCAGTGTGACCACGCCCTGACAGAGCTCTTATGCTGTGGCAGTAGAAGGAGACAGTAGATGCTGTAATCTTGCTTATGAGCACAGTCCAGAGGTTTGCTGACCAGACAAAGTGTGACAAAGACCTCTGCTGCCAGGAGGCGGTGACTAACTCAGCTGCTCTGTAGACACAGAGCTCAGGGCGGCACGCTGAAGATATCTCGGAGATATCTCTGGAAGGTGATGTGCACGAGTGAGATGTGAGCGGCTTCAGTATCAAACAATGACGGTGTGTACTTACACATGGCTGTGGTATGGTAAAGAAATGTTTATAATCCTATTGTTATCAGAGCTATTCTATATTTTATTTATATTTTTATATTTATGACACAACATGAGAACCAACTCTCCAAAACATATCAGAAGAATGGGCACTGCTGTATTATTTTTTTTTAAAGAGGACTTTCTTTTCAGAGGAAGTTCAGCTGAAATAAGCGAATGGAAGGAAAGAGATCAAACTGTGGGTGAACTGTGACCTTTTGGAGTTTAACTGTTCTCTATTAGTGGATCTAATGATCAAACACAGAAACACACTGACACACACACTGACTGACCTTCTGCTGCCGCCCAAGGGCAGCAGCTGCTCTGCTCCTTCTTTCAGTTACACAAGATCTATCAGAAACAATTAGCCACGGATTAGCATCCAGTGCGGCTAATTATGATGCTAATCAGAGGGGAATATACAGCGGTTCCTTAAAGGAGAGCTGTGGCTGAGGTTTGAATGCAGACGAGGTTTCTGACTTCCATTTCTGTTATTGTCTGTGTCAGTCTGTCCTTGACTCTGTGTGTGTGTGTGTGTGAATATATATATATATATATATATATATATATATATATATATATATATATATATATATATATATATATATACATATATACCATAAAATACCAAATAAACGCCGGGTTCCTAATAAACGCCAGGTGTAGCAGCACGTTTAGAAAAATAGACGCCCGTTCCAAATAAACGCCAAATAACGGTATGGTAAGTTACTCGGCGCAGCCTACGAGCCGCACTCAATTTCTTTCGTGTTTTTTTTTTTCATTCCACGGTCGTAGTTACAGAACACACATGCAAACGCTGAGCTCACAACTGACAGTTGACTCATGAAAACTGATTCTTTTAAAAGAAACATAATCAGACTGCACCTTATTAGTAGTGGTGCAACGGATCATGATTGATCTGTGATCCGTTAGGGATCGACGTAATCGGTTCGGCACACACATGACCCTACAGGGGCAGATAAACAAATAAATGGACTCCCACCAAAAAATCTGATATGGGTCTGCATTCACGCTTTTTTTAGAGAATTTTCAGCGCGTTACTTTCACACAAAAACACCGCTAAATAAGGCTCTACTTCTCATTGTGTCTTAAAACGGCGCTACCTCGGCTGCAGAGCCACAGCTGGCTACGAGGCGCTCGCCACTTAGTGTATCAGTCCTTGCGCGGCGTGCCAGATATAAACAAACGCAGGTAGTCTGCCAGGACGAATTATGCAATAACAACATAAAGATGAGGAGGCTTTGAAGAGTCAAAGAATAAGACGTTACCACTTCCACTGAATGTTATTTTCTGGGAAAGAAATTCAACGCCTGTTCCAAATAAACGCCCGGTCCCAAATAAACGCCGCTGATTGAAACAAATAAACGCCCCGGCTACTATATGGTATTTTACGGTAAATATATAAAAGATCATAAAAACACAAAACACCAGGGTTGGGCAGGTATTTACCTTAGTACCACAAAAGTACAGTAGTAGTGAAATAGCCCATCCCGCCCTCCCACCCTGGTCTGTCCATAAGAAAAGACAAAGCATCTTAGAGTCTGCAGCACACAGACTCAGATCTTGTGTTTTGTCAAGGACCAGATCAAAACTCAATTTATGAGGATTAAGTGTGAGTGTTATAAAAATAGGTTAGGAAAGGTTCAATCCCCACTGTGTTTAAGATTCAGATAAGTAGAGAAAAAAGAGGAATCACTGTCAGCCCTATCAGTTTAAGAAGCCTTTTCTCCCCTTATCTGATAGTCTGCAGAGAAAAGAACATGTGCTGGCTTTGACAGGTTGGTTCCTGTTGGTCATGACACACAGATCCTCATAGAGCAACACTGGGTACCAATAACTCACTGTCCAACAGTGTGTAAAAGCACCCACTCCATTTGATGCCCAGGAAGAGTCTCATCAATGCACAGTTAGACACACTTCTAATAGATGCTTTGCTCAAAGGCACAGCACTAAGACGTGTATGCACACTCACTTTTGAGAGATGTGGGTCACGACCTCTCATTGGAGAGTGGTCTTCACATCCTAGACTCAGACCTTCAGGGGCCACTAATGCACTTCCTGGCTGTGAGAGGAGGATCTCTATAAGCTGTTAAATGTCCCCTGACAGCACACGGCAATATAAGCACAGGTCCAACTCCAAACACAGCACCTCCACAGAAACACACTCTGAACTACTGACTGCTGTAGAGTAAATACTGCTGTCCGACCACACCTCTGTGAACCTCTGTGAACCTTTGGGAACCTCTATGAACTGGGTTTAACTACACTGTGACAAATTAATGTAAATTTACAAGAGATTTACAATGGTAAAATCCTATTCCTTTTTAATAAAGTACTGTGAAAAATTTCACTGGAAAAAAACGGCAAAGATTTTACAGCAAAGTCATTTTTGTTGTGATGGCATTTTGTAACTGTGAGTCAGGAGGAACACAGTGGACGTGAGACCCTGCTGTACATTGAGATGTTACACTGCAGAGTGCACAGACTAGCTCTCTTTGCTCTATATGCAATGATGCAGGAAACACACTACTGAGTAACTTGTTACTCTGATTTGACCAAGGGGAAACATCTGGTCATTAAAAATGAATCCTATGTGGAGGTGCTAAAAGTTGCTGTTCATCGAGAATCCACTTGAGGCTGCAGAAAGACCTGTAGTTATGTTCACATCTGGCCATAAAAACTGACTTTCACTGCATTAAAAAGCATATATACAGCCTGGTTCAAAAAACGGCTTGGGTCTAAAAAATTGATGTCACTATTGGCACACACTGTATCCAATCAGAGGCACAGCTCAGGTCACGTGACCCTGCACATGTAGCTGTTCAAAGAAAGACTCACAGCCAGCGTCAAATGTGGCTACGTCTGCAGATTGGCTTCATTTCATGGTTTCAGGAACTGATGGGTGATGTCGCAGAGACTACGTTCATGTTTTATACACTCTATGGATTTGAGCACTTTTTTCAGTAATAAACAATATAACATGTTACTATTTCCAAACCAGTTTTCAGATTAAAGTTACTTACCCAAGTCACTGTGTGTTACTATTCTTTTCATTTTTCTTGTAAAAAATAAATCAGCTCTTTTCTTGCGTCTCGGAGAGTGACAGGAGTTGTGTGTTCATCACGTTTCAGAACAACTCACTTATAAAAGCAGCCAGCACACAAAGGTAAACAGAGGGGGAGAGGGGACAGAAGAGCACTAACTAATAAAGTAACTTGTAATCTAACTCAGTTACTTTTAAAAGTGAGTGATCAGTAAAGAAACTAATTACTTTTTAAAGGAGTATTCAGTAATTGGATGCCTTGTTAAAGGTAACTGTGGTAACACTGTCTATATATGACAGGTGGTGCGTCTTAAAGCGATAATTTCATGCCTCCTCTGTCCTCTCTCCTCCGCATTACCGGAAGCACTTTATCAGTCACCATTTTGAAGACTGTCCCAAAGTGATAATTGTGCTTGGAGGAGAGAGGAGAGAGGAGACTGATCAGAGGAGCCATGATCGAGGAAACACAAGCTGGCTTTGCGGACACGCCCCCATATGGAATATCACTCTCTGATTGGATGCTGCTGCAGCTCAGACTTCATCACATCATACTTTACAAAAATATTGGAGGTAATGAGAGAGAAAAGATGAGCTAAAGACAGACACTGAGGATCGTTCAGAAACAGGTCATATATCTGGTAATAAAGTGTTTGTTTTGAGTTTAAAGCAGAAAATACAGAACACAACCAATTTGAAATCAACACAACGGAGGATTAATACTGAAAGAGAAAAAAATAATAAATTATGTCTTCCTAAGAGGCAATAATCTAGGTTGTATTAATACATTTCAGAGTTCATGATCAGATGTGCTCTAGAAAAAGGCTAAATAATTCATAAATAATCTAACAATTGTGCATTTTACCATTATTATTTTACCAGTATTCCGTGTGCTTCTAAACAGCACACAGAATAAACAGAGAGCAGGTTTTCTTCATGTTAACGTGTTTGTTAAACAGGTCAAATTCATGCATCTCTGGTAAGAAGGACTAAGACACAAGTGAACAACGCAAGTAAAGGAAAGAAGGATGGAACTTTATCGCTTTGAGACACACCCATGGACTGCCTGTTTGTGCACCACATGAAACAGACCAGCTGTCTGTGCTCCATATGGCACACACAGATTGTCTGTGCTCCACATGAAACAGACCAGCTGTCTGTGCTCCATATGGCACACACAGATTGTCTGTGCTCCACATGAAACAGACCAGCTGTCTGTGCTCCATATGGCACACACAGATTGTCTGTGCTCCACATGAAACAGACCAGCTGTCTGTGCTCCATATGGCACACACAGATTGTCTGTGCTCCACATGAAACAGATCAGCTGTCTGTACTCCATATGGCACATATCTGTGCTACGAGTGGCTCGGACTTGCTGCACGGATTGGCTGCCTGTTCTCCACATGGCACGGCTATCTGTGCATCACAAAGTAAGGACAATTTACTGGATAATTTTTACAATGTGCCAGCCAATTTTAAAATGGAGAAAAAAACAAATCTTTTTTTCTCTCAGTTTCCTTTCAAATACGACTACTGGGCAGTAGTTTAATTGGAGCACAGACAGCCTGTGCCCTCCTCACATTTCACAATGTACAGCACGGTCTCATATCCACTGTGTTCCTCCCCGACTCACAGTTACTAAACGTCCTCACAACCAATATTACTTAGCTTTGAGATAACAGTAGAATACTGGCAGCAGGGTTGTGACTAGTTTACTGTTATTTCACAATCATATACTGCCATCAAAGATTCAGTATTGTACGGTAGAAATAAATTACAGTACCTGCACTGTGCAATAACAAAATAATTCACTGTGAAATAACGGTGAAACAACTATTGACAAAAATGGCCAGTAATTTTCTAACAGTCCACAGCATTCAGAACAAAAACAGCCCATGGTCTTAGAGCAATAAGATGTAGGTGTGAACATATTTATCAGAGATTACTTAACGCTAATGATAGACCTGACCTCAATCCCTAACCGTGACACCTTTCAGCTGTTGACCCTCTCAGTCCAAATAAAGAATCCAAACACAAAGAAACAAAGAGACCTCATGTGCCTTCACAAACCCCATCAGCTGAGACTTCATGCCTGGGTGCTGAAGCGTCCATCGGGCACAGACTGAGAGCAGAGCGGGAGCCACTTGACGGGTTTTGTCACTGCACTCTGTTCACATCTGTAAGTGGGCTGATGTAAATGGACAAGTTGTTACGCAGATCTCTGTCTGACCTGAAATGCTTGTGTTACTGAGTTTCATGTTTTCTGCAGCAGCAGCAGCAGCAGCGGTAGATAAGCCATCTCTGCTAAATGGAGCTCAGTTCAGAGAACTGTCAGCCAGAATCCAGTTTAACACTGAACATCTGTGTTCTTACTGTGTGTTTATCAGATTCCTCTTTCTGGCAGAGGGAAAACCATCTGCACAGGAGTTTCATTTTGGCAGTTTTGCCCTAATTTATCTGTTGTACAAAACTTCTCAGCTGGACTTCAGATAGTTCTCCCTGTGGATAAATCCAACACTAGCTCCAGACTCAAATAATCTTCAGAAGTGAAAAAGACCTTTCATGGCCCTCTGAGGATTAATTCTAAATCAAAATAACACTTTATAAAGATCTACTTAGCATCCTGCATAAACTCTTTATCCTTTTTTAAAAAAAGAGAACAAACATTTGTATCCATGTGTTTTTACAGGAGATGAGCTGTGAGCATGTTTTAATCCTCAAGACGCTGCTTTGATCCCTTTTCAGGAAGGATCACAGGCACCATCCTTAATCTTCAAATTTTACTGCAGATTGTTTTAATCTTTTATCTCTTTGCTGATTTTATGCCTCTGATCTTTTATTTCCTTTAATCTGTTGCTAGTTTTTAGCCTTCTTCATGGAGTTTTCTTCTTTTTCTCATCATCACAGTTCTCTCTTGTGTACTCATATCTATCCTGTAAAGCTTTCTTTAACCCTGTTCAGACAAGTGTCATTTCAATAAAGTTAAACATTATTTTATTATCAGAACCTCTTAAACCTGCTCTGGTGATATGGCGCAACACTTCTTTAACCTTGAGGCTGGTCTTAAGTCTGAGTCCATCTCATTAGAACTTGAACTGCACAGCAAGCTGCTTATAGAGCGGATATCTGATATCGTCATTAAACACTGTGCAAGTGACAACTTTTCATCAGTGGTGTGCACATGGGGGCAGTCAACCCCATTATGGCCCAATTGATAAAATTGTGTGCTAAATTGCGCTCTTTGGAGCCAAAACATGTACTAATGTGCCCTCTATGTAACCGAAAAGTGTGCTAGTGCCCTTGTTGGAAACAAAATGTTCACTAAAGGGCCCCATTTTTTGCCAAACATGTGCTATTGTGCCCTTTTTGGAGCCAAAACATGTGCTAATGTGCCCTCATTTGAACCAAACATGCTAATGTGCCCTCTTTAGTATCAAACATATGCTAGTGCTGTCTTTGCGACAAAACATATGATAGTGTCCTCTTTCAAAGAAAAACGTGCTAATGTGCCATTTTTGGAGCCCAAACGTGTGCTTCAGTGCCCTTTTTTTGGACCAAACATGTGCTAACATGCCCTCTTTGAAATAAAAACCTGTGCTAGTGCTTTCTCTGGAGCCAGAATGTGTGCTACAGTGCCCTCTTTGGTGCCAAAATGGGCACCAAACTGCCCCCTCTAGTGTTTTGCACTATATTTGACACATTTAGTGGTTTTGGCAACTTTTTAAGTTAAGTTTTTAGTAAGTATAATTACTTGCAATGCAGGAACACTTTAATACAATGAGTTACAATTTAGATTGTTGCCACAACTTCTTCAATGATTAATGCTTTTCCCTAAAAAAAAAAAAAAAAAAACTGTGTGGATGATTTCATGAGAGTAGCCATTTTGCAAAGGGCCAAAATACAACTTCAGCTGCTTGCAGTGTAGTAATAATCATCCAGGGGATAGAATACAATTATTTTATTCATCCATTTTCTGAACCGCTTATCCTGTTCAGGGTCAGGGTGGCTGGAGCCTATCCCAGCTGTCATTGGGGGAGAGGCGGGGTACACCCTGGACTGGTCGCCAGTCAATCACAGGGCTGACAGAGACAGACAGACGGCCATTTGCGCGCACACTCCCACCTACGGACAATTTAAAGTGACCAGTTAACCTGGTGGTGGGCATGTTTTTGGACTGTGGAAGGAAGCCAGAGAACGCGGAGAGAACCCACGCATGCACAGGGAGAACATGTAAACTCCACACAGAAAGGCCCACCAGCCAAGCAGAGAATCGTCCTGGTGACCTTCTTGCTGTGAGGCTGCAGAGCTTACCATTGTGCCACCGTGCAGCCCCCATACAATTATTTACTTAATTTTTAACAGATTTTGAGGGAAACTATTTATTACGTTGATGAGATAAATATCCTTAAAACTCATGTATCAAATATGGTACCTTCAGCGATAAAGGGTTTCAGTAGTTTTCTTCTCTTGTGGACAGACCTGGTAAGTTGAACTGTCTTTCTTAATCGCATCATGATGTTGTCAGGTTGGCACACATTTTGTGGCATTTTCTGACAATTTCAAACCAATACATAACCCTGCCATTTTAAAATCTGTAGTCCACTTCCTGCAGACAACTTTTTTTTGTTGTTGTTTGGAGAATGGCATCAACAAACAGCGTGAAAGTGCTGTTGAAATGAGACTGTCGTGTTTTTCTACTTTGTTAGATTTATTAGCAGGGTACACTGTGTGGCGCTGCTATGCTGTCGCACTGTTATAAAGCTGACACTGCTTATAGCATCTGGCTTGCCCACCACTGACTGAGGAGGGAACAGTTGGGTGTGGAAACACAAACAGGATCAGGCTTTACTGATCCAACCTGTACCAAACTCTACTGATCTAAATTGGAGGTTAAACCACCAAGACTGAAACTGAAGAGAAGCTTCTGTTCACGCACAGTTTACAGTGAAACTGAGACCCACCAAAACCTACAGAGATAATATGAATCAAGAATGTTGGTGTTTGACACATCCTGAAAATGGTCGCTCCTGAAAATGAATAACTGGACTGTAAACACTGACCTGGCAAAAATAAAATGAAGGAGAAGTCCTGTATTTCTATATTTTCTTGATAACTGCCAGCTTCACTGGAACCAAAAAGATGTTAGCATTTATCCTCAGAGGAAACAAAGTCGAGGGGCAGAGTTTGCAGTCAAACGGCATTAGAATCTGGACGGATGGATCAGTGGACATGTTGAACAAACTCTCTCTGAACCTGTCTGCACTGTCACTTATGGTATTGTGTTATTGTCTTGTTTCCATCCTGAGCCCAGTCCTCTGGATATAACAGTGAAACTAACAGCTGGGTGGACAGGAGGGTGTCATGTAGTCTGTGGCAAAGAAAAACCTAAGACCAGGATCTCCTAAAGAAGACCCTACTTGCTTTGACTAGATAAGCAATCTGTGAAAGAAAAGTAAGAAATGAAAGACAGGAAAGCTCTGGACTGAGCAGCAGATATACTCACCCTTTGTACCCGCTCAGCTCAGTCCAACCTTTAAGTCTGTCTGAATGAGCTGCATTAAAATACAAGGACCCTAACACCTTTTGCTCACCAGAAGAGTGCTGTTTGTGTCAGGAAGCCTCAGAGGCTCACATAGTCCCACAGATTCAAATCTGCATGAATCCAGCTGCCTGCTGGGCCAGCATGAAGGACTGCAGAGACCTGATCACAGTCCAGCGTGCAAATGATTTCCTTTAAGCTCCGCTCTGCCTGGAGTCAAACAGCATCAACACATTGTCAGAGTGTGTGAGAGAGTGTGGGTGTGTGTGTGAATGGCAGCATATGTGCAGTCATTAGAACAGCAGCTCCGCATTCAGCATGTGTGTTTGTGTGTGTGTGTGTGTGTTCAGCGTTTCATCCTCACACACACACTGACTCAGAAACACAAAGAAACCCCTGACCATGTTATCTCTCTGACATCACACATGGAGCTGCAGCAGTAAAACACTTTGACCACATGGACACGGCAGGAGCAGCGCTCCCTCAGCCTGAAGCAGGGATGGAATGGAGGTGAAGACATGGGAGAAAAGAGGTGGAGGGATGAGTGGAGCGATGGTCTTTACCTTGTTCAGACTCCCCCCTCCTCACGCTGCAGCGCTCTCAGCTGGTCCCTCTCTCTGGATCCCTCTCGCTCTACATCTCCCACCAATGAGGAGCAGAGAGTGTGTGTCTCACTCTCCCCCTCGCTGGCTGGCTCTCTGAGGCTGTGGCACTGACGAGAATAAAAGACCGCCTCTGTTCACTCTGACACCACCTCTCCCTCTCCCTCTCCCTCTCCCTGTGTGTGTGTGTGTGTGTGTGGACTCCTCATCCTTCCTTCCTCTTTATTTCTAATACCTGCGCTCACATTCGTTTCTATGGCTCAATCTTCTCTCTCCCTCCCTCTTTAACTTTTATGTTTTCTTTACTTCTTCTTTGTCATCTTTTTCTTCATTTTCTCTTGATTTTTTTTGTTTCTTTATGTTCATTTGCTTTTATTTTTTCCTTCATTTTTGTTTTCTTTATTTACTTTGTTTTTATTTTCATTATTATTATTTTTTTCAATCCTATGCTTTGATGCCATGTTTACAACAGGTAGAAGAGACATGTAATAAATACAGAAAACTGTCAAACTGTACAAAATGCCTTTAGACATAAAGTAGGAAGGGTGAATACACACACACACACACACACACACACACACACACACACACACACACACACACACACACACACACACACACACACACACAAAAGCACGGCGCTCCCATAACATGAAAATATTCTGTTTTGATTTCATCGAATTTTGATTGAATCAGATTTTAATACCTAGACTCATACAGATGTACAGGAAGTATAAACTGACTCCAGTTTCAGAAATGAATCAAATATAAACATGTCACATCTCACTCCCAGCAGGGGGCGATATATAAACTGGCCTGTTAGGTAAGACAATCCTCCTGAAGAAGAAGATCTATTTTATTGGTCCCTGTGGGAGAAATTCAGTTTTTCATTCTGAATGAATCGTTACACACACACACACACACACACACACACACACACACACACACACACACACACAATATGTTGATTTTTTTTTTAATTATAATTGTAAAAATAAATGTGAAGAGAGGAGAAGAAAGCCAAGTTGATCACAGACCTCTGCTGTTTGCAGAGTGAAGTAAAGAAAAGGAACATCAGGCTCTCCACACTGTACGTCAGGAAGATAAGCACGCTGTAAAGAGGTGTAGTGACAGCTCCTTCCTTTCAGACATCATGTATCAGATTCAGGGTTAAGCCCCTTGCTACCTCATTTCTGTGACTGCCACCATGAGCTCTGTTGAAGTTTCTGTTTGGCAGGACTCTGGCTGAGCCTCATTGGTTTCTCCCTCTTTATTGGTCTCTGTCACTCTTCTCTTGGGGTCTTTGTACCAGTAAGCCTTCCTAGAGCCCAAAACGTAACACGACCCAAAATCTAACAAGTTTTAACATTTTGGCCAGAAAATATTTCATTTTAAGTTTTATTACATTTTTTAACAAGCCTCTCACCTGGATGCAGGTGCAACCCTAACTTCATTTAGCATTTAACTTAGTACTTAGCATAGCATTCAGCATATAGCTTTGGACAATAGGCTTAGCATTAACCCCTATTGCCTGAATTAATTTACAACTTTGTTAAAAAAGAGTAACCATGTGTTTTCACAGTCTTACAGATGCTACATCGAGTAGAGATTGTAAGTTTGAGTAAAACTCATAGAATAGACATAAATGAGTTGTATCACATACCGAGGTACAAAAAGCTTAACCTTTGACCAGTGAAGTGGAACATGGTGCATTTGATACAATCCTTGGTATCTGTAGAATATAAACAACAGGCAGCAGTGAGATACAAAGGTCACCTCAGCTGCATCAGGACCTGACAGGATATGTCACAAATTTGCAACAACAGGCATCAAGGGGTTAATGTTCAATTTGTTTTACAAGTAAAGTTACTTACTGTGGGCAGTTCTTTAAACCCCGTCACATATCTATGTTGTAGTTTTTCCCTCTGAATTCAACCAGTGATGAATATACAAAGATCAGTGGAGACCTGACTGAAGTTTGGCTGACTGCTGTCACATGTACGGAGGAGATTTACTGTTCGTATGATGTTGTGCATTTCTACAGTAAATGAAAATACTGGAGTTAATGAAGTCAAGGTTGATTTTTATCACACAAATTTTGAAGAAAAAAAAAAACCCTAAGCATGTTGCCTCATCACCTCCAGTGTTTCCCATTAATCAATGGAGAAAAAAATTTGATCTGTCACTCTGTCAGACCATTACACAGCTGTACTTTGCTACCGCCCGTAAACAAGCGAGAACAAGAGTGTGCACGCACTGTTAACGCTCATAGACGTCGCTCTTTACTTGATACTTTTGGCGCAAACCAGATTCCAGCGACACTGAAGCAGGACGTCTGACTCTGAGGTACGTGCAACTTCTTTTTAGGGCAATAGCGCCCATGCTAACTGCGCCCGTGGACACAGTATCTCACTGCGCTGTCTGCCACCCTTCTCTGGAAGAGGAACGGCTGCACCGCGCATGTCTCGGTTCCAGAGTTTCAGTGACGAGAGCGGCCACACTGTTTCATTATCACCGCGCATTCAGAGTCAGTGCAGGCACACAGTACAGTCACCTGTTACCATACCAACAAGCTAACACAGCTTTCATTTAATCTATTTTCATATTCTCCTCTCCTGGGGTCTCATTTATTACAGCGTGTAAAAGTTTCCTAAATTTCACTTACGACGAAAAGGCAAAATGTGCATCAGACCAAAATATTTACACTCTTTTCAGATCTATCAAACTCTGCGTACACATGGCTACAAGCTATTCCCTGTGATAAATCACACCACACCGAGAAAAGTGTGAATGTGGTGACGTGAACACACCTTGTTTCCCACCTTCAGCACGACTGAACATAACCATATATGGTCAATGTAAATCAGTATATGTATTATAAGTAGCTTTGTACGCTCTGGGATTTTGTAGAGTGACTTCAGTGTAAGATGGTGAACACAACAGACGGAGAGAGCATGGAAGAAGATGAATTTCTCTCAAAGCCAGATACACAGCAATATCAGGAAATATCAGCCAGAAAATGATCTGACATTGATTTAGGCTACATTTTGTGATGAAGTGGGCCGCAGCAAATTTAGGAATCTTTATTTATTTAGGCTATTTTCTGCAGTCACTGTAGAAAATAAAAACAGAATGAAAAACAAAAAATGAAAACATAACACTCCCAAATCCAAATAAGGGAGCAGAGAGAAGAAGAATCGTAATCTGACCCTTTATCCAAACAAATCTTTTTTAAGATGTTAAAACAATATAAAGGGTTTCCACTTTGCTTCCTTTTCATAATGAAAAGGGAGATTACATTATACCTGATGTGCAGGTCAAGCTGACGAAACAGGGAAACATCCGTGCTCTCATCAGCGTTAACATGCGTAACTTCTCCCGTCTCTGGACCAACAGGACACTATGGAACAGACTCATCAATCCAAAGAGCCCATGTTAAAAGAGCCCATGTATACAGGTTTTCAGCCTGGTTTTAGAAATTACACTTTGGTTCATGTAGGTCATTGTTCATACACACCACTTACACACATGCAGTTACAAACTAGTGCTAGAAGCAGTGATACATCGTGCTTAAAAACGTACACACACATTAAAACTGCCGAGGGTCAGAGACTCTCCCACCGCAGTCTCCTAAAATCCTGTGGGAAACACTGACCTCCATACTGGTATCAGACTGTAGGAGATGCACAGAGCAGCTCTAGGGTCTGGGGCAGAGCAGCCATCAGGTCTTCACCCAGGACTCTTCTGGAGAGTGATGAACACAAGCTAACCCACCTCCATCACAGAGACAGACCGGGATTGGGGATGACAGTGTCTGCTGACACCACTGTGGAAACTGGCAAGTTAGCATCATGTGAGCAGCCCACAGTGTGTCATGGCTGATGTGCTCTAGCTGTCATTATGGGTTAACCAGAGGAACTGTGATGGGAGGAGACAGGAAAGGGTGCTGATAGGAAGCCCAGGTGTGCCAAAGAGGGTTTGGTTGGCTGAAGGGTTCAGTTCACCGGACTGAAATTTTGCTTCATGCTGTCAGTTAAGAAAGAGAAATTTAAGTCATCAGTCCAACATCAAACATTCTGTCTCTTCCTCTGTTCTTCATTTTCCTGCACACCATCTCTAAAGCTCTGTTTGCACCAAGTGGTTCAGTTTAGTCTGCCTCAGTACACACTGACTAATCCCAGGACAGGTCTCCAAATTACCAACCTGTACCTTACCGACCCGTACTGTCCCACTTTTTGGTATCCTTCTGTCAGGGTGCCAGACATACTGATCTGACCCCAGAAGGTGGAGCTTGAAACACTGCAGTCCATTGATTGGTGGAAAGAATCATCACTTCCTGTGTGACAGTGGTGATAGATATCAACACATAACTCTGACATGTTTAAATCTCCAGTCCACTTCCTGTTTGTTTGGAAAACAGCATGAAACTGCTGTCCAAACTAAACTGTGTTGCATTTTTCTTCTTTGTTGGATTAATTAGCGGTAGAGGTCGACCCACATGGGTTTTATGGGGGCCGATGCCGATGCCGAGCCGATGCTTTCCAAATTTGGGCAGCCGATGCCGATATGCATAGCCGATTTTTCCAATTTGATATTCAGGCCGGTTGTTAAATAAATATATATTTATCACATTTTTGTGAAACGCAGCAATTTCTGAGCAACTAAAAGAAATCTATTACAACAAGTCGCGTCCAGTCCTCTGAACATTTATTCAGCTTTCAAAACAATGAAATATTTTGTCTGAGTAAACACACAATGTAACAAGCAGTAGTAAACATTCACACTCTTCTTAAAATGTCAAAAAAGAAATTTAAACTTATTAATATAATTTGAACAAAAGTATGTAATTTATCCAAGTGGTTCCACAAGTTTGAGGTGCTCATCTTTTTTGTGCCTGATCAAAAATTGCATCATTTTATACAACGGATCAAAAATCTGCTTTTTAAAAGAAAATACGGCCAATGGCTGATAGAGACAAATGTCCAGATATCGGCCCGATATATCGGCCGGCCGATATATCGGCCTACCTCTAATTAGCGGGGCACATGCTATGCTGCTATTACGTAGCTAATATGGCTATTGGCATCCGACTTACATGCTGCCTGCCAAGAAGTGTACTGTTGGCTGTGGAAACAAAAACAGGTTCAGGCTCTACTAATCCAACCCAAACCAAACTGTACTGGTCTAAAATTGGACCACTTGGTGGAAACAGGGCTAATTACAAACACACTGCCTTTATCACTTCAGACCTCCCAGAAGTCCATTTCATGAACCGCTGCTCGACAGTTCAACAGGTCCTTAAAGAGCAGAGTATTGAGAACAGCTGATTGTAAATGGATGCCTCACTCTGCAGAAACCTGTAGCGATGTAAAGACAAACCTAAAGAAAAACAGCTTTGCAGTGAGGCCTTCTCCTGGAGGGAATCATGGGCTGTCTTCTGTCCTTCTCCTCCTCTCTCGGGCAACCTGTCCCTCTTTCTCATTCTCTTTCATCGCTCTCCCTGCCACCATGACTCTCCACTTTCTCTTCATCTTACCCACTCTGCTCCTCATCGCTCACATCTCCTTAATGTCTCATTCAGTTCCCAGCCTCTCAGCTCTCTCTCAGTGGGGCATCCTCTAGCTCTCCATTGTCATCACTCCTCTCTCCTCTCCTCCAGTCTCTCCCTCTAATCTTTCATCTTCTTTTTTCTCCTCCGTCCTGATTTTTTTCTTTTTGTGGGAAGAAGCCGTACATGTTTTAGACTCATTTTGATCTCATCTTCCTCCAGGTTGCTCTGACCGGCAGCACATAAGCGTAAATAGCCATTAAGCTGAATCTCCCATCGCTCAAACGGATCTGCACCAACTCAGACTCACAGAGCTCAGAGGAGCTGCAGGAGCGAACCAGAGAGGACCCACATGTGAACAGGGACACAGAGAGGCTCCTGCCCGGCTGGGGAAATGAACCTGGAAGCTTCTGGCTGTGGGGCAACAGCTCTAGACCTAAACGTGTTGCTGTAATATTGGTTTTCTTTGAAAGGAACTGAATGGGGATGTTATCACAGAAGCTCCACTGTTAGTGCGAGTGTTGGCACAAAGTTCAGCTCAGATATGGAGCTCTGAGCTTTTGGAGCTTAATGATGGTTCGTCAGCTCTACTTCCACCTGAGCTTATCAGTATGATAAAGGGAGTCGCCCACTCCAGTCTCAGGGACTGACTGGTATCCTATTACTCACTGCTTTTCCATGCAGTCATTGATCTGAATTTTTCAGAAACCTGAATATTGACCTTAACCATAACACAATAGTGGAGACGTGATTCCATATGGACCATACAACACTCCTCTGATCTCTGATTACAGTTTAAGGCCTGGACCACACGTATATGGATATAAAACTCTGTCCACGCCACAGAAATATTTCTGTCCATACAAAGAGGCAAAACTGAAAACAATTGCCTCTGGAGCCTGCAATGCCATGACTGGCCAATAAGTGGCAGGTTAGCAAAATTAGAAAACTGTAGAAGAAGAACATTATGAGCATGCACAGTCAAAAACAGCAAGAAGAAACAGTCAACATAGTAGGGAGATGGCTATATATATATATATATATATATATATATATATATATATATATATATATATATATATATATATTAAAAAAGAGAACAGTGTTAGTGAGAGGCAGTCAGCCTGAGAGTCACATCCGATATCAATACGAGGAGCATATGTTTTGAGCATTTGGCTTTCCGTTGCTAGGCGCTGCCCAAGTAGATGCCTGTTGCAGCAGCTCTCTCTTCTTTGTCAGTTTCTTGTAATTTTTTTTGTCTCTTTTTTGTCATCTTTGTATTTGGAGTGGATCATTACTTTGTATGGTTCATTGTTGGTCATGGACACCAAACTTTTTGTGGCTTCAGTGATATTTTTACTACTTTTTCTCCTGTGTTTGTCTGGAGATCCTACATGTAACCATGGCTGCATTGTTTACATGTGAAATTAGCTGTTAGCAGCCTGTAGCATGTGAATGCTAACTAGTGTAGGGCTTGATGATTTCCCTCGAGGTGAGGAGGAGGAGGTGAGGACGACGTGCTGGTTCTCGGATGTGAGCTGGGAGGTGACGACGTGGACCTGTCCTTCCATCCATTGTTGTTGGGAACGTAGGATCTAGCCCCGGGGGATGGACGAGCTAGCTGTGCCAACCCAGCGGCATCGTGCTGTTCACGGACGTGCCTGACGGAGCTGCCACATTGATAGCTTTGCCTGCTGTGAGCAGACAGGGTCCAGGAGACAGAGACTGAACAGACTTCTGGGGAGGCTCAGTCCTGGACCCTGTGGAGGTGGAGACTGGCTGGGCTGGAGAGTGGTGGACGAGTGGTGGACGGACTGTCATCATCTATTTTCTTATGGACCTTTTTGCACTTTCTATACTCTTTCTTACTTTTGTTTTCTTAAATGCTGCGGTGACTCCTGAATTTCCCCTCGGGGATAAATAAAGTATCTTCTATTCTATTCAATTCTTTTATATATATATATATATATATATATATATATATATATATATATATATATATATATATATTTATATATATATATATATATATATATATATATATATATATATATATATATATATATATATATATGTATATATATATATATATATATATATAATTGAATATTTGTGTGGATGGACAATGAGGCGGACTTGTTACTTCATGAACATCAGTCAGTACATTTTTACTTTTTTGAGAACTGGAATGAGGGCAAAAAGTGCAACCCCCCCCCCACAAAAATAGCACTACACGGATCTATTCAAGCAGATATTTTTTTATTTCTTCACTTTTTTTCTGTTTTAAGAAAATCTCTGCATATGTGGGTGATATCACTGTGTTCGTGTGGTTGAGAGGCTCAATCGGACAGAAAAATGTGCGTTTAGGAAAATATCCATATTCATGTGGTCCAGGCCAAAATCTTATATCTGCAACCACTGGTCTCTGTGAAATTCTTTTTCTTTGCCTTTTAAAAGAAGCCTTAAGAAACATTAATACACCCCCTGGCAGTTTTTTCCCTGATGCTCAGGGAAGCCTGGCTTGCCCCATAGAATATTACAAGAAAGAAAAATGATTAAAAAAAAAAAACTGGATTATTTATTTATTAAAGATGTTTTTGTCATTTCCTTCATTGTTGTCAAACACTACATGAGTGTACATATGCTTTTGTGGAGAGTAAGGAGCAAAACAGCGCAATGCGAGACCTGAGGCCTACAGCACGAAGCGAGGTCAACTTATCCATGGTAACTCACATCTATCTAGGATTGAGTAACTGTAACAATGGCAATCAGGATAATTGATAGCACGACGCAAGTTATCAACACAGTAACTCAACCCAGGATTGTCTCATCAAGAGCCGTGGACGCGCACGTAAAAGAGGAGGGCTCAGAGGCAGCTGACCAATCACAATCATGAGCGACTAAGAAAGCTCCGTACGTCACCGCTGAAGAGCAGCGGCTGATAATGCAGCAATACAAGGAGGAAAGAAGCAATAACTCGGTAAGGGGGAACACGGTAGCAGCGGCCAACCGCAGGCAAAATGCATGACAACGCATAGGGGACTGTGTAAATGCCTAAGTTACTCATCAGTGGCTCAGTATGATAGTGATCACACTTCTAAATCTCATAAAATAATAAATGCTACTGTGCAAATGACTTGCGTGTATTCCAATGATCATGTCATTCTCCCAGATGTAATCCTTCTGGAGTCAGAAGAACATGGGAGCAGATCAAAAACAAATACAAGAACATCATCACGTCTGATAAGTCTGTTTCAAGCAGTGGTGATTGCTCTAAGACTACAAGGGAAGCTCAGTTCACCCTAAAATGTTCCCAAAAAGTGGTGATATGTTCTGCTGTGTGTACATTTCATTGACAAAATATGAGCTAGAATTCCTCCATCTTTTGTTCAGAATCAGCTACCTATCACAGGTAACTGGCTCCACCTCCTTCTCATTCATCCTGGGAACGCTATGAATTCTTCCCTAAATTGTGTGAGGGCAGCAGCCACTTGATGCACAATGCGGGATGCCGTAAACGTGCTCAGCCGCTCCACATCCCCGACAGAGTACATGTAGCTGTCCGTGGCAAAGAATCGCAGGGTGATGCACAATGTCTGTGGGACAGTCAGTGCACCACTCCTGTGGGTTGCACGGGCAATGCACGGCTCTAATATTTCACAGAGGTATAGCAGTCCGGGCCGTCAGAACCTATACCTCTCATACAGGGAATCGTCGCTTTGATCGAGTAAATCTGATCGATCTTTAAACACCCTTTCTCTTCGTAAAGCTCTTCTTTCAACTTGTGTGCCTCTGTCCACCGGGTTTGGGAGAAAAGAGCAGGCCATTGTTTCTGAGAAGCCGATTGGCCAGTTGGAGGGGCTTTTTATAGGATCAGATTCAACCTCCAACTTATCCTGCTCCAGAGCAGGATAGCCGTTCAGAGTAGGTCACCATGGTGATCTACTCTGATAAAAAAAGAACCGGCTTCGTGCTATCGGTAATCGAGGGTTAACCCTGAAGTTATCTCGCTAAGACACTAATCCTGCTTCGTGATAAAGGGCCTCTGGCGTCCAATTGAACGTTGACAGGAAACACCCACACTCTATTTAACAGGCTTGCTGCTAGCCCAAACAGCAACAGTTAGCCCAAACAGCAACACAGCTAGCCCAAACAGCAATACAGCTAGCCCAGACAGCAATACAGCTAGCCCAGGCAGCAACACAGCTAGCCCAAACAGCAACACAGCTAGCCCAGAAAGCAACACAGCTAGCCCAAACAGCAACACAGCTAGCCTAGAAAGCAACACAGCTGGTGAGCCAAAGAATAAACAGAGATGGGGACCTGGAGTTTCTGATAATGAATGACTTTGCATAACTTCCTTTAGAGGTTCAACTTACAACCAGACAGGTTGGGCGACTCCAATTCTCAATGACACAAGACCTGAAATCCTGTAGTGAACTGTGCGACAGAATCACTACAAGTTTTGCCCTGATGAAGGAAACCTGAATGCCTTTCCTCTACAAGCAAAGATGTTTTAAAAGGACATCAACTTTTTTTTTATGCATTTCGTGATGAATGGGCGCTTAACGTCCCGTACTACCTGTCTGGCTTCAGCACCACCAACAGTGCATAACCAGATTGTGTTTTTGTAGGCCACTTTCTTGTTTTGTGATCCATTATTTGTTCTTTTTTTTATTGCCAAGTTTAATGTATTAATGGCGCTGCAGCACTGTTAATTTACTTTTTAATTCAAACCTTTTTCAGCTATGTATATTCTGCTGCAATGAAGCAACAGCTTTGCATGAGCTTTCTCTAACTTAGCACAGACAGCCATAAGCAGGCACACAGCCCGAAGCACACAGCTCTTCCTCGCACTTTCAATCAGGCAAGGCATCGGGCATATAGTAAATAGAGTAGAATAGAATAGAAAATACTTAATTTATCCCCAAGGGGAAATTCAGGAGTCACAGCAGCAATCAAGAAAACAAAAGTAAGAAAGTGTATAGAAAGTGCAAAAAGGCCCATAAGAAAATAAATGACGACAGCCCGTCCACCACTCTCCAGCCCAGCCAGTCTCCACCTCCACAGGGTCCAGGACTGAGCCTCCCCAGCAGTCTGTTCAGTCTCTGTCTCCTGGATCTTGTCTGCTCACAGCAGGTGAAGCTCCTCCAATGTGGCGCCGGCGACCGATGTCAGCTCCGTCAGCCACGTCTGTGAACAGCACGATGCCACTGGGCTAGCACGGCTAGCTCGTCCATCCCACCGTAGAAAATTCCCACGTTTCCAACAACAATGGATGGAAGGACAGGTCCACGTCGTCACCTCCCAGCTCACACCTGAGAACCAGCACGTCGTCCTCACCTCCTCCTCCTCAGCTTGAGGGAAATCATCAAGCCTTACACTGGTTAGCATTCACATGCTACAGGCTGCTAACAGCAAAGAAGAGAGAGCTGCTGCAATAGGCAGCTACTTGGGCAGCGCCTAGCAATGGAAAGCCAAATGCTCAAAACATATGCTCCTCATATTGATATCGGATGTGACTCTCAGGCTGACTGCCTCTCACTAACACTGTTCTCTTTTTTAACACATCCACTGAAATTAATGAGAAGTCAGTAAAATAACGGTAACACTGAAAACGGTTCTTAACTCTGGCTTCCTCAGTAATTTCTATCATGAGCCATCACTGTAAACATCCAGAGAGGAGGAACCAAAACCAAAGTAAATCAAACAGTTTCAGTCATTTGACCTGCTAGACTTTTGAATAGTACCAACAAAGTCTTAAGGTACTAAAAGATAAAGTGAATTAAAAACAGAAAAAAGGAGACAAAAACAACAACAACTGAGTGTTCCCACGATGCACCTTTTCAGCTAAGTCCAGTCTGGGGGGGTTTGACTTATTTCAGTGTGACCTGGGCCCTTATGCACTTTAAGTCATTAAACAAACAGGACCCTTAGTCCTAATGTTCTGTTAAGGAATGGACCATTTGGCTGCAGCGTTAGCCGCATGCTCGACTGCAAATAGTTAGGCTAGTTACCTCCTGGAAAATAACCCATCAAACAAAGTCGAACTGGGCATGTCTACCACTCACAAACAGCAATAAACCTGGCGAGTGGTAACGATGCGACTGAAAGAAGATCAGGAAAACATTTTTCAGCTGCAAAAATTGAGATTTTATTACAAGAATACACAGACAGCTGGTATCAGTGAGTCAATAAGGTAAACAAAGAGAAAGCACTCAGTAGAAAACCTCAGAAATAAAATCAGTAATATGAAAGCTGCTTTGTGGAGCAAGTGCTGGATAACTCTTAAAGCAGTTTATGAACTCCAACATTTCACGACACACATCTTGGAAGGACTCAGACAAAGCCAAGAGCTAATCAAAGCCCATATGACCTCATTTATACTCTACACGCCTGCACTGGTTTGTAGATGGTCAAAGCAAAGCGCTCTCAGAAACATCTGTTTCCTGATGCAGAAATCGTGGTGCTTGAGAGTAATTTGGAGGTCAGTGAGTTAATATTGTTTGTTTTCAGAGCAAGGGGGTCAGAAATACTTAAAAAAAACCCCTCAGCAACCTGCACCACATTACTGCAGTATTTGATTATCCTCAGGCAATGCCTGTGCATCTGTCTTTTAGCTTGGTGTTTGGGTGTCACTGCAGGGTCCACTCTCTTCTTTTTCACATTAAGGCAGGTGACCTGCACCTCATCCCAGAGCACTGTTATTATCTGTGGAGATGGTTTAATAACACTTTTATTTTCACCAGACTGCAAATGAACGTCTCAACTTTCTTCTGACAACTTTTTCTAACGATGTGCAGAAAGTGGATATTATAGAGTACAATTATAGTTTCACTTTAGGGCTTAAAATTAATTTGACCTGGGCCTTCTCAGGAGTACGTGGGCGGAAATGATTGTACTTTTTTTTAGTTTTAATTAAAATGAAATGAAAAAAAGTGGCTAAAGCTCACTCTAGCTGTGAAACATCCCAACGTGCACAGGAAGTGATAAATGAAGGAGCAATATCTGTTTTTCTCTTCGCCTCCTCTCAGAGCTCTTTCTCCTCATCCCTCAGGCTCTATCCTCTTTGTATGTGGCCTACATTTGTTATTCATCCATTGTTCATTGGCCCACATTACTTCATAGTTGTCCTCTTCCACTGATCTCTCAACAAGCTGTCCTCATACAGAATTAACACACACACACACATGCACACACACACACACACACACACACACACACACACACACACACACACACACAAACACACACACACACACACACACACACACACACACACACACACACACACACACACACACAATGGACCTCTCACACATCAGACAGATCCACAGACATGAAGCTCTCTGAGTGCTCATGGGGTTAGATGGACGGGGTGCAGGGAGTGAACTGAGCTGTGTGCAGCAGCTGGACCTGAGCGTCTGTACTGAGTGAGCAGACACAGAACATCTGCAGGAAGAGACAATCTGCAGACAGAAAGCACAGGAAGAGCAATGCCCCGTTCAGTTCACCTCGGTACGGCACACATTTTGCGACGTTTCTTTTAACTAAAACCAGGACAGATCCCCAAATTACCAACCTGTACTGTCCCACTTTTTGGGACCCTTCTGCTGGGGTGCCAGGCAAAGTGATCCGACCCCAGGAGGTGGAGCTAGAAACACTGCAGTCTGCTGATTGGTGGAAAGAATCGTCACTTCCTGTGTGACAGGGGTAAAAAAAAAGAACAACACATGACCCTGGGTGCGTCTCAAAGCTCCAAAGTTCCATCCATCCTTCCTCCACATGCGTTGTTCACTTGCGTCTTAGTCCCTCCCACCAGAGATGCAGGGGAGAGACGCGAGGAAATGCAGAGAGGAGAGAGGATGGAGGAGATTCGTTTTTAGAGCAATGGGGCATCCTCTAAATGGGGCATCCTCCACATGATGCGACGTGTTTCATTGATGACAGCATCAGCTGATCACCTCTGGATCATCTGTCAGTCAGCTCTAACAGCTGTTTGTGTGTCTGCACATGTGCGCTGTAATAACTCTGATCAAACATAAACAGTAACAGAACTTTGTCTGTTTCTTTAACCAGTTAAACAAACACGTTACCATGAAGAAAACCTGCTCTTTGTTTATTCTGTGTGCTGTTTAGAAGCTCATGGATCACTTTACTGCTAAAATGCGCAATTATTAGATAATTTATGAATTATTCTGCCTATATCTAGAGCACATCTGATCCTGAACTCTGAAGCTTATTAATATAACCCACCTTATTGTGTCACAGGAAGATATTATTCATCAGTCAGTTTTCTGTATTAATCCTCTGTTATATTGATTTGATGATGGTTGTGTTCAGTATTTTGTGCTTTAAACTTACAACAAACACTTTATTACCAGATTTATGATCAGTTTCTGAACGATCCCCTGTGCCTGTCCTCAGCTCGTCTTTTCTCTCATTAAACTCTGTTGTGTTTGTGAAGTTTCATGTGAAATCTGAGCCGCTGCAGCGTCCAATCAGAGAGTGATATTCTATATGGGGGCGTGTTGGTCAGTGAAAAGACTTCTGCAAAGCCGGCTCTCGTGTCTCCTCGATCATAGCTCCTCCGATCAGTCTCCTCCATCCTCTCTCCTCTCTCTTCTGAGCGCAATTATCGCTTTCGGACAGTCTTCAAAATGACGACTGGGAAAGTACTTCCGGTGTCGTGGAGGATATGGGATGGAGGAAGCACAAAGTTAACGCATTGAGATGCGACATTTTAAAATCTCTGGTCCACTTCCTGAAGAGAACTTCCTTTTTGTTTGGGATATGGCATCATAAACAGCATGAAACTACTGTTGAAACCAAACTGTGCTGTGGTTTTCTTCTTCGCTGGATTAATTACCGGGCTATACTGTCATGCTACTATGCAATCACACTATTATGTAGCTAATACAGCAATCAGTATCCGGCTTATACACTGCCTACCATGAGAGGGCACGGTTAGCTGTGGGAACACAAACAGGATTAGGTTTCACGCATCCAAGCTGTACCAAACTGTACTAATCTAAACCAGACTGCTTGGGGAACAGGGCTTAAGAAACATATTTGGTTCTTCCAGTTCTCTTGGCCTTTGTTGTATTTTCATATTGAAAGGTGAGAGGGTGGCTGGAGAACCAGAACCTAAGCTGGACCACTGGAGATGGGCAGAAACTCATACCCAAACACATGTGTCTCACTTTTTGGCTATGGACACCAAACTGGGACAAAGAAATGTGAGCACAGAACTGCAGAACTTTCTTCACTGCCCTGGATTCCAGTTAGGCACAAGATTGGTTTTAAGATCCTTTGTTTTTAAATCTGGTCTGGCTCCTGAATACCTGTCTGACCTTATCACACAGCATCAGCCCTCCAGAGTAGGGTGACCAGGTGCTTACAAGCCACATGTGGGACAAGCAGTGTGTTTGTGTGGGACAATGTGGGACAACATGGGACAACGTGGGACAATGTCGGACAACATGGGACAATGTATTTGTCACAGGAAAATGATACTTGTAAAAACCTATAAAAAGAAAAAAAATTGCTGGTAAAAATTCAAAAAAGAAACCCAAAGTTTCTCAGAACTTGTGAAATATTGTGACTATATATGTCAGGAAAAGTCCAGAGGGAAAAAAACAAAAAGGTGGAGGACCCAAATGCAGATTGAAATGAAACTTTATTTTAACTGACCTCAAAAACTCAAACCAAACATGAAACTCCAACAAAAGAAACAAAAACCAAAAACACTAAGAAACTCACAAAAGGCACTGGAGACACAGGAGGCACGAAGACACGGCGACAGAAACAGCAAACAAGGACAGCATACAATGAACCCACACAAAACATACTGAACACAGAGACTATATAGACAGGGAGTGATTGGCACAGGTGTGAAACAAGACACAGGTGAAACACATGAGGAGCAATCAACAAGGAGGGAAACACTAGGAGAACCAAACCAAACACAGGGAAACTCAAGACAGCTACTAAATACATAAAAGACACCAAAACACTAGAAATGATGATCACAAGAAGACAAACACATGACAAGAAGCAAATCAAAACCACAAGAAGCACAAACTAAAGACAAGAGACACAGACATTCCACAAGACTAACACAGGTGACACAGAACCAGAACAGAATACAAAGAAACACAAGGGCAAAAACACAAGAAAACTCAGAAACACAGAAACCAAAAACCCAAACCATGACAGTATACATTTAGAGTATCCGGTTTTCTGCTTTTTCTTTTAACATTCAATGTATGTTCTCAACTAATAAAGGTCAAGTAATTTGTGGACAATAAAACCAAAAGGCACAACAGACGACATTTTAACTTTCTGCATGAGCTGTTTCTTGAAGGTTTTACATCACGCCGTGTGTTGCTCCACATTGTCCTCACCTCCCTGCACGATGGAGCAACAAAATACCCTGCACTGGTTTCACCCATCAATTAACATGTTCCCAGCTTCTTTTCCTCCAAGGACCTTCATGTTTTCACCTAAATCTGCATTCTGATTTCTGAGGCTTTTACCTTTGTTTGTCCTGTCAGTGGGCGGACGAAAGCGGGACATGGGTGACAGGTTGATGAACTCCTGACACCACATGAACGTTTGTATTGATTGACAAAGGACACAGCCAATGGTGATAGTCATCTTTCAGCTGTTGGATGAAAATCAGACTTTCAGAAAGGAGACTGCTGCACTTTAGAGACAAAGAGAAGATCAAATGTGGGACAGTCCCTCACAAAGTGGGACACTTGGTCACCCTACTCCAGAGCCCTTTAGGTCAGCTGACCAGGTGGTTTTAGATGATCAATGTTCCTTTTTAAAATCCAGGGGAGATCGAGTGTCTGCAGTTGTGGCTTCCACTCTGTGGAATAATTTACCTTTAGCTGTGTGTCTGCAAATAGCCTGTCCTCTCTTAAAATGTGAATTAAGACCTATTCATTGTTGCTTTGGGTGTAGGGTAGTCACTTTGATTGGGTCTTTTTTATGTATCCATATATTGTTGTTTTATGTCTTTGTATGTTTTAATCTTTTATTTATTTAGAGTTTTTGTTTTGTTTTTGTTGTCTCTGCCTGTTTTTACAGTAAAGCTCTTTGGGAGGCTTCTGGCTGTTTTAAATGTGCTGTATAGATAAAGCTGACATTGACATTAATAGCCCCACTAATGAAAAAAAATCAAAGAACCTAAAGGGTATCTATTTAACTTTGTGATTTAACCAGTACAACTAAGGTGTTGCATTAACACAAACCTATTATATTTACATATTGAGGCTCAGCCCAGAGGTCCCTTTCCTTCCTGCTCTTGTGAGCCACAGTTTGATATGTTTTAACCCCACTTCCTGCTTTCAAAGGTGCTTTCATTGTTCTTCATTGGAAAATCCTATCGACCACCTCGCTGAGCGGCATTAACTCAGCATGGGAGGAAGAGCTGGGCGAAAACATATCTGATGAGAGGCGAGGAAGTGTGCTCAGAAAGGAACATACCTCTTAGATGTACTCAGTCACCTGCAAATCACACTCAATAGGGAAATTATTCCAACAGGTTTTCAGAAATAAGTCGAATTGAGATAGACTCTCAGCCATTTATTGCTGTATTCGTAACCCTTCCACAGGATCTGATAGCCTTTGTCACTTTGTCAGCACAATGACTTATTCTCCTCGGGTGGAAGGCGCCCTCCTCTTTAAAATGAAAACTTGATTCATTCTGTATTTAGTTGTGTCAAGTTGGGGAAAATTAGGCCCTCTTAGAGGATTACTAAAGAGATTCGATAAAATGTGGTCCCTCCTCTTTTCATATGTTGGGTGTTTACATTTCCCTCTGGTTCCAGAGTGATGCTGAACACGTATGGATCTATATTTGTTCACTTCTTCATTATAGCTAATTTGTAGTGCAGGAGGCAGGATTTGGGGTACGTGTGCCAGTCAAACTCCTTAAGACATTTTACAGTTTTCTATTTATTTTTTGTTTCTGTGTCAAGTTGACCTGAAATTGGTAATTTATTTTATGTAATTATTTTTCTTATTCTGTTGAAATTTTTTTATTAACTTTTTTTGTTGTGTTTCTGTTTCTTTAAAAAAAAAAAATCCTGCTTTTATGCCTTTGATCAGAGAAGAGAGGACAGTGGATACTGTGTTAAAAAATGTAATTTTACAGGAAATGGTCTGTAGTTTTTAACAGATTTTTCCTGTTTTCAAATGCTAGCAGATTTACAGACATTTTCAGTAATTTTACACTTAAAAAAGTCCTAATTTTACAGTTATTAACACTCAACTTTTAAACTTTTTTTTTTCTGTTTTCAAAAACAATATACAAAACTTTAATTTACAGAAATCTATAAAATAACATCCTTGATGTTTTGTTTTTTTTTAGGTATTTTGCCAATAATAGCGTATAGCTGTACCCTGTTCCCTCCTCACTCATGGTTGCAATTCACTGGAGGAAAAAAAAAAACTGGTTAAAGCACTGGCAGCAAAGTTTCATAAAATAACTAAAAATACAGGACTTAACTGTAAAAAACAAACAAACAAACAAGCAAAAACTGTAAAAAAAAAAAAAAGTCAAAGCACTGGCAGCAATGTTTCATAAAATAACTGTAAAAATACAGGACTTAACTGTAAAAACAAACAAACAAATAAAAAAAAAACTTTTAAAAAGTGGTAATAGCACTGGCAGCAAAATTTCCAGATGGATACTAGTGTTGTGCGAATCATGAACGAATCGTTCAATACCTGAGAATCACTTTACTGACTCGAGAATCATGATTCTTTGCCCCGAATGACTCATTTACTGACTCAGTACAAAGCTCACGGTAGCCCAACCCCTCACTCACATCACAGGAGAATGGCTAGTATGTAAAATGGCTCAACTCACAGTGTATACGGGTCATTAACTCACCCACAGTACATACGGATCACTAACTCACTCACAGTATGACTCAGAGCCAGACTGTATAAAACATGGACGTAGTCTCGCAGACATCACCCGTCTGTTTCTGAAACAGAAAATGAAGCACATCGGCTATAGCGGCCAAATTGGTAATGGCAAGGGCTTCGCTTACAGCAATGGGGCGCCGGCTGTCACGTGACCCTCAGCTGTGCTCTGCCTTTCTCTGAAGACTCAGCTGAATGTCTGACGCTTCATCTGCTCTAAACGAGGCCAGCTTCTATTTTCAGTTTAAACCTAACGTCACACCCTGGGCATCAATCTTTCCCACCCTGACGTGTTCTGATTGGAACAATCATACCTGGCTGTCATTTACCTCCTGAATCAAAATGACCTGAGGGGTAAATTGACCCTCTCCTGTTGTCTATTGTCGCAGCTGAGATCAAGGCGTGATGGAGTGAAGGTCATCCTCACTGTCTGCAGCTATCTGTTACGCCGTAGCAATCAACAGAATCTATTTTCCATCAGAGTGGCTGCAGAGGAGGAGATGGATTGGATGCACATAGACAGATATTGATTTGACAATTTCCCTGGAAAAACCAAATGGTCCCCCACTGTTTTTATTTGCCTCAGAGAAATGCTGTGACTGAGACTTTCACACTCTCCCCAAGACCACAAATGAACCCACCTGCCAGATGTGTCCACGGCTTGGAGATTGATTGCTGTGTCTGCATACTTTAATGGATTCTGCACAGGGGAGCAGAGAGAGCATTTATTTTCTCAAATCAAAATTCATTTCAAATTAAAACAAGATGACCGAAGTCTGAAGAAAAAGCATTGGTGGACTCCTATGGAGCCAAAAAGATGAAATTACCCATTAAACATTTAAGCTGACACACTGTACAGGATTCTTCAAACCTTTACACATTCAGAGAGCACACACTTGGTGATAGCAAAAGACCGATCACACAGATCTCTTTCTTCTGATCTTAGAGTGTGTGCGGAGCACAGCACACATTAACCCATTCTTCATCAACCAGAGTATCAGCTTCTTCACACTTAAAGGTGTTACTGCCAGCCAGGCAGACAACAGAAAGGGAGGCAGCACACAACAGAAACTGTTACATTTGTTTATTAACAAAACCAAAACAAAACCCCATGTATATGAAATGTATGAAACCCAAGTTCGATATTGCCAAACATGTGCATGTGTTAAAGTCTATGTGGTGGATGATGAATGGAAAGCAAACCGGGAGAGAAGATGGCTGTAGAGGCCTACCAGGCCCTGCTGAGAG
This sequence comes from Halichoeres trimaculatus, assembly GCF_033239565.1. Lineage (NCBI taxonomy): Eukaryota > Metazoa > Chordata > Actinopteri > Labriformes > Labridae > Halichoeres > Halichoeres trimaculatus. Next base: position 32,542,327 of record NW_027437193.1, read on the forward strand.
AGAGAGAGCCTGCCACCAGGAAGGCCTTTATGCCTTCTGGTGGCCACGCCTCTCTCAGGTAACAGCCCCTCCCAGCTCAAAACTCCACCTGCTTCCAGAACTGCAACAGAGAGCAGAGTGAGACAAAGGCAGGGAGGAAAGGAGGAGAAGGAGAAGCGGGAGGGGTTGTCACACCCCCACCCTCAAGAATGGGGTTCACACCAGGAACCCCAAACACCACAACCAAGAAATGAACAACCTCAAAACAAAATATTCATCTTCACTTTAAGAGTGCTTAATCTGGTGTGAAGATGGTAACATTAAAGTTTTCTACAACCTGCAGGCAGTCCCATCCCTTCACCACAAGACCACCAACTCAGCAACCTTGGTACCTAGGAAGCATTTTAAGAGAAGAATAGCCAGCACGGACAGGGAGAGACACTACAGGGAGAACACCACTTAGACAGACATGGCACGTGACATAGCATCAGCTACGGTATTTTCAACCCCCTTTACATGTCGAATGTCTAAGTTAAAAGGCTGGAGGAAAAGACACCAACGCATAAGTCGCTGATTTGGATTTTGAAGTGAGTGAAGAAAAGTAAGAGGATTGTGATCAGTGTACACCACCAAGGGTGTCACCCCTCCACCCACATAAACCTCAAAGTGCTTCAAGGCCCAGATGAGAGCCAGAGCTTCCTTTTCAATGATGGAATAGTTCAGCTGGTGTGAGTTGAACTTTTTAGAAAAGTAACTTACTGGACATTCCACACCGTTGTCATTTGCTTGCATGAGGACAGCACCGGCTCCAACCTTGCTAGCATCCACATACAATGTGAATGGTCGATCCATCTGCGGAGCAGCTAAGACAGGAGCAGAGCACAACAAAGACTTGACAGAATCAAAAGCATTTTGACAACCAAGAGTCCATTCAAACTTCACCTTTGAACTAAGGAGAGATGTAAGTGGAGCAACTACTGTGGAGAAATTTTTACAAAACCCACGATAGTAACCCACCATACCCAGAAACCGAGAGAGCTCCTTTTTGGTTGCTGGAGCAGGAAACTGATCAACAGCCAGCACCTTCGCTCTCACAGGACGTACCAGACCCTGGCCCACCACTTTACCAAGGTATGTGACTGTTGCCTTAGCAAACTCACATTTTGCAAGGTTAACAGTCAGTGATGCCCAGGCCAGCCGATCGAACAGTCCCCTGATACGCTTCAAATGATCCGGCCAGGTGTCACTGTAAATAACAACATCATCCAAATACACAGCACACCCCTCCAGGCCTGAGACCACTTTATTCATGAGACGCTGGAAGGTGGCAGGAGCATTACGCAAACCAAAAGGCATCACAGTATATGAATACAAACCACTAGGTGTAATGAATGCTGCAATCTCTCTTGCTCTAGGGGTCAAGGGGACCTGCCAGTAACCCTTTAATAGGTCAAATTTGCTGACAAACTTGGCAGACCCAACCTGATCCACACAATCTTCCATGCGTGGGAGTGGGAAAGAATCAGGTTTGGTTACTTTATTCACCTTCCTTAGATCAGTACATGGTCTAAAAGTACCATCAGGTTTGTTAACAAGAAGACATGGAGAGGACCAACTAGAAGCACAAGGCTCTGCAATACCGTTTTCCAACATGTATCTAACCTCTGCCTCTAAGTGTTCGCGCTTGTCAGGAGACATGCGATAAAAGCGCTGTCTGATGGGCTGAGAATCGCCAACATCAACATCGTGCTCAATAAGATGAGTACGAGATGGAGTATCTCCAAACAGACAGGGATAGCTTCTGATAAGCTCTACCAGGTCTTTTTGCTTTGTCTCAGGCAAATGGTTCAACATCTCATCAAGATGAGCAAGTGACTCAGAATTTTTAAGACGACCTCTCAAAATTCCATCATCTGGAGTTTCCAATCCCTCCTCACTTTCTCCTATCAAACACAGAGGAGGAGGAGAGGGATCCACTGCAGCCACAGCAGCCACGGAGGACTGTTTGGTAACACAAGGACGAGCATAGTAGGGCTTCAACAAGTTAATGTGACACAACTGCTTAGACTTCTTCCTGTCAGGAGTTGAGATCAAATAGTTCAAATCTGACACCTTACGATCTACGGTATAAGGGCCTGAGAACTTAGCCTGAAAAGGAGAAGAAGCTAAAGGCAAAAGGGCAAGAACTTGATCCCCAGGGCTAAACTCTCTGTGCTCCCCCCGACGATCATAAAGATTCTTCATCTTAGTCTGAGCAGCACGCAGGTTCTTCCTCGCCAGTTTATTCGCCTGATAAAGCCGCTGTCTGAAACCATTCACATAATCTATCAAGTTTGTGGGGGTCTCTTCAACCTTCCTGTCGCTGTGTAAAGAGGCTATTGGGCCACGAACTGTGTGACCAAAAACTAAATCGTTAGGGCTGAAACCTAAACTCTCCTGAGAAACCTCTCTAGCAGCTAACAGCAACCAGGGCAACCCCTCCTCCCAATCACGGTCTAGCTCAGTGCAGTAGGCACGGAAAAGAGACTTGAGGGTTTGATGAAACCTCTCTAGAGCTCCTTGGCTCTGGGGATGGTAAGCAGTGGACTGGGAGTGTTTGATATTTAGCTGCTTGAGCACCTCTGTAAACATTTTTGAGCAGAAATTAGAGCCCTGATCTGACTGAATCACCTTTGGAACACCAAAGATGGAAATAAACTGTGTCAAAGCTTTAACAACTGACTTTGTGGTGATGTTTCTAAGAGGATAGGCAGCTGGGTAGCGGGTAGCTTGACACATCACTGTAAGCAAAAAATTGCTTCCAGCTTTTGAACGTGGCAAGGGTCCAACACAGTCAATAAGAAGATGGTCAAATGGCTGATCCACAACAGGAATTGGATACAAAGGAGCAGGCTTTATGGACTGATTTGGCTTCCCAGTCAGCTGGCAGGTATGACATGTTTTAACAAAGGCAGAGACATCCCTCTTCAACCCAGGCCAGAAGAAATGCCTCAAAATCCTGTCATAAGTTTTTCTTACTCCTAAATGACCCGCTACTCCATCATGAGCAACCTTCAACACAGTCTGTCGCACGGAGGTAGGCACAACAATCTGCAAAACTTCATTACCCACAAAACAGTCCCCCTGAGGAACCCACTTTCTCATTAACAAGCCATTCTGGAGAAAATAACCACGGGCTGCACTCAACACTGCGTCTTCTGGAAGCACCTGACTATAGAGGGCCTGAAGTGTGGAATCCTTCTTTTGCTTCTCCACCAAATCACTGGAAGACATAGACAAAGGTAAAACAGGCACTGGAAAAACAGGCACACTTTTCCTATTTGAATTGTCAGGACCAGAGCAACCTGCACGGCTCATAGCACGCGTCACCACACAGGTAGGGAGTGTTTCTGAAGAACAACCTGGGGACTCAGCAAGCCCAACCTGAGAACTGGGGGAGGCCACTTGAGCAGGGGAATCAGGCCATACACGAGCTCCAGCCAGATCATTTCCAAGAATGACATGTATTCCCCCCATGGGCAAAGCAGGGCGTACTGCCATTACTACCTCACCTTGCACCAGGTCTGAGAATAATGTTAGTTTATGCTGTGGGGCAGAAAAAACAGTTAAACCCATACCTTGTACCCCTACATTCGTACCACTGAGCGTTTCAGGAGAGAAAGGTAAGACTGATTCCACAATAAAGGAGTCTAAAGCTCCTGGATCCCTTAAGAGACCAGTGAGACAAAACCATCTGATACAAAAGGGAGATAACCAGGGTGAATTTCATCGGTGGTGCAACCCACCAGACATGGATTCACAACAGGAGACACACCCTCTGACTCTGAGGAAGAGGTATTAGTGTGTGCCTGTACAGCAGCAATGACACTGGCCCGCTCCTCTGCACCCACAGTCACAGCGGCGCCGGCAGGCTTGGACGGTAAATACCCTGACTTAACTTTTTTTTTCAACACTGGACAATCATTTTTCCAGTGACCCTTTCCAAAACAGTAGTTACAAACCCGACTGGAGTCTAACTTACCTAGTACCCCACGGTCCCCTTTGACGGGTAACCTTGTTGTCCCTTCGGACAGACATCTGCTGCTGTAGTGAGCACCACCACTACTCTCTCTATATACAGCGTTATCCCGACCACGGTCACCAAAAAAACCTTTATGTGTCAGAACAAATTCATCTGCTAACTGAGCAGCCTCTGAAACATTGGTTACTTTTTGTTCATTTAAATAGGTCACAACACGATCAGGGAGAGTGTTTTTAAACTGTTCCACAAGTATTAACTCCTGAAGATCCTCAAAGGTCTTTACCTGAGATGAAGTACACCAACGCTGAAAGTGAACTGCTAAGTCACGAGCAAACTCAGTGTGAGACTGCCTTTCTTTCCTGGCTAGCCTGAAGCGTTGACGGTAGGCTTCTGGTACCAGTTCATAAGCTTTAAGCACTGCAGCTTTCACTAACTGGTAACTGCTACTATCAGCAACACTGAGGGCCGAAAAAACCTCCTGGGCCTTACCAGTGAGTATGCACTGAAGCAGTAGAGTACGTTCAGCGTCAGACCAATTTCGAGCATCAGCCAAACGTTCAAACAAGACAAAGAAAATATCAGGGTCCTTCTCATTAAATTTTGGAACCAACCTGAGGTTAAGAGCGACATCAAAAGATGGAGCATGAGGAACCATCATGGCTGACTCTTGAGCCTCAGGCGTCTGAAGTTTACCCTGACTCATAAGCTCCAACTTGTAGCGTTCCAACTCAAGCTGCTGACTGGCCTGAGCATGAGCCATTTCAACTTCTCTGAGACGGGCATCCTGTTTCAACTTCTCTAACTCCAACACATGCTGTTGTTCATGCTGCAGCTGAAGCAGTAGGAGATCTTTTTGCTGCTCAAAAGACAAACCAGCCCCAAACCCAGCAAACGCAGCTACTCTAGGCATTTTACCTGGTAAATTTGGTTCTGGGAAAGCTTCATCAGACATGCTAGTCTTTTCCCCAAGGGCCTTTTCACTTTCTACCCGAACACCCAGTATCTTTTCCTCCACTAGGTGGTCTCTTAATGTAACGAGCAAATCCTCCTTACTTAATTTTCTGGAGACCGCAATACCATAATGCTCAGCTAATTGCAAAAGCTGCTCCTTTTTGTACGTGTTAAGTAGCCGTTCACTTGGAAATTGAACAAAATCCTCAATGGAAGCCATCTTATTTGACAGTTAGGGACAATTTAGATGTTTACCTTTACAGTTTCTTACCATTCACACACCAGAATTAATAACTCATAACACAAAATTTTCCTCACTGCTTACCAGTTGAAAAGCTGCTGTGATATGGGACCCAAATTCCTCTGGCTATCTGCCTAACCAAACTAGCTGTCTATCTCACCCCTAGTCTTCGTGCAGGCTAGCGGCGGGATAAATTAAGCACAAAAACCAATGACCCGGTTGACTCTTAGCAAGCTAATTGCCACCTAGACAGTCATGGAGTGCACCCGAGCAACAGCTCTAACCACCTCGCTGCACAAAAATAACAAACTAAAACAAAAAAGGGTCAATGTGGACAGCTAGTGCCCCCATTGCTTGTGCCTAACAGGAAGATGGTTCCCAAATGGCTATGCAGCCTTAATCAACCAGCAGATTTGAGGAAAAAGAAACCTCCCCAACAGGCCAACCAGCAAAGCCAGACAAACTAAACCAGTACATGAGTGGAAAACCTCCCTTTAACTAAATCTGGTTCCACAGCCCAACTCTGCCTGGGAAACAAAGGCTGAGATCCCGGACGAGCCCCCACTTGTTACTGCCAGCCAGGCAGACAACAGAAAGGGAGGCAGCACACAACAGAAACTGTTACATTTGTTTATTAACAAAACCAAAACAAAACCCCATGTATATGAAATGTATGAAACCCAAGTTCGATATTGCCAAACATGTGCATGTGTTAAAGTCTATGTGGTGGATGATGAATGGAAAGCAAACCGGGAGAGAAGATGGCTGTAGAGGCCTACCAGGCCCTGCTGAGAGAGAGAGAGCCTGCCACCAGGAAGGCCTTTATGCCTTCTGGTGGCCACGCCTCTCTCAGGTAACAGCCCCTCCCAGCTCAAAACTCCACCTGCTTCCAGAACTGCAACAGAGAGCAGAGTGAGACAAAGGCAGGGAGGAAAGGAGGAGAAGGAGAAGCGGGAGGGGTTGTCACAAAGGGGACATATCATGCTCGTTTCTCCTTTTCACTATACCAGACTAGGATGCCTGTAAAGCATTTCTGCCCTCAGTACAAGTCATTTAGTTCCTTCATTGCCCCACAATAGTGTTCTCAATATCCTCATTTTAGGCCATTCTGAAGATCTCGTTGAAACGCTCCTTTTCCAGAATGACCTCCAGTAACCTCGCAACGTCACAGCCCTTTGTGCTCTGATTGGTCAGTTCTATCAGAGGGGCGGAGGGGGTAGAGCCAGGGGGCGGTTTTTGCAGCATGGCAGAATTTACAAATTTGCCATATTGAACGAGGCAGGCCGAGTGAGTTTGCTGTTTGCCAAAACTTCACCGTAAGGCATTGATAGCACTAATAAAATGGCAGAGTGTAGGATACGTCCTTTTGTATTGGACCCCGAGTCAGACCCGGACGGTTCTGCAGCTCAGGAGGAAGAAAATCCACCTGGACACAGATCATCTCAGGACGCTTCAGTGTGGTGAGTCAAAGCGGTACTGTAACATGTATAGTTTATACGTGGAAATATAGGCAGACTTCACCAATAAACTATTTCTATAACAGGGCTCCATCCTGCTCCTTCACTTTTCTCTGTCTGTTTTATCCATCATGCTGAAAGTGTAGTCTAAAGATCGCCTCTACCGTCAGTTCCTCACTATGTTATTACCGCAGCATTATTGTGGTCCAGGTTCACAGTGCATGTCAGAACAAGCATGCAAAAATCAGTCTCACAAGTATTACGACGTCTGCTAAAACTACAGTGTTTTAACTACTAATTCACCATGTAAAGCCGAGCTGCTCAGCAGAGCAGAGTCCCTGCATCCAGCACTCAGTCAGTCGGCTCTTGGTGGGTGTATCCCTCGGTGGCGGTTGTGTGACTAACTGACATCACAGAGGAGGAGCTGCTTTATCAGATTGCTCCAATAAAAAGAAAGGATCCTCGTGTCATCACGAAGGTCGAAATCTCGTGGCCAAATGTCAATGACCTATTTTCAGAGGCATCAAATCTCGTTCTAGGATATCAGAAAAAATACAATACATCATTTTTTGAAAATTCAGGGGGTGTAAGGCCTAGTTTTCAAATTTATTTTATTATATGCAAGTATTAAACCAGGGCTCAGCATGATATGTCCCCTTTAAGCCTTGCATTCTTTTCATCCTGAGAAGAGCTTTCCTCATACTGTGACTTTACTTTTCAGTCGATTGAAAGTTTCTCTTGTTGATCCATTTGGGACTCTTGCATTTTGCTCCTGCTTCTGAGAAGTTGTTATGAAACCACTTGTTCTTTTTGTTTTCTGTCTTCTTTGCCACTCATCAAACATTTTTTGTTCTTCCTGCTTAAATTCCTATCTTATGTGGATTTACAAAAAGTAAAGTGTGTACAGTTAATCTGCTAAAGCCCACTGGTCACTGAGGCTACATGATCTTCATCTGCCCATGGAGGCTTTCAGAGGTGTCAGTTTCTCCACAGTGGAAGGATGGTAGATCAGAAGAAGACTCGTCTGTTGTAGAGGTTTTATTAGTAACATGAATTCAAATACAAACATGGAGTACCTCAGGCACTTTGAGGAGCTATTACTCAAATGGAGCTAAATCCACTGTCCTCCACCTAGTCAGTCCACATCTCTACGTCACATGGACAGCTTTCTAAATCATCCTCACATCACTCTACCAAGTGCCTGTCGCAGTAAAAAAAAAAAAAAAAGGTCTAAAAATTAGCTAGTTCACACACTCTGCACCCTCAGCTTTCCTCAGTCTCATCGGATGGCTGTTTGTCCAGGATGTTAGCCAGAGTTTTAAAAGGCTGTCCCCAGTCACCCAGGGAGCTAAAGTCTCCCGTGTCATCAATGACCCATGACTCCTCTATAGAGCTGAGAGACCCGGCCACAGAACCGTCCCCCTCGTATGCGTAAGTAGCCAGGGAGTCATAAGGCGGGGCGGTGTACCCCTTCTGGCTCTCCTCCAGCCGCTGCTCGATGAACTCTCGGATCTTCTCTGCATCCCCCTCGGTCACTCTGCCGTGGGAAGAGAGCGTTGCAGATCTGTTTACGGCAGCGATGATGCTCGCTGTCTGACAGTGTATGTCAGGTGTCCTGATCTTGTCGGAGCGAGCGCTCAGATGCAGCAGAACACCGTCTCCGTATCCGTTGTTCCCTTTTCTCGACGAGCTGCTGAGAGTGCTGGTGCGATGTGGGTGCGTGTTGCGCAGAGTGCCCATATCGAAGGCGCGAGTGTCTGCCTCGCCACCGCCCTCGTCGTCGTAGTGAATGACGTTGTCACGGATGTCCTCTTTGGATGTCATCAGAGTCTCTTTCTCCTTGTGCCGCTTCTGGCCCATGTACAGAGCTGCCACAACTAGGGGACACAAAGAGAGCGTGAGTGAGATGAGCTTCAACATCAGGAGACCACATTCAGAGGAAGTCCTCAAAGTGTGAGAACCTCAGGGTTAATGAAGTCTGAGACCCAGGACAAACCAAAGCATCAACGCACAACATGAGACAGATGGAAGAGCCAGGACATAATGTTGACCTCAGAGACCAGCAAACCAAGTGTGAAGTATGGGCTCTACCATGTTTACCTCAGTGAGTGAGTCGTCTCAGAAGATCTAAATCAAGCAATGATGGTGAAAACAAGTAAATCAACAACAACAAATACTACGATTAAATCAGTCCTCTTCTCTGTCTTTGGAGGGGGTTTAATTTTGGGATGTGTGTGTTGTGGAGCCACCTGAGCAGTGACACTCAGACTTCTGTGTATGTTCTGTGACTGGAGGACATGCTGTTTCCCCACAACGTCCTTGATTTGGTGACGTAGGGGGGGAAACCACCACCTGCTCCGACTCCAATCCCACTGGAAGATGGAGGAGAAAATAATCAGTGCGGAGCAAGAGCAGGCTTGAGTGAAAGTTGCTGAGGAGACAGGTTTTGAAGGTAAGTTCTATAAATTTTTGTTTCCAGCTGAATTTGCCTGCAGGGGTCATCACTGAGTCCGACTGTGTTTTCCTCAGTGGAGTTTTGAGCCTGATAGAGAGGAGGGAGGAGAGGGGCAGGGGCAGAGCCAGGGAAAAGATGGAAGTTCTCTGCGGTCCCTTCATTATCCCCAGGGAGACCCCCCCGGAACATGGGTCAGGGGGGTCGAGGATGAGATCGTAGGGAACAGCCAGGCAGGGCCAGTGGAGGTGGATTACCAGCTAGAGGCAGCAGCCCTTGATTGTGATCTCTAAAGCTTTTACACACTCTCCTGTCCTGCTTTTGAAACCATTGTTTTTCAGATGCTCTTTTGGGCTTTCGGTCTTTAAATGAGCGGGCTCTCTACTCTTCCTGCACAGTGACGCGTGTCAGCCCCTCAGTTTGTCAAAATAGTCCAGCTTCCAGCCTCAAACTTTACCCTTGATGTGTCGCAGGTCAGGGTCTTGATAGCACAAATGTATTTCCAACGTGTTTGGATTTAACCAAATGAAACAGAAACACGACATGTTAGAGAGAACAGAGACATTTTTAAATCAAACTGAATAATCTGTCTCTACTAGTATGAAGTGTTTCATATAAAGGAGGTGTTACTGTATTGTGAGGTTTTGATTCACTCAGTAGGTTTACATGTATCCAGTGACTAAGGTCAAAGCTTGATTGTAAAATCACAGTGGGGGCTCTAGTCTCATGCAGAAAACAATCAAACTTCTGGCTGAGAACATCTCACTCCACTTCGATAGGTGGCGCTGTGTCCTTTTTTGACAAGTGAAGCTGTGTGTGTTTAGAAATAGTTTTGATTCACCAGATAAGGAAACAACATCCTAACCTCCTCACACATAAAGCGTGAGTGCTACATCATTGACACATGGACAGAAGTCATCAGCAGGTCAGACCCAAAAACTGAAGCGCTGCAAAGCCTGGCGCTCACAATTTATGTGTGAATTAGTGGTAACAATAATGGCTGAGGTGGATGCAGCTGTAGCTCTTTATGTTTTTATGTCAGTAAGACGAGGGGACCTTATTTATAATGGTCATCCAATTCCTCTTCTGGATGATTGACAATGCATATTAAGACCAGCAGAATCCAACCATAGTCCGATAGCAATCCCATTATCTAGATGTGTCGCACCAGCTATGCTTAGTCTGCTTACGGTCCGACTAAGCAGTTTGCTGCATTTCAACAGTCCAGTCTTTTGCCGCAGCCACACCAAACGCAAACTTGCGAATTTATTCACCCGAATCGCCTGTAACGTACCGTGTGAAGTCTGGACGCTGGACTATTTTGACAAGCTGAGGGGCAAACGTGCGTTAGCTCGGCACTGCGCATGGGAAGTAGAGAGCCTGCTCATTTAAAGACCGCAAGCCCAAAAGAGCAGCTGAAAAACAATGAGCTGTGGTTTCATAAGCATGACAGGAGAGTGTGTGAAAGCTTTGGAGATCACAATCAATGCCTGCTGCCTCTCCCTGGTAATCCACCTCCACTGGCCCTGCCTGGCTGTTCCCTGCGATCTTATCCTTGACCCCCCAAACCTCCGACCTCCCGAACCCCCAACCACCCGAACCCCCGACCCATGTTCCCGGAGGTCTCCCTGGGGATAATGAAGGGGTGGAGGAAAGAGAGGAGCACAGAGAACTTCCATCTTTTCCCTGGCTCTGTCCCTGCCCCGCTCCTCCCTCCTCTCTATCAGGCTCAAAACTCCGCTGAGGAAAACACAGTCGAACTCAGTGATGACCCGTGCAGGCAAGTCCAGCTGCGAACGAACTTACCTTGAAAACCTGTCTCCTCTGCAACTTTCACCCAAGCCTGCTCCTTTTTTTCCCGTCTCTGTAGAGTTCTCATGTCGTATCGTATAACTCTGAATGATGACACACCACACAGATTGTTTTCTCCTCCATCTTCCGTTGGAGCTGGAGCTGGAGCAGACGGCGGTTTCTCCCCCAACATCATCAAAACAATGACGTTGTGGCGGAATGCCATGGCTGATTGGCGGCCGCAGCACAGCCTTCATGTGAATTTGCGTCAAAAGTTCAATATTTTCAACTCGAGTGAATTTGCGTCTACCGCCCAAACGCGTGAACGCTCCAAAGGAGCAAACGCCCCAAACACGCCGTCCAGAGCAAATCAGCCTCTACACGAGTCTTTGCATTGACTTTGTATGTAATCTCGCCGTACCATTACACTGTCTAAGCCTATAGTTTGATTTCTAAAGCTGCATGTAAACGTAAACTGCAAAAACTCAAATCTTATCAAGAGTTTATGTCTTATTATTAGTCAAAATTGTCTTTTTATTCTCAATATGAGCCCCATTCAATTGGTCAGTCCAGAAAAACTTCTTGATTCAAGTTATTGAAAGACAAAAATGAGGTCTGAATTGCTTGTAACAAGTTAAAAAATCTGCCAGTGGAACAAGAAAGATTTGCCAAAAAATTTGCTAAAACTAAAATATTGTCTTAATACAAGTAACTTTTTTCTTGATCCATTGGCAGATATTTTCAACTTGTTACGAGCAATTCAGACCTCATTTTTGTCTTTAAATGACTTGAAATAAGGCATTTATATGGACTGGCCGGGTGAATGTGGCGGATATCAAGTCTAAAAAGGCATTTTCTACTGAAAATAAGACAAAATCACTTGATAAGATTTCAGTTTTTGCAGTGTACTGACTGACTCAGGATGGCTTCATGACCTAAGCTTTGTATCTCTTGTATTTTCTGAGTCTTGGTGCTTACATTCTACTCTCCAAGTAGAAAGAAGTGGGCACAGAATCTATACGAATGTCCAGAGGCAGCACACACCCACAGCCCTCACTGGAAAGCCCAAAATGTTTCACCCCTCGCCTAGAGATCTGCACCCCTGCAGATTTCTGCCCATGGATTAAAAAATGCTAAAAAATACAAAAATACTCTTTCCTCTCTGCCCCTTTATCTTCCTCATCTCTCTTTATTTTCATCTGCGACCCATCGTTGGCTGCCGAGTCTGAAACTAAACTCAGACGACAAGTAGACTTTTTCATACACACACAGCCAGGTGTTAGAGAACATACATTAGCTGGAGATGAGGGTGGATTATACAAAGCAACACTGACACTAAGAACATTACACAAACTAACTAATACAAGCTGGCAGAGGACAGGTGTGTCTGCAGGAATAAAGCCAGCCATCAGAAAGTCTAAATCTTTGTTTCAAAGAGGTGCCAGGACGGGTTCAAAAGTGTAAAGGGAAAAAGTGAGCTCACACAGTTCTTCAGGTGTCAGAGGGATGAAAAAGCAGACAGTGTGCCCCCTGTAACTTCAGGTTAACAACCCCCTGAACAGCCTCTGTCATGATGTTACATCCTGGATTGTTGTGCTGTTTGTGACAGGAGACTAATGAAAAAGTGATGAATAGCAGGAAAGCATCCTGATGGTCCAATAGGAGGACTCATAGCTCTCTCAGGTCAGACAGAGACTGATCTGCACTGCTCTAAGCAAAAGTTAAGAAGGAGAAATCCTGCTGCTCGCTCAAATCTCGTAATTACACCAAACATGTAGTCTGGATCACAAGCTGCTCTGCTGACGTTTTACACCTGTCAGCACCTGTCAGGTCTGCCTGGGTGATAACTCTAAATGGATGAAAGGACGCCACCTTCCTCTTCACCCCTTTATTTTACCAAATATCCAGCCTGGCTCACCCAAACTCATGCTTAAAATGTCTGAAGAGGGTCAGGCTCTGTGACTGCATTGATCCTTTAAGGGTGCTGTCACACTGGCCATCCTGCACAGGGTGTCATAGTCAACACCAATTAAGGGCACATCTGTCATATTGCCCGAGTGGCTGCCTTTTGCAGCAGCTCTCCCTTCCTTGTCCCTTTTTTTTCTTCTCTTTTCCTTCATCTTTGCATTTGGAGCCTGTCGTTGCTTTTTATGTCTCATTGGTTGGTCAGTGACATCTTATTGGTTGTGTCTGCAGTTGTATTTCTACCATTTCTGTTCCCGTGTGTGTCTGGAGATCCTTGATGAATCTATGAGTACATTGTTGTACATGAGATCAGCTGTATGTAGCCTGTAGAATGTCCATGCTAACCCATGCGAAACGGACCTGTCCTTCCATCCATCTTTACGGAAAACGTAAGATCTATCTCCAACTAAAAAAGATACAGAAAATGCAATAAAACAACAACCTCTACTACTTCCTGTTTGTTCTGACAGACTGGTGTTATAAAAGTATAAGGCATCAACAAAAACCTGCAGAAACACATGAGTACTGTATTAAAATACAAGCACTGAAAATCAGCTTTTAGAGAGCCTGTGTGTGTGTGTGTGTGTGTGTGTGTGTGTGTGTGTGTGTGTGTGTGTGTGTGTGTGTGTGTGTGTGTGTGTGTGTGTGTGTGTATGCGTGCGTGGGTATGTGTGTATGTGTGTGAGTATATGCGTATGTGTGTTCGCCGTTCTTGTTTTGCGACGAAGTGAGGACATGCTGCACAATGGGCAGAATTTGTAAGCCGTAAACACCGGGGGTTTTTGTGCAAAAAACTTGATGGCTGTGAGAAATATGAAAATACTGACGAACACGAAAATGTGTTTTTTATCCACGTACCGTGTTTTCTGCACTATAAGGCGCACCTAAAAGCCTTCAGTTTTCTCAAAAGCCGACAGTGCGCCTTATAATCCGATGCGCCTTATACATGGATCGATATTGATTAATCATGGCTACCATAGTTAGGGGGCGTCGCCGGAGTAACAGCGGTAAGCAGTAAGAACCTGTAAAGAGGAATTCTGCTAAGTGCTAACGTTAGCTCACAGGCTGGCCCGGGCTTCTTCTCTTGTTTATTGTTAGAGCAATACAGCGCCCCCCAAAGCTCTGGCATGTGAACTGATCTCTGGAAACGGCTTTTGTGGACGGCAGATACGGCTTCGTCTTTACTGCGCACTTTTTTTGAAAACGGCACAGAAAATAGTAGGATAGGAAAATGTGCGGCTCCGTGTGGAAGTAGCCTGAGTTTGACTGACTTATCTGACTGTTTTGTTGACATTCCCTTTGGCGCAGCTCTATCTAGTGGATGCATAAAGCAACCCCAGCCACTACTATAGCTTATTCTTAGCCTTATAATGTGGTGCACCCTATATATGAAAACAGTTTTCAAATAGGCCAGTCATTGAAGGTGCGCCTTGTACTCTGAAGCGCCTTGTAGCGCGGAAAATACGGTACTGTAAAAAATGACCGAGTTAAAGCGATTTACAAACGGGGTACAGAGACGTGAATCGTGCAGACAGCAGACTTCTCCCTGTCTGATGCTGCCTGTACAGGAGGGAGAGACTGGACAGGTTGGAGAAGAAGTCCAGCTCAGTCCTGGACCCTGTGGAAGCAGAGGCTGACTGGAGAATGATGGCCAAGCTGGCATCTCTGTTGTACAACATGTCCCTACCTATTTCCCGGTTGTGGGACAAATTAAGGAGTATCTTGTCTTACCTGAGATGCCTAAAGATCTGCCAGCAGAAGGTCTGGAGGACCAGATAACACATGCCATAGCAGTTTAGTATCCCTGTATGAACAGGCTGTGTTCAACAACCGATGATTCTCTGTTTGACTCAGGAGTTTATCTAAACCTCCATCTGAAGGCTGGCCTCTGCGCCCTGCTCAGACATGCTGGCAGTTTTTCCCTGATTCCTCTCTCTCCTTGGTTTAGAAATCTAGAGATCGGAGCACAGGGAAGCAAACAAACAGCATCCCCCTGGGGTATGTGCTATAGAAACCAAACAAGGTCACAGTGTGGAGGGGGAGCTGGGTTAATGGGGGCTGCAGAACGAACAGGACTATATGATGTTTCAGCTTGTTCAGCTCTTTGGGAGACTTAATAGAAAACAATCTTGTGCCTGCATCAGGGCTTTTTGTGAACTAGCTGCTGCTGGAGGAGAGAAAAAGCAGCAGTGTGATTGAACTAAGGATGAGAGAAGAGAAAGAAAACTCTCTCAGACATAATAACAAAGGCTCTAAATAAGCAGGTCAGAGAGGAAATAAAAAGACAGCATCAGCAATCTGTTGTCCTCTGAAAACCCTGCTCCAGTAACGAACTTCCTTTGTGCTGTGGCTTTAAGCCAGCACTGTGTTGGTAGACATGTCTGCTGTGAGAGAGGTGAAAGAAATGGAGATAAAAAGGACAATATCAAACAAAGTACAATCAGATGCAGGGAAGAGTAAAGAAGCTGCAGCGCTGCAGTGCTGTCTGCTGTATGTGGGAGTATAACACTGCTTTAAAGTTAGTGAAGACCTGAATTTTTTCTGACTGCCAGCAGGGGAGCAGCTTTGTGTGCTTCTTTAGTTTTTGTTTATACTAGGAATAATTAAAAAAAAATAATATGTGATGATTTTTTGGATAATAAATAATAACGTGATGTATTTAAAAATAGCCTTGCCTTAAAATTCTAAATAACCGCCAAACTGCCATTCTTGTTAAAGACATGGCACCACCCCTTTCAAAGTCTCGTGCCATGTTAAAGCATTCAATGCAGTTCAAAATCCTCATTACTGCCAAAATTATGATGGTCATTAAAAACAAAATACAGTAGTCAGTCTGATAAAGGCATGCCTTTTTGGAGCAGCACCTGGCAATAGAAAATGGAATAGACCAGTCTTAGATAAGTGGCATACCACTGATGGAACTGGCTTTCCAGCTTGAACACTGGAATATGCCACTGGAGAACTGGCATATTCCACTCAGCTGCAAGTGGCATAGTTACCACTTATGGCTCTCGATGCTTGGTGTTATTAAGTGTCAAATACCTCACCCTGTGGTTTGGGGAGCATTCAAGGCATGACTATTGACTGTATTCAGAGTGAAGAACGTAGCTCTGCCATGTATCACTGTACTGTTTTGTAGCCAAAATTCCTCCATCACAGGTGTAGCCATTGATAATACTTGTGCAGCCAGAGTCTGCGTAGTAAAGAATGTGAGGGATTCAGCGAGAATCTGAGTGGAGCCTGGTGACAAAAAAAAAGATTTTTTTTCTTTTGAGTCTTATCACTTCTTGACTCTACCTACTGACATATTTTTACAATCCCCCCCAAAATACACAAGAACGTCAGCTGTTCATCGTCATTAAACCTGACGTAAAGCCTTGTTTTTAACCTCTTATAGCTAATGAAAAAGGCACTTTTCAGAAAAAAAGAGGACATAAATACAAGGCAGCCAAATGATATCTTCAAATCACCACAACAATTGGATGTGAGAAACATTTCTACCAGGTGTTTTAATTTTTTAAGGTTTGACCGCAGCTCATCTGAAATGACTGGAGAGCTGGATTTTTTCACCTATGCTGCAGCCAGCCACCAGGGGGAGCAGTTTTTGTGGCAACCTCACCGAGCAAAGCAAGATGACATCCAGTTAGTTTTACAGTCTATGGGCATGACTAGCGGTGACTGACCTTCAAACTGGGTTATCATAGCAACACATTCCCCTTCAGAACAGATTTGATGTAATGGGGACCCTGGTCATGTGATGTACACCCCCTGCCCTCTGTTCATGTTCCTCCACTGGCTGCGCACATCAAATCCAAGACCTTGCAGTTCACTTCCTAACAGCAACAACAGCAGCTCCTGCCCAGCTGGAGTCACTGGATCAGGTCTACACTCTCTGAGTCAGGAGCCAGACTCTGGTCATCCATAGCATCCTAGTGGTGGAAAGGATTACTCTAATCCACAGAAGGCTTTTAAACCTTCCAGGTAAAGTTAAAGACCCAGTGTTTTCCTAAATGATGAGAACGTTGGTGCTGCTAGTACTGAGAGAGCTGCCGATGATGATGATCATATTCCTTACTCGTGATGTTTTCATGGATGATGGATAAAACCTGCTTCTTCTCTGTCCAACATTACAGCTGACTTCTTCTTCTACTTCTTGAGTGCAGAACAACGTTGGTTCAGAGTCGTGTTGCTGCCACTGTTTTTAACCACAAACCTTGAAGCAGCTGTGCCTGTAAAACTGTAAATCCTACTTTTGATATTAATCCACCCTGGCAGTGCTCAAAGTGTGAATAACTCTCTGTGTAGAGCATCAATAATCACAGTTTGTTGTGTAACACTGATGGGTACATTATGTTAATCACTAACAGAAACAAGGTCCACGTCTCAGAGAGTCAAACCAGTTTTTAACAGACTGTGGAGCCAGAAGGAGGCCTTCATGTGTGTTTATGTGCAGGAGTGTGAGTCACGCTTGAATAACAGGTATGAGTTTAGTCATATGTCCTCCAGCTTCTTTGCTGATCTGGAAAAAGGTCACGTAAGCATAAGTTCTTCACACTTGGATTATCATAACCTCAACAAACTGTCACCCAGAGAGCTGCAGCTCAGCAGAACAGACCACAGACCTGAGCCCTCCCTCTGATAACTCCAGCACTGGCTTAACGCCACGCTGTTTATCCTCCAGGGTCAGCATGGTTCGACCTGAAGGATCCAGGATCTTCTGAGCTCCTTAAAGCTGATGTAGGCTCAGACTGAGAGATGAGATTCCCGACTGTGTCAGAACCCTGAGAAAGAAACAGGTGAAAATAATCGGCTTTCCCACGCGGTCCCTGTGAGCTTCATCTCTCTGTCTCTGGAGTCACTCATCCTTTAAAATCCACGCAGAAAGAGAAAAAATGACTCTTCTCCATGTCCAACTTTTAACAGCTCTGTGGGGACTGGATTTTCAGCTGTGTATTCTTTTCTCTTTGGTCTCAATGCTTGCCTCCATGTTTAACTCCCAGCCTCATAGAAACGCCGGTCATGTCTAAATCGTCTAAATCAGGTGATGAATAAATTATTGTCATCACGTGTATCGCCCATAGGGTCAGACGAAAGACAGATTTCCTTAAAGTGAAGTTTCTCTCTTTAACCAGTCTAAGCTCAGAGATGTACCAGTTTATAATCCCATTCATACAGAGTCACACGTTGCTGACAGGAGACCGTGTGACGGCAGATGCTGGGTTTCTTTAAAACTGTGCCATGTGAAAAGATCTCTCTTTGGCGCAAGAGTTGGAAACCAAACATTCAGTGCTCATTTGGTGCTAGTGCTTAGTTGGTTCTACTCATGTTTTCCTAAGAACCAGTTTGGTTTTCCATCAGCAAGGAGCCAGGTTGGAGCCATGTCATTGCGTCACCATAAAATATGAGTACAACACTGCATACAAAGCTGTTTTTAGGAGGGTGTGGTCGACTCAAGGCGCTTTAGGGTTAGCAAAAAAGATGGCGCTGGGGGTGCTTTGAAAAGGCAGAAGTGGTGCTCGTGGTGGTTGTGACATCATTTTTCCTAACTGTCTGCTGCACACAGTGTGCTCTTCTCTCGCTCTCTCCCTGTGTGTTTGTGTGTGTCTGGAGATGTGTACATGGAGACACATGACTATGAGGCAGATATGACATCTCATCATGTAAATAAGTTAAATACCATCCAGCTGTTTATTCTGTTAAATAAAATAAGGTAAAGACCTGATCAGTAAGAGAGGTAAGGCACGGTTGCTTCAGTTTCTCCTCCAGTTCAAGTTTTTAATGAGGAAACAAACAAAACAACCAACAACTAGCTGATTGTTGGTCAATGTAGCCCCGCCCCTTGCTATGTAGTCAGTGCTTAGCTCAGGCCCAGCAAAGAGTTGGTGCTTGTTGAGCTCCAGTTTTGAGCACTCTTCTTTCAATCAAAGGGTTGGGAGGATCCCAGGTCCTGTAGTCCACAGCTACTTGGCCCTAAACTGTCCCAGTGGCTGTGGCAGCAGTATATGAATGGGTTCAGTTAATACCAGTGGGTGCTTTCCATGGCAGCCCTTGAGAGAGTGTGAAGATGACATGTTTCATAAAGTGTTTAAGCTGTCAAAAGATAAGAAACATACTACTGCAATACAATCCTTTTTTTGTCTCCAACAAAAATGCACTGAAAGTACAAAGGCTGTTATCAGACAGAGCGTCCACAGCTGCTGAGACAGCCCACTCAAACAATTCCCAGCCAAAGCATCTGTTTGTCTGTTGGGTCCTACAATATTTCAAAACTAGGGCAAGTTAAAAAATAGTGAAATGTTCCTTTGATAAACCAATACTGTAACAGTTAGCACAGGGCCAGTTCCAGTTCAAAGCTGTCCTCAGGCCCTGTCCGTCTTTGAGTACCATCCTGACCTCTGAGAGGGGAAGTGTCTCTGTCCATGTTTTGTGTTGGCAGCTTTTAACCCATTCTCTCCTCCCTCTTTGCCCTCTATCTCTCTTTATCTCCACTCTGAAGGAGGGATAAAGCCCTGAGGAGACTGTGATTCTCCCCTGACATGCACTCAGGCACACACAGTCACACACTCTGTCAGGCACAGAGTGAGGGTTGAGCACACAGTGTGATCCCTCAGGTCAGACAGGTGCTTATGTAACTGTGATCCTCTGAACCAGAAGTGCAAATTGAATAAGAAGACAAGAAATCAGCCTCCAAGAGGAAATTTTCTCCTCCCTGTGTCAATCAGAGACTCTGCCAAGGGCATCTGCTGCCCCCTAGTGTTGTAGCACAAACATTTGTATACTGGCAAATGTTTCATCACTATCATCACCATCATTTATGAATCTGGGTTTTTAATCCCCCCATGGACCTGTCACTTTCTTCTGTGTATATCTGGACTCTGTTCTCTGCACAGGTGGATCCTGATCACCTCTGTTATGTAACCCCACCGATTCCTTTTCAGCCTCAAGCAGATATCTCTATAGTTTTCTGCGCTCTGTCACTTGAGCTCATAGAACATGAACGTCCCAAATTCAACAATTCAATTTTGACAAGGCAAAATCGAATAACAGATATCTTGAATTTCATCACAAAAAAATAACAACACCCCCCCAACAACAAAAAAAAACCCCAAAGTCATTCAACACATCCTACATCTGTGTTTCCAATTCAAGCAGTGACAGCGACCAAGGAGGCCAGAGCGAGAAACAATGGATTTGATTCAGTGTTAAACTGTTATTTTCAAATGACTGTTCCT
The DNA here is from genome assembly GCF_033239565.1 of Halichoeres trimaculatus. Lineage (NCBI taxonomy): Eukaryota > Metazoa > Chordata > Actinopteri > Labriformes > Labridae > Halichoeres > Halichoeres trimaculatus. The sequence continues at coordinate 32,562,416 of NW_027437193.1, forward strand.
ATACTGTTTTTTACTGACTTTTAAAAAAAGAGGGCAGTGTTAGTGAGAGGCGGTCAGCCTGAGAGTCCCATCAGGAGTCAATATGATGAGTGTCTGCCTATCTCTGTGGCTCACAGTAGTCTGTGTTGAGTTGGAGAAAGCCCAAACACAGCTGGAAAACGTCTCATAGCTTCATTACAGGAGAACACAGAACACATAATGGTGATCAAACGGAGAGTCTGACAGTATTAAAAAAAAAACAAAAAAAAAAACTATATTCATTGCTACGATTGATTTTCTTTAATATATATGTGTATAAATTATCTGTAATATTTTCACTTCCCAGCCACTAAGGTTAGTGGTTTCCCACAGTTAGCTACTAGACCCTCAGCATTTTCACAAGCCACAATTTTTATTGTTGGATAATTATGTTTAATATGATTAAAGCTGACTGTGACAGGCTAAAGTTTACCTGAACTAGATTTAAACCTCCTTAAATGCAAATGACCCCTGCTCACACTGAAATCAAGACTACATCAATGTTTATCTCCACAGGTCATTATCAGGTATTCAGCTCTGATCAGGCTGTGTGAGGTTGTTCTCCTTTTTTATGAAAATGTGAAGTCATAAAAAGAGGAGTTTATTATTGCATTTGCAATACTGCGATGAAATTGGTGAAGAGGCATAGAAGATTTAAAAAGAAAAAAAAAAAACTCAAAAAACCTAACGAGAAACACTGTCTGCTTAAATATTAATTTTCTACTGTCATTTTTCAGTCATAGAGTATTTAGAATGATTTGGTTTGTTTACGGTATTTCCAGAGTGAACTTTTTTACATATAACTTTGACAACTCAATATTTGAATGAGGTTTGAGGAGGTTTGAATATTGATCCTACAGCATATCTGTGACCAATGTTAAGTTTCAGTTTCTCTCTCAGTGTGAGTTTAAATGAGCTCCATCAGATAAATATCCTCACTTTTAAAAAGTAACAGGAGTTTTGTCTCTACTTTCTTTTTTCCTGAAGAATTATCTACAATGGAGAGCTAAGAAGACGTGACTGAACATTTTTTTCTCTAAAACATGTTATCAGGCGCTAAACACAGGGAACTGTCAGTTACTTTCACACAGAAACACCGCTAAATAAGGTTCTAGTTCTCACCGTGTTGTAAAGCGGCGCTACCTCCGCTGCAGAGCCACAGCTGGCTACGAGGCGCTCGCCGCTTAGTGTAACAGTCCGCGCGCGGCGTGCCAGATATAAACAAACGCAGGTAGTCTGCCAGGACGAAGAGACACAATGAGAACTAGAGCCTTATTTAGCTGTGTTTTTGTGTGAAAGTAACGCGCTGAAAATTCTCTAAATAAAGCGTGAATGCCGATATCAGATTTTTTCAGTGGGAGTCAGTTTATTTGTGTTTTTGGTCAAAAATATGGCCCCGTCTGAGTGCAGAGGAAACCTGCAGAGGAGCAGGGAGAGGGTGTTTGGTGTGAGCGCTCTGGGCTTCTGCTGCACAAAAACACTGCTGTAGGGGTAATTTCTGCCCTAAACCTTGTGACAGGACCCAACTTGTTCCATCCTGGAGTATCACTTTAAAGCTCTATCAGTGGGATGTTGTACAAAGTCATTCCCGTACCGTGCACGTTTGATAAATACCAAACTACCTGTTCCTCCCAGAGCAGCTCAACCAGCTCTGATGTTAGTAGAATACATCATGAGCTGGTGTTCTCCTCCCTATAGGTCAGGCTCTGTAAACACACGTTCAGGGTTCAGTGAGGGGATCAGTGTTCTGGTTTTATCCAGGTGTCCTGCGAGCAGGAAGCTTACCCATCAGCAGAGCTACACACAGCAGGATGGCCATCAGAGCTCCGGTGCTGAGGCCCACTGGCAGGAAGATAGCCTCAGCTGAGCATGTGAGCAGCGAGCCCCCGGCCCCACAGGAGCACACTCGGATGGTGAGGGTGGATGTGCTGCTCTGAGCTGGATAACCGCTGTCCTCGACAACAACAGGAAGAGTGTACACATTCAGCAGACGGCGCTGAAAGCCTGAACGACGCGTCACAATGCCGGCTGTGTTATCTGTGGACAGACAGAGGAGGCTCCATCACTGTCTCACACACTGTTCAATGCATTCACACTGTTGGGTTATTCACACATACACACAGACACACTCACACACACACGCCCAAATACACACCCACATAAACGCAGACACACACGCTCTAGTTCCTCTGCCTGGCTGCAGGCCTGTGTCTGAATCCATCAGATTTGATGTTGACTGTAAAGGTAGAAATATACAAAAATACAGCAACGCTTGATGATGAAGTGTTGCAGAGAAAACAAGAAATTATCTCCCAGCCACGCTCCAAGGAACAGAAACAGACATCATCTGGACTCATCATGAGGTTGATGTTGGAGGGAGCAGACCTCTTAGTCCTGGTTTTTATACTTTTTATTCCCCATTCAGTCTTTTGGCTACTTCAGAACACAAAGGGGTCCAACCTGGTACTAGCAAAGTGTACCCGATAAAGTGGACCCTGAGGGTACTATATGAACACTTTTAGAAGATTAGATCTTTCTAGACCCAGGGCCTTCCTTTTCTTTACTTTAGTATTCTTCTTGCTTCAGTTTTTGGGGGTTGTTTTACTGTTGAAACTTTGTGTTGCTGCCATACCTGACCTTGTCAATCCCGACAAAGACACCACTGCTCTCAGCAGGACTAACCTGGATAAATAAAGGTTCAATTGGAACAAAATATTTTGCTCTTCTTTCCATTTTATTTCTTTCACCAAGTACTCTTCCTTTTCACAGCGGTGAGCTTTGAGACAACTGCTGATACCATTAGCCTTTAGCTCCTTAGCGTCCATCTCCTCCTCTCCTGCTGGGTGCTGCCTTATGTGTCAGATTAGTTATTTTTTAACCTTTGGAGATCTTTGATATTAGCACTAGATCTAAACAAGGCTCTATTTTGTCTAGACAGTAGTAACTAACCAGAGCAAATCCAAATTTTGTATTGATTATTTTTGTTTTGTGTGTCAACTTCAAGGTTTTCACAGAATCATAAACTTTAACTATAAATATTTACTTCTTTCCTCTCCATCCCAACTTTACATACTTCCAAAATCTCGAACGGTGAAGTTTCTGTTTCGCAGCTCTTTGGGGGACTTGAAGAAGAACCTCTGGCCAGAAGGAGGGAGGTCATTATCCACAGCACTGACAGTCTGGATCACCTGATCAGAAAAAAGCACAGACATACTCTGCTGACAGGTACAGGTTGTGTTTTGTTTTATGATATACAGTGCTCAACAAATGTATTAGACCAGCAGTTCCTGACCTTTTAGGCATCACACAATGCTTTCATGGAAGACTGATTTTACAGACCAGGTGGCGGGTTTAAATCAAAATCATACACAGAGCATAATAAACACAAAGAGCATCAAAAGACCAACAATGGAGAATCAGTGGGAAATCTCTGAGCTCATTTCTCTGCAACAAGACCGTCCCATCCCTGATGGTTCCCTATGTCCAGTCTGCTGCCTAACTTTGTTTCATTCTGGCTAGCAGGTAGGATTCCAGTTAGGAAGTTTCTGGCTTTACCAAATAAA
>NW_027437193.1:32570996-32700996 GCF_033239565.1 Halichoeres trimaculatus
TCGGCTAAATTCTGACCGGCCCAATCAGGGAAGAGAGGCGGGAGCTGTGGGAGCAGCGTAAGTGACGAGCAGACGTGACGTCAGCAGACTTTCGTACTTGTCAGCGTTCCTTTGATTCTTAAGTTGACTTTACAAACACAGCAGCAGTCATCTAACGCCATAATCACAACTTTCTCGTGTTCCTGTAGTTGTTGGTCTATTGTTTTTCAGCAGCGGCAAACATAAGTCACGTCATACTGTGGCTCGATGCAGATTGGTCAACAATCAAAGAACCACGAAACCCAAACAACAGTAGCGAGCTAAAGATAGAAATACCTTTAAAACAGCTGGAACCGGTGAGTGTTGCAGCTAAATCTCCTGAGGACAGCGTCCTCCCACTCCGTCGTACATCTGTGGGTTAAGTCTTTTTCAAAGGTAAGCTCAACAACCTGGGCCTTACTATTGTGGAGCATCGCACATCTTTGATCGGAAAATATTTATAAATCTAAATGCTATAATATCTTTTGCTACAATACTACCAAAACTCGTCACACTACTACTTTCAAAGCAATAAATACGGCTTCACGTATTATAGTGAACTGACCCTCGAGCGTTTGATGGTTCGGCCCCCCCCATGTTGGTCAGCTACACAGTTTCTACGGTTGTTTCCATGACGATGCACGTCCATCATCTTTTGGGCGTGAAGCCAGGGGTGGGGTATGAGGGGAGAGGCGGGTCTAAATTTGTTAATCAACAACCCCTCCACTCGTTTTCTCCCAGACCGCTGACTACACCTTTAATGCTTGTATAATGAGTTTAGATCTCCCATCTTCAGGTTATAAGCAGGTGGAGGGGAATAGTTGTCAGGAGTTTATCTTTTAATAGTGCAGCAGATAACGACAATCATTCAAATGATGGTGCAAACATGAAATTTGGCACAATGCTCTAAGGGCCATGCTTTTGAAAAATCACACTTAAAAAGTTCGACATGGCAGCCATTTTTCAAGATGGCCACCATTTCTATTAAATCCTCATTATTTGAATTGTTCTTATGATGATGCAAACATGAAAATCTGAGATTAATTCTCTCTAAGGGCCACTTAAAATAAAAAAAGTCATCAGACACCTGAGAGTTTAAGATAGCTGCCACATAAGTGGAGCAGTTAAGTTGTGTTTAGTTAGTGATAGAAGCATTACAGTTGGTATTAGCAGTCTCTGTGGGTCACCTAATAACAAACTAACTAAAGCATCTTAATATTTTAAGATGGTGGACATTTTAATATGGCTGCCACCTTCGTAGAAAACTGGCATAAGGACTGTACATGAGTCATATGACCAGAAACTCCTCAAAACCATTTGCAAGCTTTAAAAAAAAAAAGCACTTACTTGAACTTTGGAGCGTGTAACATAATTTTACAAGAGTGGCCCTCAGACAGTTTTTGAGCCAAACTCCATGTTTCCATCTACATTTGAATAATTCTTCACTAATCTGCTGCTCTTTACGTGATCCTTGTGTTTCCTGTTTTATTTTTAAGATCTTGCTCTTAGTATTTCCACTCTGGTTTCATCTCCTGCCCCTGTGTTTTCTCTGCTCTTGGTCTTCCCCCTTTAGTTTGGCCTGTGTTGATTTACCCTGTCTTTTCAGTCTCTGTGGTTCTCCACTACTTCTCGTCTCATGTCCTAATTTGTACTCTGGTCTAAGTAAGTGTTTTTGCACTTTTGGGTTTTGTTTGTGTTTTGGAATTTTAGGTTTTGCTGATAAGGTAGTCTGGACCTGGATCCCCTTTCTCGTGTGTTCCTCAGAAAGCCTGACAACAGCAGATTTGTGCTGTAATTTTGTTGATTTTAACGTCCTTCGTCTTCATCCAACAGAATGTTACGGACAGCTTGTCTCATGTGATATGAAACAGCTGACGACAGTTTGAAGGATACTCACTGACTTTGGTGGCCACCACAGTGATGTTGTGCTGCACAGCAGTCTCTCTGTCCAGGTAGTCATTGGTTGAAAGGGTTCCTTCAACAGTATCTATGTCAAAACAGCTGTCTGACTCTGACAGCCATTCCAGAGAGTACCTGAGGGGGCAGAGCAGATCACGGAGTCAGAGCTGGGGGGATCAAAGGTCACAGTGGTTTTCTCATTGCCCATTGAAGCTGTGGGTGATCACAGGAAACATACTGACTATCTTCAGCACAGACACCCTGGAGGAACAGCTGGGTGAGGGTTTGGAAGCTATTAGCATGCTAACCATAGAATCAACACAAGTAAAGGGTTTTGTGTCTAAAACCAGATTTCCTCAGAACCAGCACAAACATGTCCCCGTGCCTGCAGTGCCATGCTCAGCTGTTTCTGCTCACAGGTTTCAAAGATGCTGATTCTGACGGAGGTGACATATACTGTTTACTGGAGATTCCAGACTACTTTATTTAACCCTGAGGTGCAATTACATCTTAGTGTCATCCCTTCTAAAATCATACAATGAGAGCACACGTTGATGAGAGAGGAAGAACCTGACTCGATCTAAGATCAGAGAACATTCTGAGCTGAATAGACAGAAGCAGAGATCCCAGGTTACCTGGTGGTTCAGGTGTTCAAACTGTGAGCCCAGGGAGCCCCAGCTGTCAGGACTGGGACTTGGTATTAACAGTATTTCTGGGTACCAGGCTATTTGCAGAGGTTGATGGTCTGGGTTTTGTTCCTCACAAAGGGGCTGAGGTGACTGGGAAGCTCTGTGGCAGTCACTCCTGACAGGTAAGTCATGCTCTAACACGTCAGGGAGGTCTCTTTGAAAGTGTTTGGCCTCAGTAACATCTTTGAAAACATGTTGCTTCTCCCTTGGCAGCATATTGTTAGCCTAATAGCTTAGTTGCCAAAGTCATATAACATTTGAATAATTATCTTGTGGGCATCAAAACATGAGTAGCAGAGTCAAAGTCATTTAGATAATATAGATAATATAAACACAACATTATAAACAGTAATAAAAAATAAACTTTTTTCTCGGAATCAAAAAGTTAAAATATGACTTGGACAACAATGCTACAAGGCTAACAGTATAGAATTAGTGCATTTAATACATTTACCACATTATTTTTTTGATATTTCATGAACTATGCTGAGTTGATGTGTCCTCGGGGTCGCTCTTCATCACACCATGAATCTGTAAATTGATCCAAACTGTCTCAGCTCTCTCTTGTCCTTTGGTGGAGGTTGTACCCTGTCCCCTTACCTCACAGCACTGCTGCTGGCGTCCAGATCATGAGCCGTCACAGAGCCGATTATGGTCCCTGGAGGAGTGTCTTCATACACCTCCACAGAGAAGGAGGGCTTAGTGAACACAGGAGGCTCGTCCACATCCATCACATTCACTTTGACTAAGGCTGAGTCCTTGAAGGGCCCCAGATGAAGGAAACGTGGGTCCAGCTGTGCATTTGATGCCTCCACCTTAAAGGAGTAGGACTTCTTGGTCTCATAATCCAAAGCCTGCAAAGACCCAGGATAAAGGAATATGATCAGTGGATACTTTCTTTGACTTCTGATCTCAGATTAATATTAATCAATTAATGATCTGACGGACAGCAGGACGGATCTGCTGTCTGTCCACTGCCTCGTGTTCCCCTGTCAGTGTATGATATTAAACTGTGTTAGATACTTGGTTCTTATTGGTCAAAACCTCAACATCAGAGTTGATCCCATGAGTCACATCAGATCAGGAGTCAGGCATTGGCAGACACACTGTGGTGTGAACATTTTTAATTTGAGAATATTAGAGTACTATTTTCCTCTAACTTAAAGGACTTAAAGCTTTCATTTAGTGGTGACCAGTCACAACAGAGGAAATGAGACAGGAAAAGAAAAAAAAAAAAAAAAGGAGTGTGTAGAGATGCCAAAGCAGGTTTGATTAGAGTGATTTTAAAGTGGTACACCGGGATGGAACAAGTTGGGTCCTATCACAAGGTTTAGGGCAGAAATTACCCCTACAGCAGTGATTTTGTGCAGCTGAAGCCCAGAGCGCACGCACCAAACATCCCCTCCCTGCTCCTCTGCCGGTTTCCTCTGCACTCAGACGGGGCCATATTTTACTTGAACAAAACACAAATAAACGGACTCCCACCAAAAAATCTAATATCGGTCTGCATTCACGCTTCATTTAGAGAATTTTCAGCACGTTACTTTCACACAAAAACACAGCTAAATAAGGCTCTAGTTCTCATCATGTCTCTTTGTCCTGGCAGACTACCTGCGTTTGTTTATATCTGGGACGCTGCGCACACAGACTGATACACTAAGCGGCGAGCGCCTGGTCACCAGCTGTGGCTCTGCAGCGGAGGTAGCGCCGTTTTACGACACGATGAGAACTAGAGCCCTATTTAGCGGTGTTTTTGTGTGAAAGTAACGCGCTGAAAATTCTCTAAATAAAGCGTGAATGCAGGACGAGATCAGATTTTTTTTGTGGGAGTCCATTTATTTGTGTTTTTGGTCAAGTAAAATATGGCCCCGTCTGAGTGCAGAAGAAACCTGCAGAGGAGCAGGGAGGGGGTGTTTGGTGTGAGTGCTCTGGGCTTCAGCTGCACAAAATCACTGCTGTAGGGGTAATTTCTGCCCTAAACCTTGTGATAGGACCCAACTTGTTCCATCCTGGAGTATCACTTTAAGGGGTTTTAACAAATGTAATGTGATTCTCTTGAACCTACTCCAGGGATGGGTACGGATAAGATTTAACTGATTTTAATGTCCCTATCAGGTTCTCCTGTGATTTTTCTCTGTACAAAAAGTCGCTTTACAGGTTTAACATCACTTTATTGAATTTTGAAGTACATAATATGAATAATATACCTCTTGACATAAATACATTTTTCTTAAAAGTAAAAACTGCTCGTCATGTGACGTCCATGTGCTGTTTTGTTGTTTGTTGTTGACTGAAATAGGCTATCCAGTGTCTCAAAGTGGTTACAGAAATGATTTGTGTTGTTTGGAACCTTGCCATAGTTATGCTGAAGTCAATCATGAGCCTGCATGTAACATATTGTTTTCTCTTTCTTTTTGGAAAACAATTACCTGTTGGTATTTTGTCATCCGGACATTTGATATGAAGTACTGATTACAGAGACTGTGATATGCCTCTTTGATGAAAGTTGACATTCCAACATTATTCTGATGTATGCACCCCGCTAGCATAACAATGCAATTTCCCATAAACATTAGCATCAAGCTAGTGTATGTTTTGTGTCGTTATTGATCCATTAAGAGATGTGTAACATGTTGAATGTACTGAACAGGAATCAGGTGTCAGAGAGTAATGTGCATTTCATTGTGTGTTCAGTTTTTTAGTAAAACATCAAGCTGAAAATCCTGAATCAGAGTCCAGTCTGACCCAAGAGATATGAGTGTTGTGTTTTATGGCAGTTGAGGATGAATGCTTTGGTACACTATGAGGTATTCTCCAGGGCTCATTGGTCCATCACATCTGATGTAGTTAGCAGTGCTGCTGTAAACATTTACAATGAGGACAGAGTGAAAGGGTTGACAACAAGAATGCTCTCAGAGTAACAGAAACAATGATCACTGAAGCCATGAGGAAGCTGAACTGTTTTCTGGTTTAAACCATCACCTGTTTAGCAGAAAGGTCTCTGAAGTTTGTCTCAAATAACCAGTAGAAAAAATCGCTGTCTTCGATGGATCTACTTTTGATACCAGCAATACAATGGAAGCTGCTTGAGACTCTTTCAAAGCTGCTGGCAGCAGAAACCATCTAGCTCTCGCTCCTTTAGGTTAATTACTGTTCTAATCATTGTAATAATGAAAAACAATATGATTTGAAACATTGGCAAAGCAACATCAGTTTAATGAATTTGTGTTTCACTGACATCCAGGAGGCTCATCAGGTGAGGTGAGGCCACATGCTGGGAGTGGGTCAGGGTGCCAAGAAGGATTAGCCTGGTTGGCTTGTGGCCACAGAGAGAGGGAAGGTGTGGGGAGAAGAGCTCACCAAGGATCACGGTCTTCTGTATCACACTGTTGGACAGGTAACTGTTTGACTCAGACCGAGATAAACAGATGAAGGATCAATTGGTCTGCATCTTAGTGTCCATGTCCACAAGCTGATCCAGCCAGAAACTGTCTGGATGGTTGTCACAGCCAGACCAGGTTCAGAGATGTATCTTCTCCAGATTATTCCCCAGCCAGTCTTGGATCAGAACCATAGACTGTTTAAAATGACATGGTGTCCATGACGTCACCCACATTGTTCTGATAGAGTTCTGAAGCAGTGCTTCAGCCGGATCATATTGGAAATGCTGAGCTCAACCTAGCTTTGTTGAGGAAGAGGTTAAGGGGCAGGGTCGGAAAACGTTCACACAGCTGAGATTCAGTGGAAAAAAAAACTCTTCCTCTGAAGGTAAAGTGAAACAGCACAGACCACCTGATCAGTACAAATGATGTGTCAGACAGTATAACCAATGTTTCACACAACAGCCCCTTTTTAATCTCAATTAATCCATCACACTGGCCGTCCAAACAGTGCCATCCTCAAGCACGACTGCCCCCATAGCACTGCTCCCCACTGGAGAGTACGGCCAGTGGTCAGACTACTCCAATATGAACCAGACTTTGGACACACACATGGTCCGCCTACTTCATCATGAAGCATGATCTCATCAGAGCCAGCACATCCAGACAAAGAGAGCACTGCTACAACTTCAGAGACTTTTGTCACGTGGTTAGTCGCTTTAGTCCGACCCAGCCTTCTGACACCCTGCTGTTGTTAAAATGATTGTTGAGGGGTGTGCTTATGGTGATCATGTCCCATGTCTGTGTGCTTGAGCTTGGGTGCTGTTTCAAAACAAGCGAATATTTTCAAAAAAAACGAATAAATTACTTAATTTAAATGGTTAATGTTGGAGCCATAATAATGTTGTATTATACATTGTTAAGCTTTTAAAGGATTTTAGTATACCCAATGCACGCATGTCATTCAGTAGACCAGGATGAAATGCAGTATGCAGCCATGTTAAGCCTCTGCACTTGTTTCTGTTTTTACAGGTGAGCTAAAGTGATGAAACAGTGTGTCAGTGTAGCAACACAAATGGACAGTGTGTATGAAAGAAACCAGACCTCTGTTCATGTATATAGTTTTGTGGGTTACTTAGTAGTCTTTGAAGTGCTGCATTTGTTGTGTTTGCAAGCTAGAAAAAACTACGTTTAACCAACTTTAGCCTGCCTTAATAAAAGTTAATTTCAAAAACCCATCCGTGCGTGGAAAGCCGTTTCTTTTTCTAAGTGTAAAGCATAAATATCTTGTCTTTTTAGTGTTTTCAATTGAATATAGGTTAAAAAGGATTAGCAAATGATTGTTTTCTGTTTTTATTTACGTTTTACACAATGTCCCAACTTCATAGGAATTGGCAATGTAGTTGGAAAACAGTAGCAGTTGCTAGCTACTGGAAAATAAAATAGCAAAACAGATTAGCTTCCTTAGTCAGTATCTTTACTCTTACAGTCTCCTGTATATATATCAGTCCCATTGTTTCAGGTGACACCTACCAGTTCTTTTTATTTTTTTATTGGAGAACACAACCAGAAGAATTTTAAGATAAACCAAGCAGTGGAAGTAGTTAGAAGTTAGAATAAAACAGCATAACATGGGAGTGAGCAAATTTACCTTTTTTAAAAGCACCACCCCGTCCTGACTTTGGCTGTCAGAGAGAATATCAAACATGTTGCCTTCGTCTCCTGGAACGATGATATAATCCACCTCTGCGTTAGCACCAGAATCCGGATCGTGGGCTCTAATCCGACCCACTGCTGAGCCGACTGGTGCTGACTCCAGCACCCGCAGATGAAAAATACCTGACAGGGGGGCAGAGGAAAAGGGTCCAGTGAAAACGAAGTTAAAATAAAAGTAGGGAAACCCATTCATGCTGATTTAGTTAGACATAAAAAACAATGTGTGACTGGTTCAACAAGTCAACCTATCTATTGACCGATCGTAGACCAGGGATAAATCATCCTCACTCTTAGCAAAGCGGGGTGGGTTGTCATTGACATCACTCAGAGTGATGTTGATGGTGGTGGTTGATGCCAGCCCTCCCAGCTGACCCCCCATGTCTTTGGCCTGAAGGAGAACCTGGTACTCTCCTTTCACCTCACGGTCCATGTTGGCAAGAGCTGTCCTGATCACTCCTGGAAGACGAGATTAGGATTATTATAATATTACAGACAGAGATACTGCAGATTTAGAGTATACCCTTCATCAGGCCTGTATTCAAGTTTACTGCATTCTTCTTTCTGACGTCAAATAATCAACTCAAGGGAAAAACAGTCGAAGCTCCAGCATGGTAGGGGGCAGGGCTGGAAAGTGTCTAAAAGCTCTTTTCACTGAATCTCACACCAGGTGAAGGACTTCTCATCAATTACAGCAGAGATTTCTGCTTTGATGAAGTTATCAGAGAGGTGCACAGCAGTGGTCTGAGAAGTTCTCCATAAAAATAACAAATCATGAAAGGAACCAAAGCCCTTTGGCTTTTTTTAAATGTCTGTGCAGGCGTCTGAGTCCAGACCTGGTAATGTTTCGATGGATGTGCCATTCTGTCCGTTCATCTGTTTTCTTTATAGTTCCTATCAAAAGTTGGGTCATTCTGAGCGAGGGTTAAAGGGGCTGTTTACAAAAGGGTTTTAGAATGCAAAGAAAGATATTGTAGCGTGTTGGCCTCTCGGTTACATGTGAAACAGAAACTTTTGAAAAAGGCCTCCAGAGTGGAATTTTTCCTGAAACACTGGTACCACAGTTGCTGTGTAAACAACAAGCTGGAGTTTTCAGTGGAAACACTGACGTCATGCTCTGCTTTGTGCATTATAATTTCATTGTGACAACTTTATTTTTCATGAGAAAAGAAAAAATGAAATCTAAATCTGAATCTGCTGAATGCCTTTCAATTACTGGGCCTCTGTTGCTCTACTTCTACAATCAGTGTAGACACATTCAACACATACACCAGGTGATCAGCCCACTTTGGCTTTGACAGAAGGCTATCAAATTACTGTACAGCTACAGCGCCAACTACAGGGCTGGCATACATACTACAGCGCTTTTAGTCCCTCAGGGTTTCTGTGTAAAACTTCTGATTTTTTTACACAATGATTCCGTGTACATGAGAGCTAAAGTGCCACCTATGCAGCAACTATTTTAACCGTGTCTTCTAAGATCCATGAAGGCAAGGATGGGAAGCAGTTCATCCTGTTATAGGTTCAGTGTTCCTCAAACAGCAGGATGAGCCTGGAAAGGCTCCAGAGGGTGAGATGAAGGAGGCATCTCTACTAGCAGTGCAGCTCTTCACCAAGCTTCCAGTTTGTCTGATCTTTGTTTCCCTTTAAAGAACAACTCGGCTGCAAGAAGGTTAAAACTCATGCAGCGTCCTCATAAATACAATCCTTATCTTCATTTAGGATGTTAAAACATGTTATTAAAACTGATCAGCTGGCTGCATGACAATCTGCATGTATCAAGAGATCTGTTTCATCTTCACTTAATGATACTTTATACCAAAGGCCCATTTCTCCTCCCATTATGAAATTTACCCATCCTTATCAAACCCCGTTGCTGTCACTGCTTACACTTCCGTGCATCGTCCTTTACATTGACATTGCTGTTAACCAATACATCCACCAGGGGAGGCAGCCCAGAGTCAAAAGTTTATGACAATAACAAACTCAAAAACAAACATGGCAACTGTAAAAGAGGTATTGGTAATGTAGCTCTAACATAAAATACAAAAAACAAAGGTAGAAGTTCTTAACTAACTCGCAAAGTGTTTCTTTAAAAAGTTCTGCCATTGTTATTTCTTCGTGTCTCACTAGAGCAACATAATGGGCTCTAATTTCGTAGACCAGGCGCAAGCGCAGACGCACCTGCCCTGCGCCGGCCTTCGCAGCGTGGACAGGGTGTGACCGGTGCACTTTGCAAGTTTCCTGCAGTGCCAAGAGAGGCGCACTCAAGGCGCAGAGGAGCGCAGAGGAGCGCAGAGGTGCGCGTCCACGCCTCCCTCCGCGCAAATGGCAGAGAGGGAGGAGAAAATCTGTGAGTGGGTTTAACACAGCCGAGCGCTGTTTTCACCAATCAAATGAGCGCCTCTCCTCGTCTTTAAATGCGCTGCGGCTGAGGCACAGTATCTGATTGGTCTGAATTATCCCCAGCACCGCGGAGGCAGTCTGCTGGAAAGCACGGTAGCGGAGACGGTCAGAGCCGCTGTCCCTGCAGCAGGAGAATGAACAGCTGGGCACATCGGAGGACACGAAGCGCGTCACCGTGTGGGCCAGCTCCCGGGACAGATTTAATCTGTTCCTTTGTCATTAATAGGAGTACAAAATGAAGAGACAGTTACACAGCTGGCTTATCCATTCAGAATACTTTTGATCCACCTGCACTCCTGGTTTGTCATCGCCAAATAGCAGAACCTTTGGTGATATACTGTATACTCTCCCAGTGTCTCCACCTCATCCTCCTAACAATAATGTACTCCATCTTTTTAGATCACGTTAAAAATAAAGACTAAAACAGAGAAATATGGGAAATCACGGGTAAATCCTGAGTGACATACATTTATTTTGTCTCTTTTTTCTTTGTCTTTTCTCTCCCTCTTTTCTTTGAATTAAATGAAATGAGAGAAGCCAGATATATACTCAGTATCAGATGTTAAGGCTGTTTATTGTTTAATTGTAAGATGTGCATCAAACTTCCAGCTGCCGTCAGGTTAACTTTCCATTATGACAAACGGCTTGTGCCCCCTGCGCTGCGCCACGAAATTAGAGCATGTCAATACAGAGCGGTGTCTTTAGTTTGAGATTGTTACCATTAAAGCACATGTTTAACTCACCCTAACACAACCTGCACTCCACTTCTTCACAGACTGACTCTCTCAGGGTGGGAATCAAACAAGATGATCCACTTTCAGAGCCGTTTCTAGTCACTTTAGATGTATGTCTAAACTTTTCCTCCCTCTCAGTGCTCACTTCAGTATTCAGGTGCAGGACTGAGGAGATACTCAGTCTCAGGGCCACTTGCTGTGTCCTGACAGCCTGAATCACATTTCTATCTAAAGGATGGTAAACTGTGGGTTCACTGAGAAGTCAGACTCTTTACAGCTGTATAGGTAACCTCAGGTCTGCCTCAGAGGCTGAGAATCACCAGAGACGCTCTCCTCTCACCTGTCTTTGGGTCCACAGCAAAGTACGGCTGGCCATGAAGGATGCTGTAGACGATGCGTGCGCTGTTGCCATAGGTGGGGTCGTCTGCGTCAGTGGCAGTCACCTGTGTCACATAGGTCCCTGAACAAACACACAAATACACATCTGGTGTGTTTGGTTCTTATGTAGTGTGATGAGGGTTGCATGTTTCAGATCACATCTGCTTTTTCACAGGAAGAGAGGCACAGACAGGCTGAACATAAATGTTTCAAGCATGTGGGAAATGCCTTCTGGGAAAAAGAGATTAGCATCAGTCCCAAACAAAATAATTGGATCAATAAAATATCTCACAATCACAGGAAGTAAAAAAAAAACTTTATGAGGAGACAGAAACTGCAGGTAAGAGGAACAAGCTGTCAGAAGGAAGAGCCCTGCAGCAGTCAGCGTCTTCTCCAGAGAATCCTCTTCTCATGGTATGGATTCATGGCTGTTTGCTAGCAAAGGTAATCCTCTGTTCAGTTTGTTGGTGTGTTTCTCGGGAACAGAGACGTCCTGGGGTCAGGCTTGTATTCTTTCAGAGCACTTTGGGACTCAGCTAAAGCTTTAACAGCTCAAATCCTCAAGACCTGGACGGTTAAATTACCTCTCAGTAATGGGATTTAGCTGACAGATGGACCACTAAGTCTGGCTCAGTGAGCTGTGTGTTTGTGTGTGTGTGGGTGTGTGTGTGTATGGAGATGTTTCAGGGAGTTTGGCTCCTCTGACAGAGGAATAGTCTGTATGAAACTTTCAGTGGACAGGGGACAGTGTCGGCCTTTTTTGGTCCAGCACCAAACTGACTTCTTGAAGAACTCACAGGTGCAACATTAATGTGATCCTTTGGTGAACCAGGCCCTGAGGTTGCTAAATGCCTGGACCCGTACCCATAGAGCTCCTCAGAGTCCTCTCAGAGAGCTCCTCACTCAGCCTACAAACTCCTAAGAGGACTCTGAGCTTCAGAGGGATTCAGGAAGTTTCTGAGAGCAGCTCTGAGCGAGGAGGGGACACAAACTTTGATCTTAGTGAGGAGGTGTGGTGGACCCTGGTGTTAGGTATGACGCAGTCTGCTAAGAGCTCTGATTGGTTGGTAGAAAAAGAGAAAAAAAATCTCTGTACTCCTGGTGATGAATGGACAGAAAATGAACTGATCATATAACTGACTGTATTCTGAAATGTGTGATGATGACATTAGTTTGACGTCATGATTATCAAACTCAGCTAAATTAAATTAATTGTAACTCAGCTTCAAAATCTTTGAACGTTCCTCATTCACATGTGATTATATTGATCAGCCTATTGTTGTGTTTCCTGTCCATGCTGCTCATTTCACTGCTTCATGTGTTTGATATTCATGGTGGATGCAGACTCAGCTGTCAGCACTTCCTGTGATTGATGGCATCCTGATAGAAAGCGTTTGGATTTGGCGGAACGGCCAAATCAAGACAGGCTTTGTGTAAACCAGCGTCCTACCTGTAGGGGACATCTCAGGGACACTGGCGCTGTAGGGACCATCAGGAAACCGTGGCTCGTTGTCGTTGATGTCTTGCACCTTGATGATGAACTCAGACTGCGGCTCCAGAGGGAGGCCTGAGTGAATGTCCACTGCCTGAGCCCTCAGAGTGTAGAAGGACTTTTCCTCCCTGAAAAACATGGAGTTTCACACCAAGATGTCAGACCCTTAAACTTGGGAAATACTGGTAACATCCACTGTGCTCAAAATTATTATGCAAGTGTTCTTTTCTTGAAAATCTGGAAGGCTTTTGTTTTGTTTCAACCTGAAATGATTTCTAATATCCACTATCATGGACCACGTGTGTATTTGTGTATAAGTCCTCTCCAACTCTGACTTTGAGAAGGATAAGTGAAAGCAAGCAAAAACAAAAAGAGTCAAAGAGTCTGTGCAGCTGGGAATCTACAAACAATGCAGACAAGAAACTGCAGCCTCACCACTGATCCATGGAAAGACACATCCAAAGGAGTCAGGAGCTGTTTATCATTTTCAACCTGAGAACTGTTTGAAGCAGGTTAGCTACCTGTAGGGTCAATTTTTAAGCTGTGGGATTGACGATGTACTGAGGTCCAATGGATTTAGCCAAAAACTGGACGTACACTGGAGAAAATCATCAGGAATGGGCAACACCAGTGGTTTCCAACCTTTTCCAACTCAGGGCCTGCTTTTAGGTCTCAAAAATTTTCGCAACCCACCTCCAACCTCATATGTACAGAGGCTATGTAATGCATTCCCAGAGGCCTTTTGAATCAGAGATTGAACAAATGGAACTGAACTGAATACTGCAACGTGGTCCAACCGCAAAGTGGTCCCGCTCCTAACAGCAAAAGTTCCTATCTCTCATTTAATTGTCACGTCTAATACGTGATGGAAAAACAGAATAATTGAACATTTTTAATTTCCTTTTTAACATAACTAAGTTTAAACACCTGAAGCATTATTCTGTATATTTTTTGTTTTATATAATAACCCCCCCACCCCCCACCCCCACCATGGGGCTGCAGCCCACAGGTTTGGAATCACTGGGCTTCCCCAGTACAGTTATCAGATAAGTCAAATGGGTGAATTTCGAGTGGCCATGCTGCTCCAACTCAACTGCAAATTCAACAAGGTCTCAGTGGTGGTGACGGTGTGTTGTGGGCTGCCAGTGTTGGTGATGGTGGTGTAGAGGTGAATCCTGGGAGGTCTAGCACTGCTCTCAGGGTGTTTTCACACCTGGGAGTTCTGACCATACGGACCAAGGTCAGTGTTTTCATTCCATTGTGAACACTTAGTTCAGTCTGTTGCAGTTTCACAATGTCTTTGCTAACGGACCTTGTGCAACAAACCTACGTTCTATCGTCATCAACCACGTGCTTTGCGTATCTCTGTAGTTTACTGTCGTGGCCACAGGTTTTATTTAGTTTCTTATTTCTGTGTTCATTCATCCTTGTGTTTCTTGTCTTGTGCTTCCTGTTTTTTTTATTTTCGTTGCTCACCTTGTGTCAGGTGTGTCCTACCTGTCTGTAATTGTCTCCCTTTCCCCACAGTATTTAGTCTTTCCTCGTCTTTTCTTTTCTGGCCAGTTTGTCTTTTCTTACACTAAAGCTTACGTACATTCCTCATTTCTCAGTAGTAAATGACCCAGTAGTGTATCTTGGACTCTGTTTTTCCCCCTGCTGTTTTGAATACCTCTGCCAGTTTTGGATCTCTGTGTACCAACCTATGTCTCATTAAACAGACTCTGAATTTGCTTTGGATTACAGGTCTTGCATGTGAGTCCTTTGTCTGGTTCAGTGTAACAGTTTATGTTGGCTGGTCACTTGATCTGTGGCTGCAAAATCTTTTGTGTACCTTTTTGAGTTGACCCCTCATAAAATCATCTAACCAAATAGTTATCAGACATTTTGTCTCTTCTCCCCCTCGAGAGCTTCCACAGCTCATTTTCTTTAGGTGATTGTTTTCATTTTCTTGTCGTCATATGGTAATTTCCTGTCATTGGTACAAAGGTGCAAACCTATTGAAGTAATGCTTTCACACTGGGCACAAACCAGACCTTGGTCCAGTTTGATGACTTTAAACCATCACCTGAAAAAATATACCTACCAGCTGAAGCGATTCCAACCTGAGTGAGAAGTTGTGGTTGATAATAAAAAAGATGACCTAAAGCGAGCAGTACAGTCAAAAAACAGCTTTGTAAGGTCATGTGTCAGCAGAGAAGTCACCACAGACCTGAGCCTCAATGAAAGGAAATGATTTATTTTTTAGACCTTGGAGAAACCAAGAAGAAATCTCTTGTTTAGTTGAAGTTTGAAAACATTGTCAGGAAAAGTATCCTTTTTTAAATCAACAAAACGTTGGTAAAGGTGTCCAGTTTTTATTGTTCATGAGTTATTTGCTCCCATCACTAACTTGCACAGTAAGTCAGCACACTCATTTCTGCAGATTCTAAATTTATTTCCAACAGCCAACAGTACTTTGAGAGCCTAATATTAACCAACATCTAAATAAACAGATTCACAATTTCACTTCTGCACAAATTTGAAAATGGCTGTTGACATGGATTTTAAAATATTCAAGTAAATGCATGTTGCAGAATAATTTGGCCTGCACACACACACACACACACACACACACACACACACACACACACACA
The DNA here is from genome assembly GCF_033239565.1 of Halichoeres trimaculatus. NCBI lineage: Eukaryota > Metazoa > Chordata > Actinopteri > Labriformes > Labridae > Halichoeres > Halichoeres trimaculatus. Next base: position 32,586,339 of record NW_027437193.1, read on the forward strand.
CACACACACACACACACACACACACACACACACACACACACACACACACACACATTCACAAAGATACAGCAGCTAGACAAAGAAATGTGTCTGTAAGCCCGCCACCACCCATCCTCCACGTTCAGCCTCACACACAGATAAAATCTCTTAAAGAGAAGTATGTCTAACAAAACAGATTTATTTATCGTCATTTTCAGTGTGCAGCATCAGTTCAATTAGAGATATACATACATACATACATACATACATATACATATGTATATGTATATATGTATATGTATATATATATATATATATATATATATATATATATATATATATATGAGCTGGCAGAAGTGGCCATGGACAGGGGCCACTGGTCCTCACTGATGGCATTGCTGCCCCGCTATGCAGACAAGCGGTGGAAGATGGATGGATGAAGGGGGTTGAAGCAGACACAGACACTGACACATTGAGTGGGATTATTCTTTGTTTCTTGTTAAAGAATTCTCGTTAAAATTGGTGGGTTGTTTTTTTTTGAGGAAATTCCTGGAAGCTCTACATTTAACATGCTAACAGACGCTAACGTTTTAGACACGTTTACCAATATGATGCTAACAGAGGCTAACAGGTTTACCCTACCCAACGGTCTTAAGTTTTAACAAGCAGAGGCAAAATGTGCCTGAACTTTTTTTCTGAGGATTAATTTGACAAGATTAAAGACCATAGCCAACAAGAGGTCTTGACCAATCAAAGTCAAGCACTTACTGCTTTGTGATGAGTCACAAAACCGAGAAACCATATAATGAGTGGACCTTGCCTTGTTGAAGGAGGAACTTGTACGGTTAGGGTTAATCATCTGAACTGACCTGTCCAGCCCCACTAGAGCATGGATATCTCCTGTTAGCTGATCTATAGTGAAAATGGACCCAGCCCCTTCTCCAGACAGGGTGTACTTGACGGCATTGTCCCCATGGTCCAGGTCTGTGTGGAGCTGCAGGAGACAGAAAACACAGAATGAGGTGAGACAAGCCCCGAATGTAAGTGTGTTCAAGTTAGCGCATTCATCAAACTCAACCAGTACACGATAGACAGTATTGATTTTTGAAGCATTACCAAACATTCATATCTCCTCTGAGAACAGCTCCAAAAAGGTAAGAAAGAAGTAAAGGGTTTCAGGCCAGGGTATAATCTCCTTTGGAGAGTGTACACATACTGATCACAATTTTAAGACCAGTTAAAAAATTTCACAAATGTACAATTTGCATTGTTGGATCTTGAAAAAGTTCTAAGTAGAGTTTCAAAAGGCCAAAAGAAGAAATGAGAGTTAGAAAAAAAAAAATCTGAAAACAACAAAGTGAAATAGTCTAATCAGGTGTGTACATATGAGAGCGCTCCACACGAGCGCCAAGAAGTTTAACTGCAGTTCTCTTTCAAAATATCCAGTGTTGGGAAGTAACGATTATTTTTCGTTACGTTACCAAACGAAATTACTTTTCTCTGTAACTTCTAACATAATGCGTCACTTTTGTCATTCTGTAGTGCCGTGATAGTTCTTTTGAATGAAATAGGTGCGTTAGTTGCTATGTTGCGTTATAATGAAGCATTGCCCGTTCCTTCTCCTCCTCTCACAAACGCATGGACGAGGAGCGGTGAGCTCTCACATGAACATGAATCTTGTTATTTTGAATTTGTGGAGGTTAAGGCAGATGACAAAAACATTGTTGTGAAATGCAAACTCTGCCCAGGGCAGAAACGTTTATCCACGTCGAAATCCAGCAATGCCAATCTTTAAAAGCACCTGACCATGAAACACACAACAAAGAAACTAGTCACTGTTACACTGCCAAATGAGAGCAGTTCTGGTTTACAAAAATAAATTTTCCTGTCAATATTTCTTAATCTATTTAATGTGTTTTATTGTTCCACTACATGTCATAAAAATAGTAGCTTTAATGATAAAGTTGACCTTTCTGTTACTGTGCCACCGAAGTTTTTTTTTTTTTTTAAGTAAAGTAATTTAGGAACTAGTAAAGTAACTAACTACATTTTCTCAGCATTAATTATAACTATAACTTTTTACTTTTTAAAAGTAACTTTCCCAACACTGAAAATATCTCATCCATGTTGTAGTTGACTTCAGAAGGTGTTGTTTACAACGTCACCACCCCCAGTGACTGGTCCACAGACCATAAAACGCATTGTTGTGGTCTCAGTAATGGATTTCTGAAGCCTACTTATGATCCTGATCCTAACCTGCCCAAGGCCTCCCTCCTCTGAGTACATGAAGACTCCTCCGCCCTATCCCTGAACTCATAAAAAAGATATCTGTTCTTCCATAATTAGGCTTAATCTGATTAATTAATCATTTGATATTGACACGTTTTACTGAGCGCTTTGAAAAGCATAACCATGACACTGAATATGGCAACATGACCCATCAATTTCAACTTCAAGAGGTTGTTCACACCTAACAACTTTCTACATGTAGCACTCTACACATCATGACAACAGTAAGCTGCGCCCTGAACAACGTCAAATCTGTGATTTTCATGAATCAAAAAACACAATCACAATCACACACAGATTTATTTCCAAGTTATTTTTGCATTACAAGGAATTTGCTTTGGTCTGATGGTGCGAAGCCAACAAAACTATATAAAAAAAAATGAAATAAAATTTAAAAAAAAGAGTGTTTTCTCAACAGAATATGAAAAGAGGAAATACATAAGTTAAAAAATTAAAATCCATAAGTACTATCTGTTTCAGGGGTTGAAGATGTTATACCCTCCCAAGAACCTTATTTCAGAGATGGAGACTGGGTGAAAACACATGGCCTACTTTCCAAAGCAAGCTGAGATTCACCAACAGTGAATTCATTACTTTCCCCAGAAGGGGTCCATTGATGTGAAAGTTTACAACTAACTGACCAAGACCCAGTGGGCTGATGGGAAATACTGTGCTGAATATTAATACAATTTAATGAAGGTCCAAAGGAGCGGAGACAGTGGTGTGAAAGTAAATAGGACCCAGAGTAAGAAAACATCAGGCCGAACACGAGGAGCTAATATTGTCCTCTGATTTTATATTTTCAGTAATTGTGCCAAAAAAAACAAATTATGTTCAAAAATGACGGTGATACGTGTAATTTGACCTTTAAATGAATAATGTGCTTTAATATTTTTCTGCCTTGTCCTCAGTTTATTTGATAATTAATGGATAACAACAAGAATGATATAATAGCATGTTTTAAGATATAATTTTGAATAAAGAGCTCACACATAGTGATGAATTATCCAGATTATTCATAATCCAGATGACAGAAAACATGTTTTAGTTATTGGTAATATACTTTCATTTAGGACAGCTGGGGCAAACACTTTACACTGATCTATTGTATGTAAAAGTATGTGTGTGTTCAAGTTTCCTCAGCAAGTCCTGGCTTTATAATCCCCCCCGCCCGGGTTCTTCTTTGGTCAACATCAACTTTGCGCACCCTCCTGCTGTGAGTGGTGCTTATTTTGGTCAATCATACCTCGGCTTAATCCTCCAAACAGCAGAACATTGTGTGTTGAACAGAATCAGAAATCCAAGGAGAGTAGCCCACAGGCCATCTGCCCACGTCTTTATCCTATCAACTGATTTACTGCAGAGAAAGACGCTTTCTTCTCAAAACACTCTGCTGACTGCTTCAGCTGTCACCCAACCACATCCCTTCAGACCTGCTCCTCACATGAAGACCGGGGCCCTGTTCTGCGAAGCAGGATTACTGCCTAGCGAGGTAGCTTTGGGGATAGGTTTCGGATTCCCTGTTCTACGACACGGGATCACTCCTTAGCGAGTCGAGTCTCCATGGCAACGTACGCTGAACGGCTAACCTGCTCCGGGGCAGGTTAGGTTCCAGATTGAACTCGCGGACTATTAAAACCCCGCCCACTGACCAATGAGCCCTCACGAAAAAATGGCTTGTCCGTTCCTAGAGGATCCCGCAGACATCGGAGCCCGACCCACTCTCTTTTTTGGATGACCACCTTTATGAAAGGTACCGGTTTTCCAGGGAGGGGTTGGTAGTACATGACACTTTCTACAGGTAGTTAAAGGGAATGAAGAACTCTCATTGCCGTAATAAGATCTTCAATGCCAACACTTCTGTTCCATGACGATATTTTATTGCCCGTATTAAAATTGTGACAGGAATTCATGTAGGGCTCATGTGGGCTACATATCACACAAAAAATGTAAACACAATAGGAATGAACAAATGAATAAATTCATGTAAGAACTAAACTAGATATGTTGCATGTTACAGTAAAAGTGCATGGTGAACAGTGCTATTTCAGGATCATAATGGCACAAAATATTTTATTTGCACTACACCACTACACTTACACATTTAGACTGTCAGCAATTTTCAGCCAGCACTCCTTCCGTGCTTTAGCAGCAGCGACAGTGCTGCTTTTAACGTTCATTACATGTTTCACCTCGTCATACTTCCTCATGATCACCTCCTGCTCCTCCTGTGTGAAGTATGCGCTCCTTCTCTCTCCGGCCTGCTCTGACGCTCCAGACTGCTTCATTTTCGCGATTGGTCAGATGCAGCGGGCTCCACCTTATATGTGTGCACGCGCTCATTGCCTAGCTGGATCCACTTATGAGGTTAACAGCCAGAGTTGTAAAACCGTGTAGCGAGACCACCGGCTACCGCGCTCAGTTCAGCGAGGTAGCTCCAAGGCTATCTCGCTAGGCTGAACTTGCTTTGTAGAACAGGGCCCTGATCATTCAGGGCTTGTTTTGTTCTCTGCAGCTTCATAACAAGGTCTGATTTGTACCTACAGACCAGGGCTAGGATGTCAGGAGCACCATGCCCAACAGATTTAAGTGTTTTCTTCATAGCCTCCAGTTAATATGCTCTATGAAGACAAAATGACACGTTTGCCAAAGTAGGTCATTACAAAATGCTACTTTGTAGCTTCTTAATAACTTCTTGATCGGGTTGAGTAAGACTGGATTGATTTATGGCACATTGATTTGACAACACTATGCTGTCTCCCAAAAAAAGAAGAGAGAAGGGAGCTTTGTGTATTTCTGTGCGGAAAACTATTTCTGTGATTAATTTAGTAGTGATGGTGGACACTGGAGCCTAACTGTCAGACAGAAAAAGGACAGAAGAGCAGAAGAAAGATAAACAGGAGAGAGCCAGAGAATGAGCTGAAGGCTAAAGGGCTAAACTGTTTGTGCTAATGTTCATTTCAACCCACAGTCAGCAGTTATTCTGCAGTGGTCTGTTTAAACTTGAGAGTTTGTCAATGAAATGAAGAGTGAGGTCCATTAGCTCTGCTTTGGTGAGGTTGGAGTTGGTAGATGAGCACTGGTAGGACATAACCAGGATTCACCAACATTACACAATACAGACAGGTCTTAAAGCACCAGGCTGTCGGTAGCTCTACATTTAGCCGTTTACTGACATATGGTACAAACTCTCAATGTTTGCTTACTGTCGCGTGTCAAACAACAGCGCTACCTAATTGTACTGATAAATACTTATCCTCATCGCATTGATTCTGGTAAAATGTTGACTTGAACAAAGAAATTTGTTCCAAAACAAACAAATGCCTAATTAAAGAATGCTATCTTTGGGTCCATTGATCCATTGTCATTTGTTTTGATTTACAGCCAATGACTGAAGTCCTAAACCAGAGCCCTGATCGGTGACCCCTGTCACACCTGCTGGTCCAAACCAGACCCGCAGGTGGCATGGGGCTTGGCTTTATCCTCAGCTTCAGAGCTGAGGAGAATCAAAGTGCAGATGCTCGGGGGTCTGACTCAGTGGTGGGTTAATGAATCATATCATCATCTTTCACATAATGGCAGTGAGCAGTCCTGACACTCGTCTGTTCAATCTTACAGCGACTTACATCACTCCATCTCCTTCTTTAATCCCTCTGCTACTTTCTCTATCACATTCAGTTGTAATGGGAGGTGATGGGGCCTCTTTAGAGGCACTTAGAAAGGGATTTCAGAGATGAAGTCACATTAGGACCAAGTGTTTGACTGTGCTTGGTCCTTTAAATAATTCATTGGCTGATACTCCATGTTTCCTGAGTCCTGAGTGTGTACAGTCTTTATGTTCACAGCAGAAAGAACAGGAGCAGTAAGACATGCACAGTTAACTGACGGGTTACACGGTGCGTAGGAGGGACTGTGCTGGTCTCTAATGAATGCTGATGACCTGAGCGCTGATTTTGTTTAAGCCGTCAGGCCGTGCAGTGACAGATGGAGGCGCGACTGAAAAGTTCACGCAGACATATGTAATGAGGGCAAAGGGGTGAAGTGCCTTCACCTCAAAAGGAATGGCCACACACACACATACACACACACACACACACACACACACACACACACACACACACACACACACACAAACACACACTGGACACAACCTGCTGGTACATAAACAAACATGAGGCTTCAGCAGAACACGGCAGTGCAGTGCATAAGGAACTACTACACTAAAGTCATGAGCTGAAGTCCTTCCACAGGCTTGAAGCTGTATGTACTTTAAATACACCCAGTGGCAGACTGGGACTGAAAAACAGCCCAGGACTTTGACTCTGCCTGGCAGCCCCCCCAGCACTGGCCGTTCTGGTATTCTCCAGAACTTCAAGATGACCAGTTCACCCCTGACGTTGTTAATATATATAAAAAATAAAAAAAACGCTCCGACCACCCGCCGGTTAGGGTCTGGAAAAGACCGGCAGGTTCGGGAAAAGTCCCGAATTTCCCAATGGCTAGCCCACCCCTGCAGATTACGCAATCTTTGAATCCTCCAACAACATTGTCTGACACTGTACCCCGTTCGAGCAGTGTGACTGGCAGGCGACTCTGCCACAGCCTCATCCACCCCGCCCCCTCTCTCTCATGTTGTGGCTGCAGCCCACTGGCCCACCAGCCCATCGGCCCACTGGGGAAATCTCCGGTATCCCTGTATGCCAGTCCGGCCTTGAATACAACACAGTTTCACAGGTACAACAGCCATTTTTAAAATACACCAAGACACACTTTTGGTCCCCCACATGTTCTGACTTTACCTCAGCTCAAAGATATCACCAGGTACACTGTAAAAAATGTCATTCTAAAATAACAGTCAAGTACTGGTGGCAGACACGGTAAGTAATATTGTACAGTGCATTTACTGTCATTAGTCTTATTCATCAAGTTTTGAACATGTGGACAACTCACGTGTAATAGCAGCCAGTCACACAAATGTAAACAATAGAGGGGGAGAAGAGATGTGCGTTTTCTAGCTTGAAATACAGTCACTGTTTTGAGTTTGTGTCAGCTAAAGATAACAGTATGAAGGTTCATTGTAACCCTGTGCTGCCAATTTGCTTAAGATCTTTTACTGAAACATTTAGGAATCCTTTAGAGAGGTTGGCGCACTGCAGCCATAAATGCTTGAGAAGTTATTTGACTTTTATCTGGGGGAAAGGTGAATCCTGTCTTTCTCTGTAACTCCCTCTGTTCCATGTTCAGCATAAATCCATCCGTTCAGGAGCACAGCAACATAACGTAAGCTACAACGATGCACCCGGTGACAAGCAGGGGCGTGCCCAGCTTTTTTAGACTGGGGTGCCCCAAACAGGGTACTGAGGATTAAGTGCGCTCACACTCCAGTAACGTTTATTTTTGCTTGTTGAATTACTAATACTGGATCAACAGGCTACAGCTTTAAGAAAAATGAAACTGATAAAAAAACAAAACAAAACAAAAAAAACAAACAAACAAACTAGACTTAAACAAAGAGTTTGAAATAATAATTTAAGCCTAAAATTTAACTGAACAGTGCTGTAGTGCACCAAAAATATTTCTGTAAAAGCTTTCTTTAGCTATATTTTAAAATTTAAAATACATCAAATGAATATTTCTTTTCATTGTGAAAGTACACATTTCACAACGAGCAACAATCTCTACATGTTCCTTTAAAACAAAACATGTAGACTTGTTTAATGAATAATGATTCATTGTAATTGCAATCACACAATTTGGCCTAATCATGCAGCTGCAGGTGTTGTCGGCAACTGCTGAATGTAACCAAAAAAGTAACTGTAATCTAACTTAGTTACTTTTGAAATCGAGAAATTGATGAGGTAACTAAGTTACTTTTTGAAAGACTAATCAGTAATCGGATTACTTTGTCAAGGTAAATGTGGCAACACTGCAAAAAAGTAATAAAACTCCTGCAGACCCTACCTTTGAGATGTAAAGATTACAAAAAACATTAAGAAGACAGATAGTTTTTAGCTGACTGGTGTAGAAATACGGTCCTTTTTACTTTGATTCCTTTGTCTTTGAGTCAGTGTGTGTTCCATCTGCCATGTTGGACAGATCTGGTCTTAAGACTTCCTCCCCTTATAATAACTTTTCCACCTGTTGTTTCTATGAGCCTAATCATGAGGGGTAAAAGGTAACGTCCATCACCAAACATTTTCCCTCAGAATAAGTGACCCTCTTTTCTGCTGGACACACTGCGCATGGTTAAGTCCAGTGCACATCCAGCCTGAGGTGATGGACTGAGCAGCATCTCAGCATGGAGACAGATGATGTTTGCTGAGTTCAAGCAAAGTTCATCACTGACCATCTCACGTCTGCGTGGAGCCAAAGGGCGAAAAACACTCTTGATGTCAAAGAAGAGTGCTATAAATGGACTGCACCCTTCTCATTAAAAGCTTTTAATGCTGCCTGCTTTACATCAAGTATAAACATTTATACTGTGTTCAAAAGTGTAAGTCGTTCATTTGAACTATAACTGTTCAAATAACCTGTGTGAAGTGGTTTTCTGACTGGCTTGAACTGGCTACGACACCTTGAATAAAAATGATCACATCAGCCCAGACCATGCTCATTATAATCTGGGTGATGGCGACACTAAATGGACCGCTGTGTGCACCAATACAAATATTTCTGCATGGGTACGGTTTAAATATGTGCTTGGGTGTTTTCCTCATTCAGGACAACAACTAGCTAAGGAGAACAACCGAGCTTTTACACTTGGCTTTGGACCAGTGCACTGACTGCTGCACTGAAAGTGAGGTTAGAAAAGTATCCAAACCCAGGGGCGTGCGCAGACTTTTTGTGGGGCACAGGTGAAAAGAAAATAGGCACATACAGCACACATTTTTGCACCACTAAAGGGCAGTCAACTCATTTAACCGTCAGCCATTTTCAGAGCAGCTTGAACAATCTTTCAAGACCCAAAGAATATTGTTTTCTATGACTATGTAAACACCAAAAAGGGCACTTTACTGCAAGTTTTGGCTCCAAAGGAGGAACTACAGTGCATTTTGGTGGCTAAGAAGACTATTTAGCATGGGTTTTGGCTCCCAAAAAGGAACCTTTGTGTGGTTTTGTTCAAACAAGGGCACTTTAGCATGGTCTGGGTCGAAGGATGGCACTTTAACACACTAATTGCTCCCAGGGGGAACTGCAGTGCACACTTTAGCTCTAAAGAGACTAATTTAGCATGTTTCATGGCACTCCCAAAGTTTTGGCTGCATAAGGCACGTTGGTGTGAGTTTTTGTCCAAAAAGGGCCCCTTAGTTCATCTTGGCACCAAAAACTAAAGGTCTGCTCAAAAGAGACCAATTGAGCACACGTTTTGACTCTTGAGAGGGAACTGTTGTGTGTGTTTTTGAGCTAAAGAGGGCACTTAACTGCACATTTTGGCTTCCAAGGAGTAACTGTCTCTGACTATGTACTTTAAGTGAGGTCTTTTGTGCATCCAAACCTAGTGGCATGCACAAAAGTTTTGATGGGCAGGGGGAAAAAGAAAAGAAAGGCACATACAGTCCATTTTTTTGCCCCACAATAAAGGATTTAAGCTTGTTTTCAGGCAGTTTGGTGCGTGTTTTGGCTCCCAAGAACACACTGTAATGCCCATTTTGGCCCCAAAGAGGGCGTTTTAATTCAAGTTTTGGCTCCAAAGGGGGAACTGTAGTTTGTTTTGGTACCCCAGGGGGAACTGTTCAGTGGCGTTTTCTCCCAGAGGCCACGGGAAGCCATGCTTCCTCTTTATTCAGACTGTAGCTGTGATTTAATAAAAATACTCCTTTTTAACAGTTTCGATAATTCTTCTGTGTTTGGTCACTGTCATCTCTTCTTTATTTCTCTCCTCTACTTATTGAGCATTTTACAATGTGTAAAACAGCGCCCTCATCAGTGTTCTGTGGCGAATGCGTGGTGAAAATACGATACTGCATGCTGTTGTCTGCAAGGAAGCCAAGCCGAGTTGGCGTCCCTTGGGGAAAAAAACACGAACGATAAACCAATCAGATGAGGCTGCGGTCGTGACACTGCTTACCTGTGATTGGCCATGACTGTGTCAAGGGAAGCCACCCCGTCTTTGGCCTCAAACCAATCAAATCACAGTATCATCATCATCAAGCCACTGAATGAAGATTAGCACATTAGCAGTGTGCATGAAGTGGCCAGTTGTGCGTTTGAGTGGGCGGTTGAGTAAATGAATAAGATATTTAAGCTAAGTCAAGGGGACAATGTATGTGTGTGAGTGAGTGACTGAGGGTGGGAGAGTGAAAGGGCGTGTGTGGGTGTTCAAAGTAAGTAAAATGAGCGCTCTCTGGGCGCTCTAACAGGTCGTTCCATTACATGAAATAGCGATATACAAACTGCAGCATAGTCTTTTATGTACCCCACTCTCTAAAAAATCATACAGATAAGAGGTTGTGTCTAAATTGGCTTCCTCAAAAAAAAAAAAACCCACGCCACGCCACTGGAACTGTTGTGTCTGTCCTGGCTCCAAAGAGAGAACTACAGTGAGTTGTGTACAGTCATGTTGTGGCTCAAAAGAGGGCACAGCGAGTGGCGACGATGTCCCCTGACGTAATGGACACTGCTCTGTACAGACGGTTGTGATGCGTGTAAGAGCAGACCTGCGTTGGCTCCTGTCACAGGTAACGTTCATTGATGGCGTGCTTTCATTCACCTGTTACTTGCTTGCTGGGAGCAGGTCTTTGAACTGTCATAATCTTCTAACCCTGCAGCTCAGACTTAAGCAAAGGTTTTAGAACTGCAAGCCCTGAGTAAAACTCCACATGGCAGGAGGTCATCCCCCTCCCCCCACCCTCCTCTCTTTTAGTGCAGCCCTGCCTCCTTGGGTGATAATCAGGCTGTGTCCCTGCTATTAGCACCAACAGCAGATTAATCACGAGCCCCTGGGCACCAGTCCTCTCCAGCTGAGCACGAGAGGAGCCGAGCTTACCCAGTCTGACCGAGCACGTGCAGTGCAGTCAGCGGGAGATAAAGAGGTTAAGTTAAAGTTTTCTCTCCATCGTCGACTAATAACTTTGAATGCACCCTTAGGCAAGAGAGTCATAAAACCAGTTTGGTAGGCCTCACAGACTTAAAATACTTACCTAATTCAAGAAGCAACTGGAGCATTTTAAACCCTGAGACCACTTTTGCCAGTATTCTGGGTGAGAGAGTTTCTGGGATTGCTCTAGGAGACTGCTTCAGCTGCAGGTCAAAACGGTCTGTATAGGTCTCAACGTAATCCTGGGGGGCAAGTGCTGAATCCAATTAGGTTTACTAAAAGTTGTTGTTTTCATCAGTGACACATTCAGAGTGGTATTCTGAGAGGCTGACGGCGCTACAGGGAGAATCTCTACAGGGAGAGAAATGTTTGATATGACTGTTACATGGCTAACAAACATGTTTTACAGTGTATATACAACAGGAGTTTCTGACCTCACTCTTAAATGGTTAAAATGATTCCAAGGAAATGGAAAACACTAACGTTTCTAAAAACCTCTCAAATTTGGATTAAAATGCCTTCATGAGGTGTTTTTTCAGAAGGTGGAAAACGTGAGTTTATGCCTCCAGGTCAATGAGAAACAACTTTTTCATAAAATCACATCCCTGGACGTAAATAACAGACGCTTCTCCCTCACCTCCTCAGCCAACATCCTCTCCCAGAAGTCCCTACTTTGGGGAGCTGTTCCTTTCTGAGTCGGCGTGATGATGGCTAACAGTTTGACCAGAGCACACGTGTTCACCAATCAGCAGTCATCACAGCGGTGTCCGGGTGGACAGATGGATAGATGTTATGCTTACGGTGGCTCTGCTCTGCTGGCGACCCGGACTTGTGTTGCTGCTGCTTGTATTGTATCGTATCGTATGGTTATGATATTTTAGTATCCTCTGCCTTCGTCTGTTGACAACATCAACAACAACAGTAACACCCATCAAAATGACAGTTCAGCTCTTTAAACACTTGGGTTATCCATCATTACCACCAGTTACAGTCCTTCTTTCTTCCCAGAGACACCAATTTGTGTTTGTGCTGGTGGTTGCTAAAACTTTGGTGGGTTACTGCCACTTTGATAAAGTTGCTGAAGTTGGTGTTTAGGCACATTGTGTTATTCAACATCATCATAAGTGCACAGACTAGCACACTGTCAATACAGCAGCAATACAGACACTACAGCAGCAACGACACCAACAAGCTTTTTTTCTTCTTCTTGTGCTATTTAATCAATGCAACAGGCTCTAGAGCAGTGTTTCCCAATCCTGGTCGTCCAATCAGCTCGTCATCAGGCTCTCACCAAATTCATACATGAAGAATATTGATGAGGGATTGTGTCTGTGCCCAAACAGCACTGCGGGCTAATGAAGGCTCTGCATCTCCCGCTTGGGCAGCCTGACAGCTCCTGGTGTTTAGTACCTGATAACGTTAGTTAGAGAGTCTTCTTTGCTCTCTGTATAGACAGTTTTTCAGGATCTGAGTCACAAACTAGGGATGAGTACCTTTCACATTTGAAACAATATGTTTTCGGGTACTCAACTGTACCAATTTTCAGTTCTTTTCTGTATGTTTATATGGTAAGAAATATATATTATTTAATAGTTACATCTCAATTTTTTTCAATTTAACATACATAGTCCTCAATATATAAACTTGAAATGCTGTGTTCAAGTCCAGCATGAAAAATCACCTGCTCTTCACTCTCTCACAGTCAAAAGGATGCATTTAGGTACCTAAACATGGTACCATTGGATTTTATTTGAATGGGTACTCCGTACTACTGACAAAATTCAGTTGGTACCTATAAAAGTACCTAACTCATTACCCATCCCCATCACAAACTAGTGTCCAATTTCCCCTAACTTTTTAAAAGTGAGGACATTTATCTGATGGGGCTCATTCCTGCTCACACTGCTCAGGTAACACTCAGCGGGAAGGAGGAGGGGTGGAGTGCACATGAGTGAAGTAAAAGTATTGCATGTAGAGAAACAAAACTAAATGTGTTGTCATGGAGAGCTCGGAGAGAGTCAGGTGGGATCATACAGAGAGCAAAGCAAGCTCCAATAAGGAACTAAACATTAGAAAAACAAGCCCATAGTCACTGATAAGTGGTCTCTTCAACCAATGCTGCAAACAACAACTTCATTTCCCTGTAACCTGCTCACATGACACATAGATGACCAATCAGAGGTGAGAACCTAACTTTGGGTAAATGCAGTAAAAACTAAGAAAGCACATTCAGCAGATGTTGTTGATTACTTTGACAACTCCACATCCTATCATTTAGTTTCTGTTACTTCTTGATGGTTTTTGCTGTGCCAGGACAAATGAATGGAGTCTCACATCCCAGTATGTGGGTGGATAAGCGGCTGGGAAACCTGGTCTTGATGGGATTGTTGGCTCCAGTGGCAGATTGGCTGCTCACTCACATGTGACACTAAAACACACTGACACAAATCCAGATTATTAGAGTTCCTGTTCTCTTTCCAACCCTGACCCTGTCCTCTCTATGGGTACCAGCAGGAGGTAGCAGACCTCCTTAAGAAGAGGCTGCTGCCACCAGACCACAGCCACAGCCACTTCCTGAGCGTCTCTGGTCCTTTGAGGGAATCCAGGACTACCTGTTGATTACACTCTGTCACATCTCAGCTGGAAGATATGTTGTAATAATACATAATAATACTACATTTTATTTGGAGGCACCTTTCATGACACCTAAGGTCACCTTACAACAGAAGATAAAAGCATTGTAAAACATCATTAAAACAAAGCACCAGCAGAAAAACAAGTGAGGTGCACAGAGTTAAGGGAGTAAGTCAGTTTAAAGATGAGTTTTGAGTTGGGATTTAGTTGAGTCTGACTGTCTTATGTGTGGAGGGAGGCAGTTCCAGAGTCTGGATGCTGAGCGGCTGAAGGCTCGGGCACCCATGGCAGTGAGGTGTGAAGTGGAGTAGTCAAGTAGAGGTTGAGCGGAGGGTGCAGGAGGGAGTGTCTTCATGAAGAAGGTCACAGAAGTTGGGGCTAGGTTATAGAGAGCTTTGTAGGCGAGAAGAGGTTCTTGTATTGGATACGGTGTTGAGCTATCCAAGTTTGGCTTTCTTGGCTATAGTTACGGAAATCTAACAGCTTCTTCAAGAATACACTAGTGTTGTCAAAAGCATCATTTTATCGGTAAATATCAATCCTTAAATTTAGCAAACGATTCAATATAAAGTTCCCCTAGTATCAATAGATCGGTACTCAACATCTTCCCCTGGAGTGCATGCAGCCCCTCCCTCCCTGAGTCCTGCCTCGTAGTTGAGAGAGAGAGAGATAAAGAGAGAGAGAGACGCTAGCTTACACTGAATTCCAGCCGTGGCGGGTAACACTGTCACTCCTACCAGCCACTTTGGTGGGTTGAATTATTTAATTGTAGTTTTCTGAAATGGCATCTGAAATACTAAACCCATTGCAATATGAGACTATGGCACTACAACTCCCATGAGCACTGCCTGCACACAGTGTTTGGTCATTGGACGCGCTGGTCTCCAGCCTCCATCTTGGACAGCCTGACAGCTCCCTGTGTTTAGCTCCTGATAATGTGATTTAAAACTTCACTCACGTCTTTTTTTTTCACTCTCTATTGCAAACAGATTCCGGGGTTTAAGTCACAAACTAGCGCCAAAACTCCTGTAACTTTTTAAAAGTGAGGACGTTCATCGGATGGAGCTCATTTAATCTCACACTGCACCGATCTCACCAGCAACTCTCACCTAGAGCAGAGGAGGAGGAGGAGAGGAGAGGAGCGCACATAGAGAAGAGAAACTGGTTACAGATACAAGTAGCTGTAGGAACAATATTTAAACCTCCTAATGCACAAACATTTATCACAGTCACATGTAAAAAGTTCACTCTGAAAATACTGTAAACAAACCAAATCATTCTAAATAAATGAAACTTATGGTCCAGTGTGACTTATAGCCTATCTGCTGTTTTCGTCTTCATGACGCATTTTTTCTTTTGATTGATACGACTTAAAAAAAAAGTATAATTATACTACAAAGTGACATAGTCCAGAAAGTATGGTACTTAGTTTATTACTGAAAAATTACTGTTGTAAATAAATATCTAAGCAGACATTTTTTCTTGTTAGTTTTTCAGTTTAGTTTTTATCTTTTCAACTAACCTTCAAACATAACAAATTTCATTCAATGCAAAAATAAACTTCTCCTTAAATTACTTTGTCTTAATTTTCTGCATATTCTCAAATTAAAGGAGCACAACCATTTTAGAACTGAATACCTGATAATGTGGTTAAACATTTATGTAGTCTTGATTTAATTGTAAACAGAGGTCATCCACATTTTAAAAAGTTGTAAATCTAGTTCAAGTAAACTTTAGCATGTTTTTGTCCGCTTCAAATAAGAATTATTGCGTTGCATTGTTTTATATTCCCTACCTCCAAGTACAGTTAAGTGACTTTTGAATGTGTGACAAATACCGTAATATATCGTGTCGTAAAACAGCGCTACCTCCGCTGCAGAGCCACAGCTGGCTACGAGGCGCTCGCCGCTTAGTGTATCAGTCCGCCTGCGGCGTGCCAGATATAAACAAACGCAGGTAGTCTGCCAGGACAAAGAGACACCATGAGAACTAGAGCCTTATTTAGCGGTGTTTTTGTGTGAAAGTAAGGCGCTGAAAATTCTCTAAATAAAGCGTGAATGCAGACCAATATCAGATTTTTTTGGTGGGAGTCTGTTTATTTGTGTTTTTGTTCAAGTAAAAAATGGCCCCGTCTAAGTGCAGAGGAAACCAGCAGAGGAGCAGGGAGGGGGTGTTTGGTGTGAGCGCCCTGAGCTTCTGCTGCACAAAATCACTGCTGTAGGGGTAATTTCTGCCCTAAACCTTGTGATAGGACCCAACTTGTTCCATCCCAGTATCACTTTGAGGCTGTTACAACGGTAGGGGGAACACCTAATGGCACATACATTTCATGACACCTCATGTTTAATGAAATATTTCCTTGAAATCGGAGACGTGACAGGAAGATGTTCGGGGCAGGATGAAACGACACAAGGCTCCGAATTGACCCTGACCTGTTGGTTCAGTCAGTAAATATTGCTGACATGGAAGGGAGAAGGAGGAGGGGCTTAGGCCACTCTTAGAGTTTAGAAAGAGTGACCGAATTCAGGAGAGGGCAACAGAAGTTGAAAAATAAACAAATCTTTTCAGAAAGTGACTTAGTTTAGTTTGTTCATCCAGGTTACTCATTCGTTTGAACGAAACGTTCACATACATCAAATCACTATTGTGCTCAATTACTCTTCCGTTAAGATTTATTTTGCTTGACAGTCAATCCAGTCCTACTCCACCTGGTCAGGAAGCTGAGAAGAAGCATTTAGGAATAACCCATGTTAGTGCTGATAATCTCATTTTAAAGTGTGGATTAGGAACAGACAGATATCTAGAAGGGAGCCCTTTTAAAGATCGCTTAAGAAGTCCTCACAGGAACTTTAACCATCAGTGCCGTTATAAGCAAGAAAAGAAAATGGGCAAGTTTACGTCTGACCAAAACAATGTTCATCTGGACATAACTCAGAGCAAAAGTAAAGCATAGGTGCTGCTCAATGACCTCACTCCTTGGTGTCACAGCACCTTGCTAAAGGTACATTTCATAACTCAGATGTTACTCTGCACACACCCAGGTAAAGAGCAGAGTGTTTCAGCGCAAGGTGTATCTGATGCTTTGAGCCTCTACAGTTTCTGCATGAATGCACCTTTTGGAGGGTCTATTTGGAGACATTTCAGCACCACGATCAGAGAACCATGGTTCTCATTATTTTCTAAAATGATCATCATTTTTTTCATCATGTATGCATGTTTGCTCTGCTTCAAAATCCTGGTGTTCATCCAGAAACCACTGAAGAACCGTGCTGATACAAACACACATTACTGAAAATGAGGCGTCCTCCTCAAGTCTCAGTTCCTCATGTCCAGAAAGCGTCTGACCATCAAGAGTCCAGCAGGAGGATCTGTTTTCAATGAATCTACTCACCTTTCCAACGTACTGTGGTTCAGAGCCCATGTACTCCTCCAGAACAAAGAACTGGTTCCACACCCATCCTCTTTTAATCCGTTGGGCCCTTGACCTCCCATGTCCCCTGAGCCTCCTCCCTGCCTCTGATGATGTCACTTGCTCCAGAGGTACCCTCACTCCCCCCGCCTGCGTGCCCCTGGCAGACACCCCCCTGGCAGACACCCCCCTGGCAGACACCCCCCTGGCAGACACCCCCCTGGCTTTAGGTCTGCTCTGGAGCTGAGCCTGCAGGGGTATCAGAGGGCCGCAGAGCATCAGGAAGCAGAAGCCCAGCAGAAACAGAGTGGCATATTCTCTGGTGATCATCAGGGAATATCACTGGTGAAAGAAGTGAGTGTAGAGTTCAGAGAGCGCTCTGATCCCACGGTGGAAGCAGACATGCAGACCTGCAGGTGAGCATCAGAAAACAGGATTAAAGTCCAAGACGATGGGATGTGATGAGCGGAAAAGCCGCCGCAGCACTGTCCTCTCTGAAAAGCATGGTGCTGGATAAGTTCATCACTGATCTCCTCACTCAGAGCGGTTTCTGGAGTTCAGTTTACAAACCCAGTCAGCCAGCCTGTGCTTCTGTCTGCTCAGCATTCAGTGAGTGTGTGACCCCAGCGCCAAAACCTGCAGGAAAATATAGAGAGAAACATTGACGTTAGCCCCCAGAGATGAGACATGACATGTGAAATGAGCCTTGGTCATGTTTGGCATGTCGTTCTCCGGCTCAGGCACAAACACAGACTGATGTTTTAGCTTGTTGTCACTGCTCAGAGTTACCATAGTTAGGAAGAGATAATCAGCCAAAAGAACACATTGATCAAACAACTTCAGGGATTTGAATGAATAATAAAAAAAAATGCAGCCTACGAGTGTAATCACGAGGTAAACAGATATCAGAGTGATGTCGCATTTAGAAGATTCTGAGACTTGTATCAGGGCTGTTAGGGAGAGTTAAAGAAGAACCCAGAGCTCTGTTGCACATTTTTGACTTGCTGTAATCATTAAATCTAAGTTAACTGAGAACTTGTCCTGGTCATCTTCTTCTCCAATTAACAAACATGCCGAGAATGGTGAAAAGGTGATTGAAATAATTGGGAGTCACAGAATTAGGACTTTGCTCTGAGTTACAAAGAATATCTGCAGAGTACCCTCTTTATTTGCAAAAAGTGGCAGTCAGGGAAATTAACTGAGCGCACAGTTGAAGAGTACCTGCTCCTTTTAACAGTTTTAGACCACTGTACGGGGGTGAATATTTTTCTAACTCGGCCGTTCAGAGGATATTAAGATCGCGAGCTCCCCCAATAAGAGGCACAGCTGAGGGTCACATGACTGACAGGCGTCCTATGGCTGTAGGCGAAGCCCTTGCCACTACCAATATGGCTGCTAAAGCCGATGTGCTTCATTTTCTGTTTCAGAAACAGACGGGTGACGTCAGTGAGACTACGTCCATGTTTCATACAGTCTATGGCTGCGACTGTAAATCCCCAGGAACAACAAACGCGTCGACAGATGTGCATCACTTCAAGTGTCCTCTGGAAACACTTAGTTGTGTTGTATTGTATTCGCAGGGGGCTTTTCTCATGTCTTGTGGTCTTTGCAGCGCGTTTTCTAAATGCTGCACACTTGTTGTCAAATTGATAAAGATGTTTTTTCTTAATTTGCTTGTGTTTTGTGGTTTGCATGTGCTTTATTAAGTTGCAGTGCCGTGAGCTTTCAGGGCCACCGTAGGTGAGTCTGAAAGAGAACCCAAAGCCCTCACATCAGGGTTTTAACTTATCCACAGTGGTGATCACCATGTGCAGCTCTGCCTCTGTTTGGCCCAGTTTAACCGCTGCTGCTGCTGCTGTTGCTGCTGCTGCTGTTGCTGCTGCTGCTGTTGCTGCAGGCTGTGCTTGTGCTTGTGCTTGAGTTGGAAACAAGTGAATCTCCTCTCAAGTGTGACATTTCTGCTCCTGTTGGCACTCTTTTATTATTCAGTGACCTCATTGTAGTCATGATGCGGCTCGTCAGGTGATGTACGAGAAGCTAAACAAACTTAAAGCCACGGAATTAAGAAAAGGTCATCCCCTCTGAGCCGGTCAGAGACTAACCCTTAGTTTTCTGAGAGTCTGTGCTTGTCTTTAGGTCAGGAGGAAGAGTCCTGCGCTCTGCCAGCCTGTTCAGCATCACACGGCCAGCCCGGCATGGATCACTGCTTCCTGATATAAGAGATGGTGAAAATGCCTCTTGGGAGAGGCTTCAGTTTGTGTGTGTGTTTATGTGTTTATGTGTTTATGTGTTTATGTGTGTGTGTGTGTGTGTGTGTGTGTGTGTGTGTGTGTGTGTGTGTGTGTGTGTGTGTTCTGCAGAAAGGCTTTTGTCCAGTCAGGCACATAACCTCAGAGAGTATTAAAATAATTTAGGAAAGAGAATGTGAGCGGAGTGGAACTTCAGAAAGGATTATTGAACTTGAAGATCTCAGTGACCTTAAGTTTCAGGCATGCTGGGACATTGGACAGCACAGTTTTCCATGGTACAGCCAAGTCCTGCTACTCTGAAAAGAACTTCATGTCCTGAGTTACTGTGAACAGACCTGGGGACAACAGAAAGGATTATTAAGGAACTCCTGTTCAGCACCATTAGATCAGATAGGTTTCCGTTCAAGTTAATGGGCGCTAATTTCGTGGCGCAGCGCAAAGGGCCCAAGCCTGGCGCACCGTGTGCAGTGTTAATTCTGTGCGGCGCACCGCTGTGCGCTGCAAATTTGACAATTTGGTAGACCGTCTGGGCAGAGATGGGTGTGACGGCGCGCCAGGGGGAGTTGACAGTGCACCAGGGGGAGGTGTCAGCAGATTCATGTTGGCGCAGTGACAATTTCGTGCCAAAAACAGTGCAGAAAGTGCGCTGAAAGCTCGCCAGCTCAAACCTGGTCTATTCTCGGCGCAAAGCGGAGCGCACCCTCCGCAGCTGTAATTTGGTGACAGGCGCACATGTCAACAAAGCCTCAGAGCATTAAACAATCACAGCAATCACTATTTAATGTAACCGTCTGAACCAGCATATACATTTATATCTATATTAACTGTCCCGTCACATCTGATGTCAGATTAAAGCCGTTTGTCATAATGGAAAGTTAACCTGACGGCAGCTGGAAGTTTGATGCACATCTTACAATTAAACAATAAACAGCCTTAACATCTGATACTGAGTATATATCTGGTTCTCTCATTTCATTTAATTCAAAGAAAAGAGGGAGAGAAAAGAAGAAGAAAAAAGAGACAAAATAAATGTATGTCACTTAGGATTTACCCGTGATTTCCCATATTTCTCTGTTTTAGTCTTTATTTTTAACCTGATCTAAAAAGATGGAGTACATTATTGTAAGGAGGATGAGGCAGAGACACTGGGAGAGTATACAGTATATCACCAAAGGTTCTGCTATTTGGCGATGACAAACCAGGAGTGCAGGTGGATCAAAAGTATTCTGAATGGATAAGCCAGCTGTGTAACTGTCTCTTCATTTTGTACTCCTATTAATGTCAAAGGAACAGATTAAATCTGTCCCGGGAGCTGGGCCACACGGTGACGCGCTTCATGTCCTCTGATGTGCCCCGCTGTCCATTCTCCTGCTGCAGGGACAGCGGCTCTGACTGTCTCCTCTACCGGGTCTTTCCAGCACACTGCTTCTGCGGTGCTGGGGATCACTCAGACCAATCAGACGCTGCGCCTCGGCAGCAGGGCATTTGAAGGCGAGGAGAGGCGCTCATTTGATTGGTGAAAACAGCGCTCGGCTGTGTTAAACCCACTCACGGCTTCTCTCCTCCCTCTCTGCCATTTGTGCTAAGGGAGGCGCGGATGCGCTCCTCTGCGCGCCTCTCTTGGCACTGCAGGAAACTTGCAAAGTGCGCTGGTCACGCCCTGTCCGCGCGGCGAAGGCTGGCGCAGGGCAGGTGCGCCTGCGCTTGCACCTGGTCTACGAAATTAGAGCCTAGTTAGTCAACTAACACCAGTCTGCAGGTCACACCTAATATGCAATGACCCAATTTTTGCTGGATGCAGAGCTGTGACACAAAACATCAGTGCAGGGAAGATCAAGTGGGACACAAAGTCATGAATGTAAACTACCTAAAAACACCCAGTGACTTTCAAAATAAAACAGACCATGTCAAAATCAGTTTGTATTTATTTTGACTACAATAACGGACGTAATGAGTGGAGCCAGACCAGGAGTCAACAGGTTTGAGGTTTTACAGTCCAACATGAATGAAGAGAGACTCATCAATGGAGTGGGAAGCATGGGAACTCCTCAGTCTGTGACTCCAGCTGTCTGTCAGTCAGCTTGTTGGACTGGATGAATGCAGCCAATGCAATGGAACAGAGTCGGACTGCAGACGTATTTGGTGTATTTGAGCCGTCACCGATGGAACAAGGAATGTTATCATATAAGACATAGCTACCGTATTTTCCGCACTACAAGGCGATTCAGAGTATAAGGCGCACCTTCAATGAATGGCCTATATGAAAAATGTTTTCATATAAAGGGCGCACCGCATTATAAGGCACATAGAGTAGAAGCTACAGTAGTGGCTGGGGTTGTGTTATGCATCCACTAGATGGCGCTGCGTTAAAGGGAATGTCAACTAAACAGTCGGATAAGTCAGTCAAACTCAGGCTACATCCACACGGAGCCACACATTTTCCTATCCAACTATTTTCTGTGCCGTGCGCTGTAAAGACGAAGCAGTTTCTGCCGTCCACAAAAACAGTTCCCAGAGATCACTTCCCATGCCAGACCTTTGTATTGCTCTAACAAATAACAAGAGAAGAAGCCCAGGCCAGCCTGTGAGCTAATGTTAGCACATAGCAGAATTCCTCTTTACTGGGTCTTACCGCTGTTACTTCGGCAACGCCTCCTGAACATGGTAGCCATGATTAATCAATATTGATCCATATATAAGGTGCAACGGATTATAAGGCGCACCGTCGGCTTTTGAGAAAATTGAAGGCTTTTAGGTGCGCCTTATAGTGCAGAAATTACGGTACGTCAAAGTTCTCTGGCCTATTCATGTCTGTCTAACAAAGTAGAAGTTTGGGAGTCTTACTGTCCACAAAAATGACACGCAAATTCCTGAGTGTTTCCACTTTTTTGGACCAAGATTGGGAATTGAGCTGATAGCTGGAGTGTTGTTAGCATAATTTCCTGAGCACTGTTGAGGTGCCTTTGAGCAAGGTACCATGCCCCATTAGAAATGTGTGTGTGTGTGTGTGTGTGTGTGTGTGTGTGTGTGTGTGTGTGTGTGTGTGTGTGTGTGTAAGTGTGTAAGTGTTGTAATGGTTGAGATATCCAGAAAAAGTTCCACTGCAGTGATCCTTAAAGAGCCAGACAGCATCACAGCAAGTCATTCTCAGCAGACCCACACCAGACCCAGGCAACAACTTCTAACTCCAGAGCTCAGACACAGGACAGCGCTCTCCCTCTCTGTGTGTCTGTGTGTGCATTCTGACTTCATACATTAACTGACAAACTGTTATTCTTGTTTCATATTTATTGTATTTCATATTTAGTTGCTGCCCAAGCTTCAGCACACTATGTGCTCTATAGAATCTCATTATGGAGAAATAAGTTGGCTCAAGCAGCACAATTTCACATGTGAAGTACATTTAATGGTCTGAAAGCAAGGCGTTAGACCTCGAATGTATCAGCATTAGGTCTCTAAAACATCTGTTGTGTATCAGGCTTTAAATATAATTACACCAAACAGACGTCTGATAGAGGTGCAGATTACGTCTATATCCCGTCTGTGGGTCCCACAACAATTCTGTACAATGTTCCAGTTAGGTCCCCTATTTGAACCTCTAACCATGACCCCACTTGGACGAAAAGTGGAGCTTCTGGCCAACACTCTCATCCTGGCAGACAGCTCCTCTGTCCTGTCAGGTTAAGCCTTTAAAGTCTGGGAGGTGCTACAGAGTTCCTCTAGGCAAAGGTCTTTTTTAAAAAAGGGTTTTGGAGTGCAGATGGCCTTGGGGCTTGCCCTCACGTGGGTGACCTGGGTTCGATTCCAGTCTGTGGCCTCTTTCCCACATGTCGCTCCTCACTCTTGTCTTCTTTCCTGCTCTATCCCCTGTCCTCTACTACCATGTTAAAGACATGAAGAAGGCACCCCCCCCCCAAAAAAAAAAAAAAAAAAAAAAACATTTTCACTTCCGATACGATACCAATACAGCAGCATTGAGTATTGGCCGATACTAATATTAATCCGATACGATATCAGCATTAAACATGCATACTTTTATTACTTATTTTGTAGTATGTCTGTCATGTTAGAAAAGGCTTGATTAAGTGACATTATTCAAACAAAGAGCAGTAGTCAGCAACAGTAGGTATGAAGAAAAACTGACCCATTTATTTTTAACCAATGGGTAACAGAAACTGCTCATATCAGAGTGCTTATATTGGAGATTTTAGATGCAATCCGATACGATACCGATACATGTTTTTTTGCTGATATCTGACCGATATCCGAAATCAATATCGGACACCTCTAGCGACAAACCCACAATAATGGCCGTAATAGTTTTAATACTATGTTTTATTTATTTGACTAGAACTTGTTTTCCCCAACTTTTATAAATGTTTTTTGTTATTTATGTTTGGTTTATGATATGTTTATGTATGGCATTTTATTGGTCCTCTCTGTCTCTTGTGCTTTTGGTCGTCTTATTTTAAACATTAATTTTGAATCAAAGTAATATTTTCTTTTTTTTTCTATTTATTGTCACATTCTAAAATGGTGATGTGTTATCCTTGAAGATGTGGCGTGGAATAAAGTGTCACTCATACAGTTCTTGTATTAATTTGTGCTTATTGCAGCCATGTGATAATGTGTGTACCTGCAGAAGGTTGAGAGCTCCTGAGAGACTACAGATCCCTCAGTAGGAAGAAAGACTGGACACCATTAAGGTTTTGTTTTAAAGCTAAATGATTAATCTTGTTTACCCATATGCTTATACTTATCAAATAACTACTGAGGGTTTCTGTTGAGTTTTCAGCAAAGTTAAATCAGTATTGGCCCTAGGCGTCTAAAAATGACAGTAAAAGGACATCCTCTGAACGTCTCTTTGCTCAGTAGGATGGTGTCACATTAAACGGACCAAACAGCCTCAGACAAACTGTCAGGTGTCTCTTTGTCAGGCGTACCAAACTGACACCAGACTGTAGACCTTTGCTGTATTGGCAAACCCAAAATCTGAGGCAGGTCAAAACTGCTATGGGTCTAAAGACACTTGTCATGAAGGGTTGACAAATTTTGAGACAGCCATAGTCATTTAAAGTCTCATCTTTGGCTAAAATGAAAGAAAACACTTTTAAATGTTAGATGTGTTGAGTTTTTTAAATCATTTAATTCATTTGAAGCAAACAGCTAAAAGTTTGTTATTCTGCAAATGTAATCGAACATCATTTCAAAGAGGGGTTTGCTTTAAAAAGTTAAAACATAAAAACATTTTCATGTCACAGAAAATGAACCTGAAAATGCAAACATACTTTTACTGAGTATAATTACTTCCTGTCAGGGTTTCTTGTTGAAAAAGAAGATCAGATTATTTTCCTTTAATCCTATAATCTGAGAACATGTTCTAACCAGTTCACACCAAGAGTGGTCAAAGACTGCTGACTCCTCCCTTTAAGTCTAAACACACCTGCTTCGGACTTTAGTACAGAGCACGTTTTTTTTTAGCGTTCCTCACAGAGGAACAATTCACCAGAACAGTTCCAAATGTGAGCAGGAGGTTATGCAAGTTAGAATCTCAACAGGACAGGTAGTCCTCCTATTTGTCTCCTTTCAGGATTTTAACTGACACAACCCTTCATTCACCCTCCCACTTATTACCTAGCTACCCCCTGGAGGCATACACACTGTAAGACAAAGGGCTCTGATTTCATGGCGCAGTGCAGGGGGCGCAAGCCTGGCGCACCGTGTGCAGTGTTAATTTCATGTGGCGCACCACCATACACTGCCAGTTTGACAATTTGGTAGACCGTCTGCGCAGAGATGGGTGTGACTGCACGCCAGGAGGAGGTGTCAGCAGATTCATGTTGGTGCAGTGACAATTTTGTGCCAACAAAAGTGCAGAAAGTGCGCTGAAAGCTCGCCAGCTCCAACCTGGTCTATACTCGGCGCAAAGCGGAGCGCACCCTCCGCAGCTGTAACTTGGTGACAGGCCCACATGTGCGCACATGTCATCAAAGCCTCAGAGGCAGGTTTACAGAGTGTCAGACACATTTTAATGCAATAAACAATCACAGCAATCACTATTTAATGTAACTGTCTGAATCAGCATATACATTTATATCTATATTAACTGTCCCGTCACATCTGATGTCAGATTAAAGCCGTTTGTCATAATGGAAAGTTAACCTGACGGCAGCTGGAAGTTTGATGCACATCTTACAATTAAACAATAAACAGCCTTAACATCTGATACTGAGTATATATCTGGCTTCTCTCATTTCATTTAATTCAAAGAAAAGAGGGAGAGAAAAGACGAAGAAAAAAGAGACAAAATAAATGTATGTCACTCAGGATTTACCCGTGATTTCCATATTTCTCTGTTTTAGTCTTTATTTTAAACCTGATCTAAAAAGATGGAGTACATTATTGTAAGGAGGATGAGGTGGAGACACTGAGAGAGCATACAGTATATCAGCAAAGGTTCTGGTATTTGGCGATGACAAACCAGGAGTGCAGGTGGATCAAAAGTATTCTGAATGGATAAGCCAGCTGTGTAACTGTCTCTTCATTTTGTTCTCCTATTAATGACAAAGGAACAGATCAAATCTGTCCCAGGAGCTGGCCCACACAGTGACGCGCTTCGTATCCTCTGATGGGCCCCACTGTCCATTCTCCTGCTGCAGGGACAGCGGCTCTGACCGTCTCCGCTACCGGGTCTTTCCAGACACTGTTTCCGCGGTGCTGGAGATCACTCAGACCAATCAGACGCTGTGCATCGGCTGCAGGGCATTAAAAGGCGAGGAGAGGCGCTCATTTGATTGGTGAAAACAGCGCTCAGCTGTGTTAAACCCCCTCACAGCTTGTCTCCTCCCTCTCTGCCATTTGTGCGGAGGGAGGCGTGGACGCACTCCTCTGCAGGTGCGCAGAGGAGCGCATCACGCGGCGAAGGCCGGCGCAGGGCACGTGAGCCTGCACTTGCGCCTGGTCTACCAAATTAGAGCCCAAAGAGTTCATTCAAGGTAGATTATATTTTAAACTAGAAAAGCACTCAAAGAGTGTAGACCCCCACCAAGGATATTGTGGTTCTCACACAACACTTCAGTGCTACTTAACTGTTATACTCCCTTTCAGCAGACTGTAACGATTTGGTGTTGGTTGCAGGTTTTTAGCTCTCTCAAAAACATAACCTATATATATATATATATATATATATATATATATATATATATATATATATATATATATATATATATATATATATATATATATATTTTTTTTTTTTTTCCAGAACGGTTCATTCAGATAGCTGAAATACAAAGAGTTCAGTGACCCTAATGTTTCTGCTGCTGGCACCATTGGGCCTTGTTCATTGATAAACACAGAGAAATGTTCCAACTCTGTGCACAAGTTCAGTGTTTGCACAAAATCACAGCCTCAACGCTGATTGTTAAATCAGTACTGGTATCAGATTTGTGGATGTTTTGGTTAACAGCAGTGCCAACGTAAAGGACACATGGAAGTATTTGAGCAGAGACAGTAACGTGGTTTGAAAAGGACGGATACATTTTCCTACATAAGAGGAGAAATGAGCCTTTAGTGTGAGCTCTGATGATGGTGGTGGATAAAACCATGACTGAGTGTTGCCAACTTAAGACTTAACTGCTATATTTAGCGATTTTTCAGACCCCTCTAGTGATTATTTTTTTGTTTGTTTGTTTCCAAAAAGGGGCTGGCGCAAAATCTAGCCATTTTTCTGGAGTTTAAAGCATGTTTTGATCATACTCTTCAGAATGAGCCGCATGTGCTGCTGTAAGTCGCTCCCTTATCCAAAACACAGACAGTCCTCTTTACTCACAGTGGTCTCCTCCTGATACACCCAGAGCAGACAACTGCATTCAAATGAATAGAACAACTGCTTGTCTCATTGGGGTCAAAACAAGAATCAACAGAAGAAAAGTTCATTTGTCGTTCTTAAAATATTTTTGGTGTTTTATACCTTCACTCTGTCTCTCCCATGTTATTCCACTCTCCTACAGGGTCCAGGACAACTACATCCAAATGGATTATTTTGCAAACTAGGCAATGGCGTCATTCCCGGGACAGCCAATAATGACTTTCCTTACTGAGGAGTTGGTATGTTGAAACTGGCGATGTCTCACCCAGATTTAATGATGAATCAAGTGTTAAACTGCCTTATTCTTTCAGGTTTTACATGGTTATACATACATCATTGATTAAAATAAGCTGTTGAGGGTGGATTATTGGGATATATGGTATTCTAGAGTGTCAGGAACAACAATGTCCACCAAACTGAACCGAAAACCATGACCACAAAACCACGGTAAGATCCAAACCATGGATTTTGTAGCCCATTCCATCCCTAATTTACTTCAAAGAAAGCAAACTTTATTTCACCCAAACAGAAAGTGTGTAAATGATAAGTTTATCTTTTAGCTGTGCTGTCATACACTCACACATACGAAGAGAATGTCAGACTGAAGTCTTTGGTCTATTTGAGCTAAAGTGGGGTGCAGTGATGTTCTCTGAGCTAAAGCTGCAGGAGCTGACAGTGGGTATGAATTAGAAATGTTGGTCATGGTCAGAAACCCAGTCCACAGCTCAGCTGACGTTATGAAGAGAGACCAGAGAAGCTGTGGGCTGTGGGTGTGAGAGGGGACGGGCATCTAACAGAGAACCAAACCCACTGTGTCCTCACTGCCAGCTGCAGAACGACACGTAGTGAGAACTTGAAATGTTCTGCACATCTAGAGATGTACAATAATCCTCAAGGTATCTTTGATGATGTAACAGATTTTATCCCTGCAAGTACAGCGCCGTGTGGGGAAAGCAGTCCATCTCCATTCTGCTGGTGCTCTGCAGGATTTAGCTTAACAAAAGCTGGTTGTGACACTGAAATTCTTCAGAGTGTTAATATAATGTTTCACAGTGTATGTAGAAGGGAAGACATTGCTGAATACTCACAGCAACATGATTACTAAAGGTTTCCTTGGACACAAATTTAGCCTTCAAGACGGTGATATATGATAAGTGGTCACAGCCCCAGAGACCCTTTCGGGGATGTGCCAGAGCCTCCTGGTGGAACTTGGTGAAGATTATGTGCTCCCTCTCTTTGCTAAGATGCTCCATGTGCTCACACTTAAGAAATGAAACTTTTAAAGGATTCAGCATGATGTGACATTAATATTTCATAATGACAATAAAGCAGCTGCACAGGAGGAGGTAGAGCATGGCCTGCAGAGGGACCAACAGGGGTGGGGGGGTGCTGAGGAGGGGAAACAGGTGCAGATCCCTGATCCCAGAAGTCATCAATCTTCCACTGAGGTGGAACAAGGCGAGCTGCCCCAGTTTGAGCCACGCAGAAACACTCCAGGCTGCCAGTGTGACGCTCTCGTTCATTACCATACATCAGCAGTGCTTACATCATGAGAGAGGAGCCATCTGACAGAGGATGAAGATTTAAGACAAAGATGTTTCTCATTATGGATTGTATATGGAAGGTGAAGTGCATGGAGATGTCACAGTGGCTCTGGTTTTAATAAAGTCTCATCCACACAGAATGAGGAAAACCCTCTTCACACTGAGCTGTAACTGTGATGTAATCCTGAGGAAAACTCAAAGATTTTTCCATGAAATCTGAAACACTCTGGAAGGTAAGAAAACACACAAGACATTCTCCTCTTCAACTTGACAGTGTGTTATATTTTATTGCACAGCACAGCCACATGATCCAATCATCTGTTTCACTTTTGGACCGTTTAAGTGTGCACCTGTTGCTCCAACACCACAAAATAAAAGTGAGCGTTCCTCAAACTGTTCAGTAAGGCTGATTGATTCCGGCAAAAATATGAATCAGGGTTTTTTGTGATTTGAATTAAACTTATAATTCATTCCAGAGAGCGCAGGAGATGAACCTTCATTACTTATTGGTGGTGTAGCAACAGGAATACTTATATGTCCTTTGGTTCCTACCCGGACAGATTTGAGTAACACACCTACTGTATTGTGAGAAGCTGGTGATAACTGAGTCAGACTGTTCAATAAAAGTTCACTGTGAGCAGGGGTAATGCTCAACCGTCCAGTTTGTGTAGTCATTTGAAGACAGAACAAGCTGAAACAGGTGGAGAGCAGCAAAAAACAAAGCCCCATTTCAAATATCAAAGCTCAGAAAAGTCATTGCTGGACAGTCGAAATGCCTCCACTATATATGTTAATATAGACACAGATGATCCTCTCTCTTCCTTGTCTGTCATTGCACTTCTGTCTCCTCAGGTCACAATGACCTCAGCTGTTTGTGTGAAACACTGTGCCAGTTTGCACCTATCTTTCTAATGTGCTAAATAAAGACGCTAAAACAGCACTAGCCAATAGCTTCAGGTTTGACAAATCATTGTGCCGAATGACTAAATTTGCATCACCCCCTCCCAGAATTTTGTGCATTCAGATAATCTGCCTTGGCTAGGCGCTGCCCTGTTGGTTGTGGCTGCCTGTTGCAGCAGCTCTTTCTTGCAATTTCCCATATACATTAGCATCAAGCAAGCTCTACGTTTCCTATATGTTTTTTTGTCCATTAGTAGATAAAAACATGGTGAATTTATTGAACAGGAAACTGGTGTGAGAGAGTAATGTTCTATTCTTTGTGTGTTCAGTTCTGCAGTAAAACTTCAAGATGAAATCAAATCATATTTTTCCATGGAAACTGTTATTATCTGCTAACCTAAGCAAGCTGGAGCGAAGAGTCGACGTAAGGTCCAGCTTTTCTGACTTGATGTTAAGACTCCATAAGGGAATTGTTCGACAAAAAGACTAATGATGTCAATGAACTGATCCATTTTTGATCCATTCTTAACAGGAACTAGTTTTTGATACCCACCCAGTCATTCTCGTAGCTATGTGGCTCCTGTGGTTCAAAGGTTTACAGATGCAAAGCAAACAGCATTGATTTCCTGTGCAAACAGTGTAAGTACCAGGAGAACTATATAACCATACGCTGTTTACCCTGTGACGGTCAGTTAGTTCTGTTTCAAGTTAACAGTTTAGGACAGTGTTTCCCAATCCTGGTCCTGGGGACCCCTGCCCTGCATGTTTTAGGCTGTATTCAGACCAGAAAAGTCCTTTGGTCCACTTGTTTGGTCTGGACCAAAAGCGGACTTTATTTTTTTCGTTTGGTGCGGTTCGTATTCAGATTGTACTTTTTGCAAGTGGACTATATTCTGTAAACACATCCATGTGTGTGACGATCAGTGCTCTCATTGGACAGCACTGACAAAGGGCGGCACACAGAGTACAGACCCGGAAATGGAGGTAAACGTGTGTTTGTGCTCTTATTAGAGCTGCTAAATCATTTTCAGTTTCAAGAGCAGCTGCTTCAAAGCAGGCTTAACAACACCGTTTACAATTTTAGAACAGCGAAGACGAATGCACGCAGCAAGGAGACGCTATGCTCTGCATGTCCTGACCCACAACATGCTAGCAACAGCGTGGCTAAACAGAAGACGGAGGATCAAGTATGAACTAAAGACGGTTAGGTTACGGTGGCTTTATAGGCCCAAAAGGCGCATGTGTCCTGATGTAAGTTCGGATGGACCTTAGTTTGTATTTTGACCTGCACCGGAGAACCGCAAACCGCACCAGGGTTTGTTTGGAAGCGGATCGAGACCACCTCAAAAAGTGGGTCTCGGTCCGGTTGTTTGGTCCGTACCAGGGTTCGTTTGTGTCTATTCACACCTGCATGAAAAGTCCGCACCAGCGTGGGAAACAAACCCTGGTCCGTTTAAAGTGGACCAAACAGTCCAGGTCTGAATACGCCCTTAGATGTTACCCCACTCCAGCACACCTGATTCAAATGAATGGCTCGTTATCAGGCTCGAGCAGAGCTTGATGACGAGCTGATCATTTGAATCAGGTGTGCTGGAGTCGGGAACATAAAAAAACATGCAGGGCAGGGGTGCTCCAGGACCAGGATTGGGAAACACTGGTTTAAGGTGAATGTGTGCATTACTCCTGGTCCAACACGACTCCTCCCTCTGAAGGTGACACTGAAGCCTAACATCCCATCCTGCG
This sequence comes from Halichoeres trimaculatus, assembly GCF_033239565.1. NCBI lineage: Eukaryota > Metazoa > Chordata > Actinopteri > Labriformes > Labridae > Halichoeres > Halichoeres trimaculatus. The sequence continues at coordinate 32,617,993 of NW_027437193.1, forward strand.
GGTTTATGAGCTGCAAATCACAAGCAGGTCTGTAATCTAACTGAAGCTCAGTAGGGCTCTTACACATGTTGGTGTGTTTTCCAGGACAGCAATGGCTTTTAAGCATCTCAATCAATATCACTCACAGCACATTACACTGGCTGTCTTCATGAAGCTGCTGCAAGTGTGAGAACTGTCCCGTGCTCAGTCCGTCCATCTATGGTCACTGAGTTAGATAAAAAATGTCTCCAATCAATGCTCAGCTCTGCTCTCAGACCTGAGCAGTCCACGGATTACTCCAGCAAGTAACAGGTAAATGTGTTTCAGTCTCTCTAAGTGAAAAATAAACCCTGCACATTTTTTATTTTACCACTGCACTCCTATTTTGACATCTTATTCATCACAGGTTGACTGGAGCAATGCTTCAGGCTGACAGATTAGGTTTTGGGTGGTCTGTCCATCCCATGTTAGTCTCTGAACTCTTAAAAGGAGTCAGACTTTTTCAAAAATAAAAGTAAACAAACAATGCAGAAACAAATAGGACAGATTTACACCACCCAGACAGTGTGAAGCCAGGTAGGCACTGAGCCAGCCACGTATGAACAGTCTGCAAGCTATGTCAATGTTACTTAATTTTTAAGAGTTCAAAGACATTTTGTTGGTTTTATCTGCAGAAATATGATCTTTTTTAATATCCAAGCTCATGACATCCTAAAAGCCCATTCAACTTCCAAACCTGTCCAACCTCAGGGCTCTGGAAGTTTGTCAGTGAACGTTATCACTGAACAGAATTTCAGTAAAAATACAGAAAGAAGGTGAGCCAATGGTTAGGGCAGCTCAATGTCCAGCCCAGTGTTAAATCTTTGACAAAGATGATGAGGAAAAAGATGACAATGGCGACACTTCAGTCAACAGATAAAAACAAGGTGACACAAAATGTTTGAGAGGGACACAGGCCCAGAGTGGCCCTGGGTTTAAATGTATCACTGAAGACAATAGTGCCATTCCTGGCCTGCCTCGCACAGCATGGCTTGACAACAACTTCAAATCCATATTATCCAGTCTATGGTACAAACACAAGAATATTGACAGTAAGAAGAGCAAGGGGGAGCTGACAAGGCGAGAAATAACAGAAGAAAAGCATCTGACGCCATCACACGAGCCAAACTTTTCATCAAGATGAGCAGCGGGATGAAAAAGAAACTCCAGATGGAAAGGTTGAAACAGGTAAGGCAAGATATAAGAGAAAATTTAACCCTGCTTAAAAACTGCTGCCCAAGCTGTCCAACCCTAACCCTAGTTATAAAGTGTGTATCGTTATTACACTAAAGTGTTTAAACAGTAGTTTGATGGAATGCCACATAGCTTAACAGGTAAACAACAAACAATTTTGTGTGTAGCGCCTAAGTAGCAGCAGCAGTTACACAGAAGGTGAAGTTAGACCAGTTTGCAGAACTTTACACAGTTTGCAAGACGTTTTCATGACTGTTAGGTAAACATTTTATTTGAATAAAATCTGCTGATACTAGGTTGACTAAAACTAAAATAAGACTAAAATACTTAAGACTAGACTAAGACTAAAACCCTTTAGTATTTAGTCGACAATAACTGAACTAAGACTAAAAGATTTCACACTAAAAGGTTCCAGATGACTGAAATATGACTAAAACTAAATAATGTGCTCTCCAAATGAACACATGTGCAGCCTCTGTAAATCTTAGCGCCTCAGAGAGGTTTTCTTTAACAACATCGCCGCCTTGGACAACATCAGCTTGGCTTCCAGCACCACTGTCAGGAACCTGGGAGTTCTTTTCGGTTAGAACCTGTCCTTTAACTCTCACATCCAACAGGTCTCAAGGAGGGCTTTTTTTTTTTTACCTTCATAATGCCAAGAGAATTAGACACATCTCGTCTCAGAGCGATGCTGAGAAACTAGCCCATGCTTTTGTTTTCTTCTAGGCTGGACAACTGTAACTCTCTTTTATCCAGCTGTCCTAATAAGTCTATTAGGACTCTTCAACTGGTTTAGAACGCTGCGGCTCAGGTACTGACTTGGACTGGGAGGAGAGAGCACATCTCTCCAGTGTTTGAGTCTCTACACTGGTTACCTATAAAATCTAGAATAGAGTTAAAAATTCTTCTTCTGGCTTACAAAGCTCTTAATGGCATCAGGCCATCCTGTCCATATTATCCGTCTAGGTCACTGCATTCTCAGCATGCAGGTCTGCTCGTTGTACCTAGGGTCTCTAAAAGTAGTATGGGAGGTCGAGCCTTTAGTTATCAGGCTCCTCTTCTTTGGAATATCTTACCGGTTGAGGTCCGGGGGCAGACACAGTCTCAACCCTTAAGAGTAGACTGAAAACTTTTCTTGGAGCTGGATCAGGTCTGAACCAGCTCGCTAGTCATGCTGCTATAGGTTTAGACTGCTGGGGGTAAACTGACACACAGGGCTCCTGTTTCCCTCTATCTGTCTGTCTAACTTCTAGTCTTAATGTCCTGTTATAGTTACTGACCATACACCTCTCTGGGAGGCTCTGAGTTTGTCTCCTCTGGATCAGTGATGTGGAGGACCTGCTGCTGTGGACCCCTAGTTTCACCTTAATCACCACGATTGCTACAAGGCCGAACGACAGACTGTGTCCGTCTTTGTGTCACTCCTACCTGGTCTCCTCAGATGTCTGTCTAACATGAGTCTGGTTCTGTCTGTGGTTTCTGCCTGTTAAAGGGAAGTTTTTCCTTACCATTGCAACTTGCTGAATGTTGCAAAGCTCTGTACTCATAGTGGATCAAGATGAGATCAGACTCCTTATCTGATATTCACGTTTGATTTCTGCTGATAACATTTAATTCACATTAATGGGTGTAGACCTGCTAATGCTGTTAACTGAACTTCAGGTCTGATTATTAAAATAGTGAAAGCTCAATAATAAAATTATGACATTTCATTTCCCTCTGTGTAACATTTCAACTCTGTGTTTATGGAAGTGCAGCAAAAATAATAATAACAATGATAAAAGAAAATGGAAACTAAATAAAGAAATAAATACATAAATGCAGCTAGGGTAAGTAGATTTAACTGAGAGGATGCAAATCAAGCCCAAGCACCTTGTCAGCATCTTTAGGTTTGAAAGTTGGACCTGGCATATTAACAAAGTGAATTTAGTTTACTTATTTTTAAAGTTGGTCCAGTTTGGACTTTGCCTCTCATATCTGATATCACCTTAAGATGCACGAACAAAACCAAAGCTGCAAGGAAATCTCTACGACCATCTCTGGTTCAACCAAGCTGCAGAATACAATGAGCTGGGGAGAGGTGATGATTTAGATCAAACTTCAATGGGAGCTTCAGTGATGTGTGCTCACCAAGCTGTCTGCTCTGCTCAGTCTCACTCCCTCCTTCAGCTGCAGCCCTACACTGAGCCAAACGAACACTAAACTTCCTGAAAAGGAACTGTCATCACATCAGCATGAAGTGTCTCAGAGCGCTCCCAGCGTGCAGGCATGTTGGTCCTCACAGTGAGCCTGCCCTGCTTAAGAATGCACAACATGTCCTGCATGCAGCTCCTCCACTGGGGCTGTCACTTCTTTAACTGATTTAAGAGAGACTGGGAGCTCCCCAACCCCCCCTTAGCTTACTAACCCCACGTTAAACACTCAAGAAATCCCCTAATTAATGGGATCCACAGCAGGCGAGTCCTGCAGACTTCATGAGAGGATTCTGTAGAGGAGTGAGCTCTTTTTCTGTCTTTTTGTTGGAGCAGTCTTAGTACGAGAAGTGGAGCACTTACCTCTCTCAAGCCTCTCAGTGTTCCTCTGAGCTGCTGTCGAGTAAAAGTCCAAATATTTCCTGTAACAGTGTGTGTGGGTTTCTCTCCGTCCATTAGTTCACCCTGTTGAACTAAGAGCTCGCTCCATCCGCTCTTATTATCTCTCCTCCCTGCTCCTCTGTGAGCTCTCTCTCCTCTAAGTCCCTCCCTCTGTCAGCCTCTCTTTCCTCTCTGAGCCCTCCTCCCTCTGTTCCTCTTCACACTTCAGTCCTCCCCATCCCCATCTTTCACTCTCCTGGTTTAAGTCTTCAGAATCCAGGCAGAGCAGAATTTGGTGGCTGTGTGAAACAGTCCAAGCTAACGTACGTCTCAACATTTAGATCAGGTTTTCTTCTGAAGCGTGACAGAGACACACTTACAATAAGTAAGCTGAACAGTAAGACCTTGAAAAGCTCCATCCATTACAGCTGTAGACTGTGAAAGCATGTTTATCCAAAAGACCTGTCTTCCTGTCCGACAGGGACAGTGCTTCCAAAGGAGGGTGTGCTGATATTCACCTTTTGCACCAGAGCAAAAGACAGACGTCACCTAACTCTGCCGCCTACTCAGCTCTGGGGGGAGCTCCAACTCCCCTTAACTGGAGCACAAGTGACCAAAACTCAGGATCAGGTCTGAGAATAAACCAACTGAGGCATCAACTCATGTACCATCCACTGACTTCTAACAGCAAACATTGGAGGCGCCCCCTTATGGCTGTTGGTAAGAATGCAGAATCAAAGCACTTAAGCACTGATGTCTCTTAGAACCCCGCTCTGCAGGTAACAGTCAAACATCAAAATGATCAAAGAATTAAAAAAAAAAAATTAAAAAAAAAAAAAAAAGGAAAAAAAAATAACAACAACAACAACAAAATAAACTCAAACATTAGGAAAGATCTTTCAAAGAGAATGTTGGAGGTTAAATCTGTCTGTAAAATACCTCAACAATGTCTGATAATGGCTGTAGAATTTTTTTATGTTTTTATTTGTTTTTTTAACACAAAAGGCACAAATTCAGAGGAAGAAGTGTCTGTTTTCAGTGCAGCTGCAGTGCTCTCTCACCGGGACACCTGCTCCATTCTCCTCTGGTTTTCCTCACACCACAACTCCTCCGCTCTCCTACGGCTGTAATTCCGCCTAATCCTGTCAGGTTCCAGGTCTCCATCTTTCCTAACAAGCTTATACTTATGACCCTGAAGACCATTATATGGATAGGAAAACAGATTTTCTTTCTCTTCATTGACAGGAGTGACAGTCTGATCCATGTTTATTAAAATTAAACAGAGGCAGAAGCAGGAGGACCCTGTGACGTCATCTTTAAATGACGTTTTTTAATAAGGAAGGAAAAATAAACAGACTTAAATGTCTCCAGGAGACCTTGTGGTTTATCAATCTCAGGATGTCTTTCAGAATTTTAATTTTGGGTTATTTTACTTTGAATTGCTTAACTGTTGTCTCCAGTCTGCAGAACGCTCTTAGAATGACAAAGGGAAAACAGTCAGCAGACACTTCAAACAAAGAAATAAAATGAAGAGATATATTTTCAGTTTCATCTCTGGGTTGCTGTCACTAAACTAATATCTTTCTCTCCTGTGCTTTTGCTTCTTGCTTTTACTGTTGTTTTATTGATAGACTCTCAAATTTGAACAGACCACTGCAGAATAACTGCTGCATGTGGGTTGGAATGAATGCTATTACCAACAAATTAGCCCTTTTAACCTTTAGCTCAGGTTTTAGCCTTTAGTTCGTGCTCTTTCTCTCTCCTGCTTTTCTGTCCTTTCTCTGTCTGGCAGTTAGGGTTAGGCTCCAGTGTCCACCATCACTACTAAACTAATCACAGAAATTGTTGGTGCTGATAATCTGATTTTAAAGTTTGGATCAGGCATATATCTAGAAGGGAGACTTTTTCAAGATCACTTTGAAACTCCACACAGGGGCTTAAAGAAACTCCATTCAAAACCCCATTCTCGCTGTAGGCTACGCTCCACCTGCAGCTCATGACAGATGAGACTTAACAGATTTTCATGTTTTGCATCTGGAGCCCTCATACCATGGACTCTGGGTTGTATCATTGTGCAACAAAAATAAAATAGAATCTGAAAACATTCTCTGAGGACACACCATCATCCAGCTTACACAGTCTACCAGGCAGTAGGGATGGGTACCGAGTTAGGTACTTTTGTTGGTACCAATCATCTGTCAAAAGTACTGGGCACCAGTTCACATAAAATCAAAAGGTACCATGTTTAGATACCTAAATCCATCCTTGAGATTGTGAGGAACTGGAAAAGTAGGCAATTTTCCATGCTGGACATGAACCTGGAATCGCAAGTTTAAAATATGTTAAAGAAAAAAAATGTCAAAGGAAAGAAATTTTAGATTTAATTATTACAAAATTTTATTAAATTAATATTTTTTACCACATGAACACAAAAAAATACCAGAAAATGGTACCATTAAGTACCAATATCGATTGCTAGGTACCGGGCATTGGTACTGTGTCGTTTCAAATGTTAAAGGTACCCATCCCTACCAGGCTGTGTAGCCAATTTAGCAATTTTGTCACTATATTTAGCTTTTCAGACCCCTGTTGTGACTTTTTTTTTTTTCAAAAAGGGGACAAGTGAGAGTTTTGAGACTGATGTGAAGGCACATATTGATCCCAAGCACCTGCTGCTTTTCAGCTGCTGTCCTTGGTCCTTATATAAAACACTCCCAGACAGACAAGTCCTCCTCACTCTTAGCTGCAGCCAGAGCAGGCAACTACATGCATATGACTCAAGCATTTGCATGTCTTATTGTGGGGATGCCTGCTGGTCCCAGGCCTGGATAAAAGGGGAGGGCTGATATTGTGACATTAAAAAAACAACAACAAGAATTAATGGGAAAAGTTCATTTATAGTTGTTAACATATAATTTACATTTACCTGCTTGTTGTCTCTCCCAAGTTATTTTTCTCTCCTCCAGAGTCCATGACAGTTACATGCATATGGTTTATTATGCAAATTAGGTGATGGCATCATTTAGAGACTTTTAGCAACCTCTGGGACAGCCAATAGTGAATTTCCTTACTCAGGAGTTGGTAATACTGCAACCAAGAAGGGCACAGTTGGCTGTGGAAACTGAACTGATCTAAACAGCACCTGGTGGAAACAGGGCAGAGGATGTATTCTAAATCAGGAAGATCCCAGTAGAATAAATTGCCCAACAAAGAATCTGTCACAAAACTAAAGAGAATAATAACAGAACGCAGATCTATTTCCAAAGGTGTCTCTAACACTCCTTTACTCTTTACTCTAAGAGCCTAGCCTAGACGGGGTTTGGGCGGCTGGCCACACGACTAAAGCTGCAGTTGGCCTTTGGAGAAGTGTGCCACCTTATCCCCGCTCCTGATAGGCAAACTCCAGAAGCCGCAACATCCAGCCAGCTCAGAAGGTTTTCCTCTCTCTCCTTCAGTCTATTTTGTCTCATTCTTCCAATGAAAACTGGCTCATAAAGGTGTCACTTCTTTTTTTTATTCAGTTGTGTTTGGTCTCTTTTGAAGCCTGTAGTCATGAACAGCTGATCTGTACATCTTTTGATGAACATCTTGTGTCAAATGGTTTGTGGCTTTAAACTCAGTCAAGGTTAGATGACTGAAGGGACATGAATGATTTAATGAAATGAAATCACATTCAGATGATAAATATAGTTCTGGACGCTGGTAAACAGTTGCTGTTCAGGCACACTCACACAGTTCTTTGGAAGCGATATCACTGCCAAGAAAGATGGAGGAGAAGGTGTTAAAAGCTCACCTGTTAGTGTCCTGACTGTTTGGATCACTATTTCCGGAGAAAGAAATGTGAAGCTCTCTTTGTCACCTGTTACTGACTCAGCTCAGACTGGGAATAACAAAAAGGACGCTGTGGAGGGAGAAGATGAGAGACAAAGTGAAGTCATGCAGAGTGAGAGGAGGGACAGAGCCTGTTAGGTGAATATAAAGCTCTGTCTTCAGACAGCAGAATGTGCCGGTGAAAGCCTGAGCCTCCATCTGTGGTCATCAGCATCGACCTGGGCGCTGAGCGCCTTGCTGCCCCTTAAAGAAACATAAGTGTGTGAGACCAAAGGCTTAAAAACTCTACCAATCTCTGGTTTTGGCACTGCTGTCAAAAGTTCATGCTGGCCTGCAGCTGAGTGACTCTGAACTAATCCCACAGCCAAGGGGCTTTTACCCTCAGCTGATCTGTACCATCAACACAGAGCAGAGTGCAGAGAGCAGAGCAGGTCTGTGAAAGTCAAAGGATTCACATTTTACTTTTCCAGACCCAGAGTGGAGGCAGCTCTGGGTGACGTTTGGTGCCACCAGCAGGACTGAAAACAACAAATAACGAGAATCATGTAAACTATAATTTATACAAAATAAACACAATGCACCCACATTAAGAAAAAAAAAAGATTTTTTTTTTTTTTTTAAAAAGGACAAATTTGTTAAAATCTCGATTTGTTCAATTAGAAGTAAGAGAATTGACTCTGGCAGTGTTTTGCCAGTAATGTCAAAAACAAGCAGGCGTTCTTGTGTTGTTGTTTTTTAATAGAAGTAAGATGTGTTGTGAAGGAGAGCCAAGCAAGAAATAAAACTTGAATTTGTCACATGGCTCCACTCAGATTCTCTTCTGCACAGACTCTGGTTGATCAATGGCAGCGCCTGTGCTGGGGTATTTTGGCCTCAAAACTGTACAATGGTAAACTGAATTGCCAGTGTGAGCCCACCTTAAGACTTAAAGATGTCTCACATAGAGTGTAGCGTTTTCTCGCTACACTGTTAAATTTTTAAGCCAAATCACAGTAAATTACCAGACAAATTTGCATGACTTTCACCGTAATCTTCAGATCTTCACTGCCAAATATTCTCACAGTAACTTCATGTAACTTCACAGCTGTAATGATACAGGAATTCATTGTGTAATTACAATCTTGAGAAACTTCTTTAGTCAGTGAGTTACCATTACTACAGTGGAAAAAGCTCATTAACTAGCATATGTTTAAATGAGTGGTCAGAAAAATCAACCGAAACCAAAGTATTTCTGTTTTACCACCGTATAATAACTATGCCAGGGAGATGTGGGAGAATATGTGCAGTTTTAGGCTGCCATAACAGCAAAAGGATACCAGGTCGCAATTATCCTGTTTGTATCCAAGCAGCACATGGCTAATTTAATATTCATGAGAAAAACAGAAAGTAGCAGCTGGTTAGCATGTGCAGGCTCACAGCACTGAAGACATAACTTCAGCTAACAGTGATAAAACAACAAAAAGACAGCAGTTCACTATCAATAAACGGAAAACAAGACTTAACTTTTTTCTGAACCAGATGACCCATTTTTCATTCAATGCCAAGGAAAGCGTGATGGCTGGATGTTAACGTTTAAGGTGAACAGTTGTTACAGCTGGATTATCAGTTTGTTGAGGATTAAATTCATAAATGGGTGAGTAACATTTAACATGCAGAGTCTCTTGTTGGTGTTTAGTGTTGTGGAAATGTGGCTGTGAGCTGCTAATGATAGCTAATAAGCTATAGGCTAACAGGGAATTTACTGAAAGTACTGGTTGTTTACTGTGTGAAATGCAAAAGGGGCAGCTAGCTGAACATAATGATGTTTTCTATCCAACTTTTCAAGCAATAGGTAGCAATAGGTGGAACCACGACTTGTCTCAGCCATTTTCAAGATCTAGTTGTGTAGTCTGTGTAAAAGACAGGCTGTAATGACAGGATCATCAGCTCAGGCTGAGGTTGGGTTCAGGTTTTTATTGTCTTCAACTTGGGTGGAGTTTTGTACTGAAATATGTGGCTCCAGCCTTGCTCTTGTGAGCCATGATACTGGATCAGTCATTGTGTTTGTAGCTGTTTTGTTGCTCTTAAACACTGGTTATAACCAAAAGTAGTTATGAGTCACAAAAGAAGTCTCTATGATATAAACTCTTTAAAGAGAGATGAGCAGCGCAGCACACTACGCCATACACTGCACCGTACACCATGCCATACACTATGCCATATACCATGCCATACACCACGGCATACACTGCACTGTTCTTAGAAACCATTCTATTCAATCATTGCATTTACACTGGTGCCGCTATCACCAACAGCTGTGAGCGGCTGTTAGGCTTCGAGTCTATCTTTGCCAAAGTGCGCTGCAGAAACGCGTCAATACCTGCATAGCAGATCGTACCAAACAGACAATAGTACATAAAAATGATCAGAGTCTCTGGTCATTTCAAAATGAAGCTCCATGTTCTGGCTCCTGATTGTAAATCTCACCCTCGTTTCTCAAAACTTTGTTGCTGACACATGGTCAGGAGTCATCAGCAGGTCAGATCCAGATAAAATCCGACGCCATGGACGAGGAAAAGTTCATCTTAGAGGTGAAAACTTCATAATTCTATATGACACAACACATCCTTTCTATAAGGACACCACCAGAAAGGAGTGAAGTGGACTAAAGGTGCAGAAGTTTTTGGAGGGCCAGGTGAGATTAACATGCTAATTAATCACCATGCACGTATGTTTTCATGGGTGGGATTCCTACAGGAACATGTGGTTCTCCTGTGATCTTGTGATACCCAGTCCAGTATGAAGTGGCACACACTAAAAAACCATGGTGCTGTGCAGCGTGGCGCGCATGCTCGTAAGAGGCATGTAAGAGGAGAGGGGGGGCGCTATCTGGGGAACCTCATAAAATTGTGTACATTAAGTCCTGTCGTCCACACCAAATCAAAGTTTTTACCTTACTAAAAACTATGATTTTTAAAAACTTAAGTCAAAGTGAAAATTTTGTAAATCTCTTTTTTTATGGTTTCATGTAATCACTAGGAAACAGAGTTTTTGATTCCCAAACCTCACAGCTGAATGATGGGGTTCATTTTGATTGGGTGGCACAGCTTTCACATCTGAAGATTCTGACACCTTTGGGTTTGGCATGCTTCAAACCACACTTTCTGGTGGACTTTTTTAAAAACAAATGAGGGGAGATGTATGTTTTTAAAAATACCCAGCGATGTGTGTACAAGGCCTTAGCCTTTAGCAGCGTGACCAAGAGTTGGTCTAAGCCTACTACCCCCAACTGTAGATGAACTTTAAAAAGTAGAGAGACTCTGACTGTCAGATAGTCATAAAGGAGAGGGGTCTGATAACTGAAGTTCATTTTGTTTACCCAGAGTTCTCCAGCTGTCTCGTACATCACTGTGCATGTTAATCTTAGTTCCTGAACTTTTCTGCTGCACAGAGTAAATCAGGGGACAACATCCAAACACACACCAACATAACCCATGTGGTCACCTGGGTGTGTTTTCTGCCTCCTGCACACATAGGCACAGATAGAGAGGGAGAGCACAGAAAGAGGCCATCTGCCCTTTACATTAATTGCTGCTTCAGTGCGTTGCTGGTAGCGGTATTACACACACGCGTGTAAAGGCATTATATATGAAACACACTCCATCCTCCAGCAGCACAAAGAATCACACAGCCTGCAGACTGAACTGAGGCCACGCAACACACTAACTGCTCCGAGTCTATGTGTGTGTGTGTGTGTGTGTGTGTGTGTGTGTGTGTGTGTGTGTGTGTGTGCAGTAATGTGCAGTAAAGTGCATGTGTGCAGTAATGTGCATGTGTACAGTGGTGTGTAGCTTAGCATGCAGATCTGAGCTAAACATGTGAGCTATTATTGTTTTCAGTTATCTCTAAAAACTAAATCCAATGGTCAACGATTAAGTGATTAAAATGGTCACTACTGTGTGTGTGTATGTGTGTGTGTGTGTGTGTGTGTGTGAGAGAGAGCGTTCTTTGGTCAGCCCCTGCACAGATGGTATGGCATGCCCCTTTAGAGATGAACAACTTAATCCCTGGAACACATGGTGGGCTAAATCGCAGTGTGTTATTTCTGAGTGTCAATGTGTGTGTGTGTGTGTCAGTGTGTCTGCGTGTGACATTGACATTCTTTGAAGGTGTGCTTGTATACATTAGATGTCTCAGTAACTGTGTTAATAAAAGTATAAGTGGGTCAGCTCAGCCCCTTCATGAGAAAGTTCCAGAAGAACCAAAGTGAAGCATACCTCCAGTTCTCTGTGGACAGGGTCAGATCTGCCACTAGTTTAACTTACTCTGAGAGACTCAGGCTCAGGTACCCAGGTGTTTAACCTTTATATATTTTTATACTGATAACAATCAGACAGGGGTAACAGTGGTGCAATGATATGAAGGAAACAGGCCACAGGCCTGATCAGAACCTGGGCAACATTGGCTGTCATCTTTAACTGGAATGTAACTTGTGTGTCATCGAGGGATGGAACGGTTCCTGAAAAAAACCTGAACCGTTCGGTTTCACTCACGCTGTCATCGCAAAGCAGTGACAGCTAACACTATCATTAGGAATACTACTAACACAGGGGAGCATGTACGTGGAAAGAGAGCTGGACCCAGAACTGAAAACTGTGGCACCACATGTGATGTGCTGTTGAAGACAGGGACCCAGCTGATGACACTGTAAAACACCTGTTATCCAGCTGTGACCTGAACCTTTTTAAGACCACTTTACCTACTCTAGCCCACCTCTCCAGTTTCTCCATTAGTGTCTTTGGTCAGACAGAGGTCTTTGGATGCTCTAACATGAGCTGCCTCACTGCTGTACAATGATCCAAAGCTAGACTGGAAGTCTTCAAATAAGCGTTCTCTGTTAGACTCTGTGCCTCCAATTGATCAAACACAACTTTTTCCAGGATATTAAATAACAACGGGAGTTTGGAAACAGGTCTGTGATTTTCAAGAGCAACTGGGTCAAAGTTCAGTTTTTGAGGAGTGGTTGAGCATCGAGAGCTATTCATGATGGTGACAGAGATGGGCTGTTCCATTAGGCAAACCAGGCATTTGCCCCCATACAAGGCCCTTGGGCCCTAAAAGGCCCTCTTTAAATCTTGTCCCCGTATTTATTGTTTTAATAAAATCTTCTGCTCCACACCTCAGCCCAGTCGTTGGGAAAACACTCAAATGAGCTGGTTTACTTACCAACAAAGGTTAACTCCAAAAGACGAAGAAGATGAGACATCCAGCAATTTAATAATACTAATAATAATTTTATTATTTGTATAGCACTTTTTAAAACAAAGTTTACAAAGTACTTTACAAGCATTCAGCGCAAATAAACCACAAACAAACAAACAAACAATGAGCACAATAAAATAAAAACAAAAAGCACAGTCTAAAATAAGACTAACTGTGAGAGACAGTGTAAAAGGACATGGGGTGAAAAGGTCCTTTCCATAATTTATAGTACTTAATAGAAACCCAGACAATACAAGAACCATGCAGCCTAAAAGAGACCATTAAGACCAAACATAAAAAACATAAAATCAGCAAGAATAGGAAACACAATAAAATAAAATAAATAAATAAATAAATAAATAAATAAATAAATAAATGAATTTTTTTTTTTTTAAATTGTCTTCTTTGTGATTGGCACGTGGCTCTTTGTTACAAAGAACAATCGAGCTTTGTTTCAGAGAAGGCTGTTTACCGCCAGGAGAAATACAGCAGCTGCTGTCACACAGGAAGTGAAGATTCTTTCCACCAATCAAGAGACTCCAGCGTTGTAGCATCACCGTCTAGGATCAGATCCGTTTAGTTTGACTCCCCAACAAAAGGGTCCTAAAAGTGGGCTGGCTTGTCTCGGTTATTTGGGGATCTGTGCCGTGATTAGTCAATGAAAACACCACAAAACGCGTTATATGAACTGAACTGAATTGCTTGGTAGAAACAGGGCTTTACAGGACCTGTGTTGTTGATCTGTAAACTGATTTTCCAAACTTTTTTTGATCAAATGTTCCTTGCTCACAGAGGTCAGGTGATGGTTGTTGACTTTATCGTGTTTTCAAACTATTTGTGGGAGTCTCACTCCTTCTTTTTCCTAAAGGTCACAGCTCTCTTTATGTCAGAATGAGCTGTGGCTTCTTACTCCTGTGTTACTTGGGGACAGGTCTAAGAGGACCCCCTGGTTCTTAGCAACATGCAAGGCAACTCTATTTGCTATTTACAATTTTGGGACTGTTTGTTTTGGAGATTTGAGTCTTCAATCCCTTGGTTCACACATCATTTGTTTGGTGTAGGGTGAAGGGACTTGTTGGTCTTTTCTCTCTTTCTCTCCATCATTTCTGTACCGTTCTCAAACATCTCTGACTCTTTCTGTGTCTTCTTGCCGTGCCTTCCTCTCATTTTATTTGTATATTTGACCTGAGGTGGCCTTTCTTTTCCCGGCAGACACAGGCATCCAGATAGAAAAGCTCTGTGGATCAGTTATTGTGCTTTGTGGCGCAGACACACTTTGAATCTGTTGTGATTCAGTTAGCCATCATGCCAGACAGAGTAATGCCTCACTTCTGTGAACTCCTAGTCCCACAGACGTCTGAATTTCATCAGCCGTACTTTTTCTCAGACTCTTTCATGTGGAGAAAAAGGTGTCTGACTTCAAGCTTTGATGTCTCTGCATTTCATGTGGTTGTGTTTTTACTGCTGCTGTTTTTGGGTCTTTATACCTTTACTCTGCAACGTCAGGGTGAGAGGGCACCATGCAACAAAGAGAATAGAGTGAACCTGACTGCTGCAATGAAGAGCCAGCCATCAGGGTACCAGTCCTCAGGTGAGCTTCTGGTCCAGTCCACAACATTTATGGATCATTTATGATATAATCAATCTTTTTAAAATTGCATGTATTTACATTTTGAACTGTTAGATCTTCAAAGGGGGGCTGCATGGTGGCGCAACGGTTAGTGCTGCAGCTTCACAGTAAGAAGGTCACCGGTTCACATCCCCACCTCAGGTGGTGGTCCTTTCTGTGTGGAGTTTGCATGTTCTCCCCGTGCATGTGTGGGTTCTCTCTGGGATCCTCTGGCTTCCTCCCACAGTCCAAAAACATGCTTACCAGGTTAATAGGTCGCTCAAAATTGTCCGTAGGTGTGAGTGTCTCTATGTGTCAGCCCTGCAATTGACTGGCGACCAGTCCAGGTGTACCCAGCCTCTCGCCCAATGAAAGCTGGGATAGGCTCCAGCCAGAAAATGACTGAATGCATGAATGAATCTTCAAAAGGTTTTAGTAAGAGTTTTGAAAAAAAAAGATAGATTGATAGATAAATACTCAATTAATCCCAAGGGGAAATTCAATTATTTAGCTGCTCATTGACACACACATCACAGTCACAGCTAAGAAGTAAAACAAATAGTGAAGTGCAATGATAATAATAGCACACAGTGCAACTTACAATAAATATACAATAAACAATAAAATACCATAAAAAAGACACAATAAAAGCACAATAAAAACAACAGTGATGCATGACAAGTGTGCCCCCACTATTCATCTCCCCTCCCCTCCCTCTTGAAGCATTAAAAAATGTGATGGCTCTGGGCAGGAAGGACCTCCAACATATATAGTAATTCAACAGTAACCATGCTAAACATTTAAACTAAATCAACAATCTTACATTTCTGTAATGCATGTTCAGAATTTATGAGCTTTGTTAAAATTACAAAATAAATGAATGAATGAATAAATAAATAAATAAATAAAAGAATGAAAAAACTGTTTCCTAAAAAAGAACTTTTAAATTATACTGCAATTAATTACCCAATGAGTTAAATCTGAAACCTTCTTCAGTTTCTGTTGGGATCATCACTTGTTGCCTCCTCTGCTTCATCTGCTTCCTGACAGAAAGATGGACGAGGCTCTTTCACTCTGAAACTCTGAAAACAGGATGCTCTCTACATCTCGCCTTCAGTCTGGAGATTCTACATTAAAGTCAAAAACATGTAAAGAAAGATTTTGGTTTCACTGCTTTAATAACTGTATTCTCTAGAAGAAACCATGTGGGTGAATTATGAGATTTAAAGGTTTCTCTTCCATATCTGTGCAGTAATATTTTCAGATATGCATAACTAGATGCATTATAAGATGTTATGTAAAGAAGATTTCATGCAGTGGCCCTGGCTGTGCAGTGAGCAGATAAATAGCCCCTTCATCACCTACTGCAGACACAAATCATCTCAGCAGTCTGCATAATCCACCAACATCTCTTCTCCCCCTGCAGCTCCTTTGTAACTGGAGCGTCCTCTGATGTGATCTGAGATTCCACAAAACCGTCTGCTTCACTTGTCTGATTGCTGATAATGATGTTGACTCGTAGAGCAGCCTTAATGTCACCTTTCAAAGAGTTTCTATACAGCACAGTGCTTTGAAGATGCTCCTTCAGAGAGAACAAGACTGAATATATGTTCTCACAACTTCATTTACAACAAAAATACAAGCAAATGCTTAAGATTTGAACTCAATTTACACTTCATCAGTGTATGAAATAAAAAACCCAAATAGTGTTTTTTTCTTTTAGGCACAGAAGTTTTCAGATTTTTTTTTTTGAATGGATGAACGCAAAGAAATCAAAGTTCTTGTTTTCTTCTGCAAATCTTATAATTTGCTGACCACAAACCCCAGGAGAAATCAGGAGGTCCAGGAGTGGTTCCTAAAAGACTGAGCCTTTCCAAGCCCAAGAAGACCAAGACCAGGAAATATGCCTAGTTCTGGGGGTTAGGCCGACTTAAACATCAGCTAACCGCAGCACCAGTCCTGGGTTACCCCCTGGACCAAGACCGCATGATTGTGGTCTCTGATCCAAGCAATGTCAGTGTATGTGCTGCACTCACATCGCTGCACCACAGAGAAAGAACCCCCTGTCTTACCCCTGTAAGCTGTAAGTTGGGCTCTGTCCCCAGCCAGGAGCCAAAGAGTCGTGGTTGTGTTTCGCTTGTTGCATGTCACGTGTCTCCTGAACTCTCCATAATTCAAACCATTGTCTTTGTGGATTTTAATGTAGTATTGGTTTTTGGATGTCTTCAGTGTTTTTGGATTTGAGTTTCGGTTAATAAATCCTTTTTGAGAAATCTTCTATTGGGTTCTTCATAGGGCTGAAAAATTAACTGATTTTAAACCTACATTGCAATGTAATAGAATGCAATTTTCAAATCCCAAAGGCTGCAATTAGAAAAAAAAAGCTTCATGTACACAGATATGGAGGGAATATAGTAACTTGTACTTGTTCTCCCTTAAAAAACAGCAAAAGTCAAAATGCTGTTTTTTTCTGGCAAAAAAAACCCCTGTGGGCTACAAAGATCCATCCGGTAGATCGTAGAGCCATACCCCTTGATCACTTTCTTCTGTATGTTTTGTTACTCTTACTGACAACTGGAGGTCAGTAAATTTTCACAGTGTTTCTTTTACTTTTTCAATTAAGAAATGAAAAAAAAAAAAAGTTTAAATGCTAACAGTATCTTTTGTTGGGTAGTCATACTATAAAATGACTTAAAACTTGTGTTAAGTGAACAATGCAGAAGACAAATGTCCACCCCCAAAAATCGTAAGCTAAATCGCAATTGCAACATTGGTCTCAAAAAATTCGCAATTAGATGATTTTCCTAAATTATTCAGCCCTAGTCCTCCACCTCTCCTGGTTTTCTAGCAAATAATGACAAAATGAACTGACCCAGCATGGACCAGGCGGATGATTTGGATTCTTTGGTCTGTTTTTCTAAAATTAGTTATTTTCAGTTAATACTTCATGGACATGGATTGTTGAGGGTCAGTGTCGTCAAACTCCCAGGGACAGGACCAGGCTGTCAATTTTCCCCAGGTTCCTGGGAGGCCTCCACCAGAGACATTGTGGCCTCCCACGTCACCTTTCACCAAGGCTGCCCAGCACCACCTTCACCTGGAAGACAAAGGGCAAGTCAAAATTAATTAAAAGAATAATTAAATAAATCAATTAATTTATAAATAAATATTTGCATCAATAATTATTTGATATTGGAAATAAATCAATAAATAATTAAATCAATAAAGAATTATTTTATCAATTAAATAAAAGTGTTGTGAAATTTATTTAAATGTATATAAATTGCTTGTTTTTCTAATGTAAAGCCAAGTTTAATTACTTAATTATTTATTTAATGAATCACTCATTCAATTAATTATTGAATTATTTAATAAGTATTTCATGGTTACCACTCTCGCAGCACATCATGAATTAATTTTATCTGTCACTCTCACCCATCAAACTCAGTGGGTGGGACTTACGATGGTTGAGTCACGGTTGCCAGACTTGGCAGTGCCCTGTCAAACAAGCTAACACAGCAGCTATCACTGAGGGTATGCATGAGCTCTCCCATGAGTTCATAACATTTTAGACCTGGCACAGATTATTGACACTGGACCTTTAGGACTATGAACAGGGAGCTTGCAAAGAGGGGTTTGATAAAGCTCCTGGAGTTATATCTGCTCTTTGTGACCAAGATAGTGACTGAAGAGTGTTTGCTAACTTAGAAGAAGTTCTCCATTGCTTCTGCCATGCTGGGCTGCAAAATACTGGTGGACCAGAGCCTGTTCCTCTGGCCAGGCTAACCGAGTTAGCTGAATGACTTCAGGGTTATCATCACATAGGTTTGTTCTGTGCCTCGATGCTGGCTACATCACTGTAGCAACAGATCAGTACATTTAAACCTGCTCCAGAAAAGGTTTATTGCACCAAACTGGATCTAAAGACACATCCATCTCCACCCCCCTTTGGCATGCTAAGCTGGAGCTCCCTTCCAGAGAGAGACGGTTCAGGGGAAAAATAATCTGTATATATTTACAAAACCTTTTTGAATCATTGCAGTAAAATGGTGTGATAATGAAAATAAAAAAATGAAAAGTGAAATTCTGCACTTGCAGAAATATGATTTCAACCTCAGAGAACATCATCCGCCCTTGGCAGTGTGCCATCTGCATCCAAGGACATGAATTTCCTCCTGGGAGGAGCGTTTTTCCTGAAGCCGGCCCAGCCTGCTCATCCACACAGAAGTGTCAGGAAAGCAGAGTGGAGAGTGCAACACTATGAAAAAAGAGCAAGAAGAGGACTCATTGGTTAGAACTGATGGCTGGAGCATTCAAAACGAATATCAATTACAATTTCATCACTGAATACTATGAGTTTAATCAGATTATTTCTGAGTCCTCTTTGAATTTGTGGAGATCAGTTCACTGTCTGAAGTGTCTGCACAGCTTGCTGCAGCAGCTCTCTCTTCATTGTCAGTGTTGCCAGCTCAGCCACTTTGTTGTTGTATTTCACGACTTTTCTAACCTACTACCAACTTTTTTTTTCTTTAAAAAAACAAAACAAAACAACCCGTAACAAACCTTTCTGGAGTTTGGAGACGAAAGCATGTATTGATCTCCAGCACTTCTCAACAAGCAGTAGTTTCTGTGCCGACATGGAGATCATCAAGTTAGATGTTCAGTTTATCTGTAGAAAAAAAAACTTCAGCTGATTTTAAGATAAGGTTTCTTCATTTTTTCTGCTAATTTTACTTGTCAAACAACTGATTTTCATATACAGAACAACATATCAGGGACTGCACCAGGACTTCAGTTTTGGGTGGGCCAAACCAATTTTGGCTGGGCCTTAAACAATATAAAATTGTTTTTCACTGCTTCAAGTAATAAAAATGAGTGATTAATATGCAACTGTCACTGTGTATGGTTTTAAAGTGGATTGGGTTACTTTTCACTCCTTTGATATTTGATTGCATTTTTTGTAATGTTTTAGTGCATTAGAAGGATCTACCCATCAACACTCACCGTGGTACTTACCAAAACCTAGCACTCTAACGCACCAACTAGCACTCTAACGCCTGCTATGACTTTCCATTTGGTTGCAAGAGCAACCAAAAGACAAAAGATCTACAGTCTTTTCCAAAATCATTTCAGCATGTATGACATGAGGATGAATGTTTTGTGACAGCAGTAATGCCAACTTAGCGAATTTGTCGCTATTTTTAGCAACTTTCTGCACCCCCCCAGCAAGAAAATTAGAGAAAAGCGACTAGCCATAAATCTAGCGACTTTTTTGGTGGTCGAAGGCTCCAAGATCACGGGAGAAAAGTAAAAAAAGCGCTGTTTTCCCTCTTTCCCCGTTCATGCATGGCCAGCTGTACACTACAGGCACTAGGACAGCTCAGTGGACTATGTAGGACTCAGAGCCCAATCAGTATCCACTGTACGGTGATCATAGTTACTGATAACACTGTCTCTGTGGCCCTCATTTATCAATCTTGCTTGGGAATTGGTGCTGATCTCAGTGTAAAAACGAGCTTACAGCTACGCTCACGTGTGATTTATGAATCATATGTACCAGGGCCAATCACAGTGTACGCCTGATCAGGTGTCGATATATGTGACAGCTGTAAACAATCTGAATAACAAGCCCCTAAATATTCAACTGGCCAAACCCATGGAATTTACGACATGGAGGGACACATTGCAGGAAAAAGGAGACTTCTCTGAGCTGGAGATCGACAGCACCATAGCAACCAAGGTAGAAAAAAGTTGGTGCCATGTCCTTTGGCAGCCAGAGAGGTGACGTTGGAGCGAGTCAGAAAATGTCTGCAAGAAATCACTGCAACCGTCAGCAGCGTGGATGTGACAAACTTAACTACAGCTTTGTTTTAACATTTAATTTACACATCCTTGGTTTATACCTTGATCAAAAATCCCTGATATCTGACTATTAGAAGCCACAACATTATTATTTCCATTCAGGTCCAGAAACATGGGAAGTTGGGTTTTAAAGATGTGTTTGAGCTCTGAAAGAAGCTGCAGACTCCAGCCTGAACCTGTCACAGACTGAGGAGGACTGAGGCTCCCACAAATTCAGTGAGCTAAATATTAATGGAAGAACATCAGTTTTTCTGTCTGAAAATGTTTAGCACTCATATGCTCTAATAATTCTCCTCTACAGAATTCCCCTTGCTGCACTGTGCTGCCCACTGGCATAAAACTTGCGTGCACAAACTGGTGTGGAATTTAAGAGTACACGACATCCACATTCATTTTGATAAATGCTGATCTACACAGGTTTGATAAATGAGGGCCTATGAGAGGAGAATAATCCTGCAGGCTCGGGGTGAGCATGCCAGTCTATAAGTGTAGAAACAAAACACAGACTGAACAAATGCATGTGCTGCTCTCTAGTGGTTGATCTGTGCAGGTGAGCCCAACTGAAGAGAAACTAGTCAAGGAGGTTGTTCCACAATTTCATGCAGTTAGAAAAGAAAGAGGTCTGTTTGCCAACAAAAAGGATGAAAGTATGCAATACCTTGGGAATGCAGGAAATTTCACAGAACTTAAGAGAGACAACTATACTGTGAAAAGGTTTGCTTTACTTTGATTCAGAGCACAGAATGGTTTGTTCACATGAAGATTCAATCAATGAGCACTTCTGTCAGCCAGATGCTCCATGTTAAGAGAGCAGCTGTTAAGAAGTGCACGCCTGTAAAAGAGGGGAAATGATTTCCTGGTGTGTGTAGAGAGTCCTGCAGCTGTATCCATAGGCACCGATTCTGTGGGTGCTTCAGGGCCGGAGCACCCACAGAGAGTGCAGAGCACCAAAGTGTGCCAAACATGTAAATGAAGCGGTCATGACATTTTTAGCATGTGTCACTGTAAACTTAGTCTTGTAACCTATCTGTCTCCTCAAAGCTCCATGATGAGCAGTGAGAGCAGAACTGATTGATCACAAAAGTAAACCATTGCAGATGCCGATAGCAGATTGACATGTACGGCATCAACTTTCACAACCACAGACAGCTCCATTCTTCATGGCTTTGAGTACAGCACATCGTTCTGCTATCTAGTCTCTGGGAAGCCGGTTTTTAGATTTATATAGTTCTAACTGTATTCTCTTTGTCCACTAGAGCCTGTTGCATTCATTAAATATCAAAAGAAGAAGAAAAAAGAAAATTGTTGGTGTCGTGCATTAAGTTTGGAAAAGAATTTGACTGTGTGCGTGTGTGTGCCCTTATGCCGGTTGATGCCGTGTCTGTGTCCTCGTCAGTGCACTTTGATGCTGTTGAATAACACAGTGATAAACCTGGTGAGCGGTAATGGTGTGACTCAGAGAAGATCAAGAAACAGCTGCTATCCATGAGTCAATCAGGTAAAGAAGAGAAAGTTTGGTGATCTTGAACAGAATAAATGTGTGTGGTGTTTCACAGTAGAAAACCTCAAGAATAAAATAAGTAATATGAAAGCTGGATAGGATCAATAGTCTAATGGTCTAACTAATTCCTTTTTGTTTAACCCAATGATAGGTCCATTAAGACTCATCATGAAAACTGTAATTGCTCAAATATTATAGCTTTTTGCATTAGAATGTCTTTTATCAACTTCAGTTCTTTTGATTATTGCAAACTTTGAACTTGTATTTATTATTCATGACTTGTAGGCCTCATTGATCTAAGCTTTCATTCATGTTTCAATTCATGTTCTAAAAAGCATCATTTCTGTTTTATTTTCCCTATAAGACGAAATCAGATGAAACAGAGTTTACTGTTTATTAGAGACTACTTTGGGTCAACGTTACCTAGGGCTTTGAAACTCTGAAACATTTTTAACAGTTACATAAAATCCACCTATTTCTATGTCAAAAGTGACTGTGAACATTTTATACATGAATAAAAGGAAGTATCCCATAAGTACACTTAAAAATGTCATAATATTCCATGATCATTGTCTTAATACAGGAAATTACAGCTAACAAGAAAAATATTATAATTATCATCAGCTTATCAGGAATTTTACCCTGATAACAAAGTGCAGTTTAGTTCAAGTCCATTACTTTCAGCATTGAAGTTGAACCTTTTTAAACGGTTTTAATCATTTGGGTACAATCACTGGCCTCAAGTTTCTAAGTGAACTCTACTCATCTGGGCTTACAGTGCAGTTCTTGCTAAAACCTTCAGATTCAAGTTGATTCAACTGTAAATTATTAATACACCCGTTGGTGATTTCACTTACCAAATTTAAATGAGGTTTTCAGGTTTCCTTAGTAAAATTTACTGGATTTAAACAATTAAAGTCTTATTAACAGGTCCAAACAAATCATTTAAACAGTCAGTGTAAACTCACTCAGAAACCCCACTCCCTTGATATAGAAATAACACAAACTCCTGGAGGACACAGTTTGATCAAGAGTATATACCTCCTGTAATAACACTGTGTCAGAGCAGCCCAGACAATACTGCTGTTGAAGAACTCTAGAGGATTTAAAAACTTTGAATCTTTTTGGTCATTTACGTATTTATGTCAAAAGACATCAAAAACAAACTTGAGACCTGGGACGTGTTTGTGGTGAAGTGTCCAGAATGGACTTTGAAGTCCCTGTCATCTGCTCTCACCTTCTTGTCCCTCTCTGAAGCCTGTTTTTATTTTCATATTGTGGATTAATTGGATTAATTGATAAGAACCATTTTCATAATAAATCAAAGGTGAAAGTGCAATCAGCTTCACTGGTAGAAATGAAGTTATGGAAGTGTGGTGTTTATTGACTTTTTACTTCAGCAGAGTTTTTCCTTAATAGACTGAGGATATTTCGAGCTGCACTTTCCACTTACACCACCAGATGTCACCCAAGCTCTTTGTGGCTGCATGTTGACTGCGACTTCCTCTAAACAGCCCAGGACTGAACCAGAGCCCTACAACACTGACAGCAGGGCTTGGGAGATGAGAGGTCTGACAACGTACAAAAGTTCAACTGTGACAACTCTGGCTTTAGCTCATGTAAGCTATGGAGTTATTTTCAGTGTGTTAAACTGATTACAGATGGACATCTGTAGTTTGTGTCCATTAGCTCTGACCAACGCGCTGGATGCATGGGGTGCTGCATGGTGAGACTTGTGTTGAAGAGGTCAGACTGTGAAAGTTTAATTCAGACATGTTTGTTAAGAAATGAGCGATATAGATAAAGTTTATTTGAATGTTGTGAAAAGTTACATAGTGCTTCACAAGCATTATGAAATATGAAATGGTTTGAATACTTTAATGCAGATCAACACAACCAACAGAAACATAGAAACAGTGAGACACACAGTTATCTGAAAGATTATCTGAAAAAAAAATGTTTGCAGTGATTTAACATTTGGTACATATTTAACATGGCAGATTTCTGCAGAGTTCGAAAGAATCCCTGTAACCTGAAGGTCTTTAACCAGGCCCATCTAACCTGAGAGAGGCTGGATCATAAGGAGGGAGAGGGTCAATGATATACTTGAAGGTGAACTGATATTTATGTATTTTTGGTCATTTTGACCTAAACTGTAGGCCTATGTCCAGTTTACCATAAGAGGTAATTGATTGTGGTGGGGCACAGACAGCCAGTTCCCTGACAGAATTTTAATGTACAGCAGGGTCTCATATCCACCGCCTTCCCTCATCACTCACGGTGATACAAAGGAAAAGGTTTAAACATGTACCAATGTCAAAGGTACAGTGCTCGTACCCTGACAAGGTACAGCTGGAACAACAAGGTGCACGTACCTTTTCTGAAAGACATTTCTTAACCTTTATTTGGATAACTCTCATCCAGAGTGACAAGATTAACATCATCCCAACAAGGGGAAGGATTTCAAGGTGAATTTCAGGAAATTGGTGAAATAATACAATATTTGTGTTCAATTTTTTTTTTTTTTTTTTTTTTTTGCACTTGACTTGTTTAACCATTACAGTGATAAAGTAGGTAAAGTAAAGTTAGGCAACCGATGAAGCCTTTCAGTATAGTAAAGTAAAAACAAAGAGAAACTAAAAGAGCAGAAGCACGGATACTCCTCGCAGAGGAACAAATCAAGCTGACCGATCTGCAGCAAACCAGAGAAAATCTTTAGATCCGCCTTCTTCAAGCAGGGCTTAAAAATGCTGGACTCTCCTTCACAGATGAAGAAGAACCCTGGATTTTTATTTTTATTTTGCTAACTATTGGATGTTTAACCTCTCTTTTAACATTTCAAATGTTTTTACAATATCCACTTTGTATTTTCTATGTACAATTGTTATTCATTTGTTGTGGCTCAGATGAGGGGTCATAAAAGAAATCATAAATAGAAGTGGATGTTTATGTCATTTTTGTTTTTTTCTCAGAATAAAAAACACAGACAATGACCCCATGTTGTCTCTTCTACCTGTTCTCGTAGAACTTCCTCATTGAATGTGTGATTTTCATTAAAAACTGTAATTTGAAGGCAATGTCACCCAGGGGAGTCCCTTTGCTTCTGCCTCTGTTTAACATTAATAAACATGGATCAGACTGTCACTCCTGTCAATGAAGAGGAAGAAATTCTGTATTTCTATCCATATGATGGTCCTCAGGGTTATATTTATGAGCCTGTTAGGGAACAGGACAGGATCAGGAGGAATTACAGCTGTAGGAGAGCAGAGGAGTTGTGGTGTGAGGAGAACCAGAGGAGAACGGAGCAGGTGTCGCGGTGAGTGAGCGCTGTTAGCTAGTGATATGTAGCCTAATGCTGTGTTCACATCAGCGTATTTTAAGTTTGAATTCAGATACACTGACTTAAAAAAATGAGTAGTAGGTGAAAGAGCTGGTCATAAAAGAAAAAGGCTTTGAGCCGTCATGATAAAGCCCATAGAGAGAAAGACAGAGAGGTCTATCAGAGGTCTATCCACTGATCCAGAGTCAGAAAACCAAGGGAGCCAGGCTAGGAGCTGCTGCTGCCAGTGAAGCTGCAGTTGTCTCTGTTGACAGGACAGCAGCCGCATCAGTCTCACCCGGTGATGATGGTCTGTGATGATAGTCGATGGATGATGATCTGTGAAAGTCTGTGATGATAGTGTGTGGATGATGGTCCGTGGATGATGGTCTGTGATGGTCTGTGATGATAGTGTGATGATGATGGTCTGTGATGGTCTGTGATGGTCTGTGATGATAGTGTGTTGATGATGGTCTGTGATGGTCTGTGATGATAGTGTGTTGATGATGGTCTGTGATGATAGTGTGTTGATGATGGTCTGTGATGGTCTGTGATGGTCTGTGATGATAGTGTGTTGATGATGGTCTGTGATGGTCTGTGATGATAGTGTGTTGATGATGGTCTGTGATGATAGTGTGTTGATGATGGTCTGTGATGGTCTGTGATGGTCTGTGATGATAGTGTGTTGATGATGGTCTGTGATGGTCTGTGATGATAGTGTGTTGATGATGGTCTGTGATGGTCTGTGATGATAGTGTGTTGATATTGGTCTGTGATGATAGTGTGTTGATGATGGTCTGTGATGGTCTGTGATGGTCTGTGATGATAGTGTGTTGATGATGGTCTGTGATGGTCTGTGATGATAGTGTGTTGATGATGGTCTGTGATGGTCTGTGATGATAGTGTGTTGATGATGGTCTGTGATGATGGTTTGTGATGATGGGCTGTGATGGTCTGTGATGATAGTGTGTTGATGATGGTCTGTGATGATGGTCTGTGATGATGGTTTGTGATGATGGGCTGTGATGATGGTTTGTGATGATGGGCTGTGATGATGGGCTGTGATGATGGTCTGCGATCAGGGGCGAAAATCCCTCCTCATTGTTTGGGAGGACAATAAACAGTAGAATTTAAGACATCAATTCCTGGGGGGGAGGGTACATAAAAATAAATGCTATATTTTTTGCTGTGTTTTTGCATATTGTGATATTAAACAGTGACTATAATCATGTCATTGTTCCTTTTAAGTCCATATCCTACCTGTCTGCAGGTTTGTTTATACTCAACTGGCAATTCCAAGTGGTGTTGGGTGATAGGTGTCAATTACACCAGTTGTGACCAAACAGAATTTCTTTCCTCTCCATGAACACTGGTCTGATCACAATTACAGCAGCTTTACAAGAACTGAAAGCTCAATACAAGTGCTAAAACTAGAAGAAACACTTCAGTGAATAACTACACTACACCAAATTATTCTTCAAAGATATGTTTTTATCAAACTGTCAACCAAAATCAAATCTGAATATGATACAAAACTTAAAAATACACAATACTTAACGGGTTTAAATTATAAAGTGCAAATGACTGCTACAAAACTTAAAAATACACAGACCTTTACACTTATAAATGATAAAGTGAAACTAGGCAGATAGACAAAATAAATTTTTCTTCATTGGAACTGAAGAGCCATGCATGTTCACAAATGTATCCTCTGAGTTGGATCAATAACAGTAAGTATGGTAGACATGGAAGGCATCTTAAACAGTTTATTATTTGTGTCATAAATGAGAGGATGAGGATGTCAGCATGTCACCTGTCTGTCTTATCTGTCACAGCCTTTTTTGCATCATAAAGGAGAGGCTGTTTGCCAGCCAGCAGCAAACGGTGTGATAATTAACTTATAAACTGTTTAGTGTTTTAATGCACTTAATCACGATCCTTAGCGCTCTGCAGTCTGTGTCTGTGTGTGCTCACCACATGGGGCGGAAATCTAAGTCTTGTGTTTATTTAAAGCATACTGTCAGACTTCAGACAAAGGAGTTGACATTTGCTTTTCATTTTCACTGTGTGTCTATTTAACAAGTGAAGTTATAACTGTTCAGTCTTTCAATGAAAGCTACTTACTTAACCGTGATCTTTCGCTCTGTCTCTGCGTCTATATTTGTGTGCATGTGTGTGTGCAGCATCTGTGCCAGGAGAAAGAGATTGGATCAAACCACTGAGAGGATCGCGAGGGGGTTGGGGGTAATCTTTCAGTATTTAAAATCGTCAAACAGTGTGTTTTAAGTAGCGTGACTTGTATTGTGCCATTAGAAAAACATTACTATATTATTAGAAAATTAATTACAACTGTTTTTTTGGGGGGGATAACTTTATGGAAGGGGGGGGCATGACCCCTGCGTCCCCCCCGGGATTTGCGCCTATGTCTGCGATGATAGTCTTTGATGATGGTCTTTGATGATGTTCTGTGGATGATGGTCTGGAGCTGACCTGATTCAACCTATGGCTGGAACATAAGTTGTTAGTTGTTGTTGTGAGACTCTGTTTAACAGGTTGACTGTGAATAAACAACAGATGGGTAAGGAAACTTTTTGATCCTGTTTCATCATCTGGTTGTGTGTTGCGTTTGTGAGTTGCCTTGCTGTGTTTTCGTCTTACTGAGGCGAACCAAATCACTTTCTGCCTGTTTTAATCATATCATGGTGGAGAGTTGTTTTCCTCATGTTGCTTTCAAACATGAGAAGTCAAAGATGATGTTGATGTTATTAAAGAAACTCCATCTGTCTCCCTCACTGAGACAAACGGTGTGTGTGTGTGTGTGTGTGTGTGTGTGTGTGTGTGTGTTCCACATGACTCCTAGCAGTGCCTGTAAACCTGTCAACCTGCAGTCATTACACCTAAAAGAGACGTGGGTTTGTGGGGATGTTAAAGTGTTGTGATGAAATAGCGAACACCTGAGACACCAGGTTTGGACCCCAATTAAAATCTTAAGTGATGCTGAAAATCAGATTTAACGGGACATTGTTTCCAATGAAGAAGCTTCAGGGTCATTACAGTACATGCAAAATAACAAACCAACAAACATCCTGACACCCTGCTGGTATTTTACCTGGTGCTGTTTGTTCACCCACTGTTTAAAGACTTGAGTTCAGATCATGGAGTCTTCGTGTCACATTTAGATGCAAAAACAACTTCAGACAGCAGTTGTTTCTTCTTAATGACAGGCTTTGAGCGTTAAGTTGGATCTTTTTTGAACATCAAACTGGCTATCAGGTTAAACACATAAATGTCTTCTGTGTGTAAAACAAAATAGTCTGACTGCAGCAGGGCTCAGACCTGTGGAAAGAGTGAGATGCTGACATTGGCCCTGGCATTTTGGACTGGACTGGCCCACCACATTAGATTACACAAATCTTTTCTGTCTCTTGAATGTGTATGATGCCAATTGTGCTACTCTTTAAAACCACATTCTTCATACCTTGAAATGAGTTAATCAATGAGAGTCCACGCATTAAATACTTCTAATAGCGGTCATTTTAACACTAGTAAAATGTTTACCCCACCACTCCATCACAGTTATAAACCTTAAAGCAGCACTCATCCTGTTGGGTCCTTGTCTTAGCCCTAGTGATAAGTTTGTTATTAGCTAACTTCACCTGTGTTTACAAAACAAACTTGGCAAAAAACTTAAGCAAAATAATAAATGTACTTTTTATCATTGTATCAGATTTACAGGAGATGGGGTGCTGTAGGGGCCAGCTCCACTACCTTTGCGTAGGAAAATGTGTCTGTCCTTTTTAAACCACGTCACCGTCACTGCTCTCATACTTCCATGCGTTCTTTAAGTTGATATTACTGTTAACCAATACATCCACCAGGGGGGCAGGGCCCTATTCTACGAAGCAAGTTCAGCCTTGATAGCCTTGGAGCTACCTTGCTGAACTGAGCGCGGTAGCCAGCGGCCTCGCTACACGGTTTGGTGGTTATCAACCTCATAAGTGGATCCAGCTCGGCAATGAGTGCGTGCACGCATATAAGGCGGAGCCCGCTGCATCTGACCAGTCGCGAACATGGAGCAGTCTGGAGCATCAGAGCAGGCCGGAGAGAGAAGGACCGCATACTTCACACAGGAGGAGCAGGAGGTGATCATGAGGAAGTATGACGAGGTGAAACATGTAATTAACGTTAAAAGCAACACCGTCGCTGCTGCTAAAGCACGGAAGGAGTGCTGGCAGAAAATTGCTGACAGTCTAAATGCGTAAGTGTAGTGGTGTAGTGCAAAAAAATCTTTTGTTCCATTATCATCCTGAAATAGCACTGTTCACCATGCACTTTTACTGTAACATGCACCATACCTAATTTATTTCTTACATGAATTGATTCATTTGTTCATTCTTATCGTGTTTACATTGTTGTGTGATATGTAGCCCACATGAGCCCTACATGAATTCCTGTCACAAATTTAATACAGGCAACAAAATATTGTCATGGAACAAAAGTGTTGGCACTGAAGATCTTATTATGGCAATGAGAGTTCTTCATTCCCTTTAACTACCTGTAGGAAGTGTCATGTATTACCAACCCCTCCCTGGAAAACCGGTAACTTTCATAAAGGTGGTCATCCGAAAAAGAGAGTGGGTCGGAGCAGGTTGGCCGTTCAGCGTACGTTGCCATGGAGACTCGCCTCGCTGAGGACTGATCCCGTGTCGTAGAACAGGGAATCCGAAACCTATCCTCAAAGCTACCTCGCTAGGCAGTAATCCTGCTTTGTAGAACAGGGCCCAGGGGGGCAGCCCAGAGTCAAAAGTTTATGACAACAAACTCAAAAACAAACGTGGCTGTAGGGGAGGAATTGCTAATGTAGCACTAATATAAAAGAAAAAAACAGAGGCAGCGTTGTAGGAGGCAATAGTTCTGCCGTTGTTATTTCTTCTTCATGTCTCAATAAAGCTACGTATCAGGTAGTAACAGCACTACTGCCCCCACGGTTTCTGGTGGTACTGCTCTGTTTGGCCTATAACTATAAGGGTGGCTGGAGCCTATCCCAGCTGTCATTGGGCGAGAGGCGGGGTACACCCTGGACTGGTCGCCAGTAAATCGTAGGGCTGACACATAGAGACAGACAACCATTCACGCACACACTCACACCTACAGACAATTTTGAGTGACCAATTCACCTGGTGAGCATGTTTTTGGACTGTGGGAGGAAGCCAGAGAACCCGGAAAGAACCCACGCACAGGGAGAACATGCAAACTCCACACAGAAAGGCCCACCGGCTGAGGAGGGGATTTGAACTGGTGACCTTCTTGCTGTGGGGCTGCAGCGCTAACTGTTGCACCACCATGCAGCCGGTCCAGCTTATAGGTTTTCCATAATCCTGTTCAGGTCCACTGCCAGGACCGACTTCAGCACCACCACTATCATCAGCCACTGGAGCTGATGAAGGCTATGGCAAATGTAATAAAGATAAGAATGGATTATTTTGTAAAAAAAAAAAAGATTTAAAAAAAAGAAAAAAAAACTGTAATTATCTTACTGTGATCTTCCTTTCTGAAAATAATTTTAATTTATTTTACTTAACCTTTATCTAACCAGATAAAAGACCCATTGAGGTCAAGACCTCTTTCACAAGGGTGACCTGGCCAAGAGAGGCTGCAGTACATGTCACAGTAGACAAAACAAACAGAGTACAGCAATGGACTTTAAAGTAAAAGCAATAAAATGCAGGAGTTATTTTAAGTAACAATTTAAGAATACAGGCGCTGTTTAATGGATTCATGTTGTCGGTTTCTCAAGGTAGAGCTGGAGGCTTCCAAAGAAACAAATTCAGCCAGTTTCAGCTCAGATTGGAGGGCATTCCAAGTAGAGGGGGCAGAGTAACTAAAACCTCTTTTTCCTGTTTCAGTTCAAACCCAAGGAACAGAGAGGTACATAATGTCATTTGATCGTAACGCACAATGGATTCCATTTGTTTTTCCTGAGAAAAGTCCTTAAATGACAAGGACCCAGGCCAAGACGAGCTTTATAAACCAGAGTCATCAGGTGCGTATAATGCAGTATATCCAAAGAGGGCATGCCAGTTTTACAATACAGTTCACAGAGGTGGGTGAGGCGACTACAACCTGTGATAAACCTCAGAGCACAGTGGTAGACAGGAGTCAAGGACTAAAGGCAGGTGGTTGAAGCAAACATATACACAACATCACCATAATCAAGAACAGGCAAAGAAGTAGCTGACACCAAAAGCTTCTGAGCTTTGAGAGAGAAACACCACCTGTTCCTATAGAAGAAACAGAGCTTTAGAAAGTAATTTTTTGACATGTACTTTGACAGAAAGGTCTCCATCTATAGATGTAGTTAATCCAAGGTTCTTATAACTGATGACAAGCTGTAGAGTTTTACTTTTGAAAGTTATAATTGAGGAGATTTCTTTTAGGGGAACAGATGCCTTTGAAAAGGGCATTATTTTAGATTTATCAGCTTTTAAAACCATTTTAAATTTTGCCACACAAATCTGCACTACGTCAAAAGTGGATTGCAAGAATTCAAATGCCTGTACAATTTCTTGACAATAATATGTCAGGAAAGAGTCACTTTGCATTTTAAAAAACACTCTTCTTTCTAAAATGTGTTTAACGTTAAAATGAGTTTTCAGTGAGATATACCAGAACTGTAAATTCATTTCAAAGATCGATTGGTTTGGTCAAAGATTTTTTGTTGTTCAGCACTTCCTGTTTTTGTCAGTAGGGGGAGCTCGTTGCTTGAAGCTGCTCATGAACTATTACATGAATGACTGCAGCAACAGTGTTTCTTATTTCGTTTATATCTCCCCCCTTGCAGCACGCTGTGCAGAGCTGTAACACAAACTTCTGTAACTTTAACATATTTGTCAGTATTTGCTTGGAGGGCTTTTTTTTTTCTCTCATAGTTTCTTTGCCCCTCTTTTGTGTTTCCTCTCCATCTTTGAAGATCCTGGCCCACCAAGCAGAAACAGGGTCTAGATTTTGCCTAAGGTGAACTGACCTCTGAAGGTGGTCCTGCTTGGGGGATGAGTACATTTCTTTTGCCTCGGAACTTTGGGAGGTGTGGCCTACAAGCTAAACACATCTGATTGGTGGGGCAGCCACAGTGGTTTTATCTCCTCCTCCTTCCATCCACATTAAGATGCCACCCAGATGTGATGGACTTGGTTTAGTACCTCCTAAACAATGGTCTTCTTTGAGCCTGATAGTGTGAATCTGTCTCTCTCACCTCCAGTTTGACCCAAGAGTGACCCTGTAAACTAGAGAACTCTTATTCACAGAGGAAGGAGGGGATCCGGTGTGATTGAGCCAGGACATTTTAAGTGTAGACTGGTTTAAAAAGAAAAAAACATCCGTTTTGTGTTTATCTTGGTCTCAGACGAGTGTGCAAAAATGGATCTTTTACCCTGACAGATGAAATAAAGTCGGGGGTTGGATGTCTCCGTCATGTTGTGTTCCTGCTCAGACTCCCTGGCTGAACTTGGACTGAAAGTGGTAACTTTGTGCTCTCCTGCTCTTCCTCTAATTTACACCCTTGTAATGCTTAAATGTGTAAAAAAAAAAAAAAAAAGCCGTCAGCAACATGAGCTAATTAGCAGCAGCCTGCAGTGAAACCATGTTTATCCTGTTGTTCTGAACGCAGGGAACAGCTAATGAAGTGGAACGCCGACGCCGGCCGGCTCACCTACTTTCTACTGGCGTTCATCAGAATCTGTAGCCAGCAGTCACAGCTGTCAGTCGTCACACGCTGACAATGGAGCTCTCACAATGTTAGCCTGGGGCATCTGATAAATTACATGCCTTCTTTCAGCCGGCAGGAGGAGGAAACATCCATACTCATACCATCCACACCAGACAGTCATTAAACAGGTTAGAGGATTTAACACGTCCCTGTGTGCTTCAAAGCTTTGTATGCATGAAGTCTTTCAGGGTGTTCTCCCAGATACTGTCACCCTGTTAGGGAGTTTTGTCTTTGATAACATGAAGTGTTTCATTTCTCACTATTTTTATTCAAGGTTGAAATAAATGTAAACACAAATATACAAATGAGCGCTGCTGATGGCTCACTGAAAGTGTGATATCTGCTTTATGTACAATTTTCAAAAACAAAAAGTGGGTTTAAACAGATTCCGTACTCAGAGAAGCAGCACTTCAAACACCAAAAACCAATAAATGCCCTTTTGAATACAAGGTCCAGGAACTTTCAGGTTCTTGAAAAACATTCCCAGGAACTGCATGCGCTGCAAAAAAAAGAAAAGTTGGGAAAATTCAAAGTTGTAAGGCAACAGACTTCTCCAGGACTACTCATTTGAAACGATACGGTACTGATGCCCGGTACCTGGCAATCGGTACTGGTACTCAGCGGTACCAATTTTTGGTACTTTTTTGTGTTTCTGTGGTAAAAAATAACAATTTGTTTAGTCATAAAATACATGTTTTTTTTTTGACTACACATATTTATTCTTCATTAAATAACCTTGCAATGCTGTGTTCATGTTCAGCATGGAAAATTGGCTACCCTTCCACTCCCTCACAGTCACAAGGATGCATTTAGGTACCTATACATGGTACCTTTTGATTTTACATGAACCGGTACCCGGTACTTTTGACAGAATTCAGTTGGTACCTATAAAAGTACCTAATTCGGTACCCATCCCTAGACGTAAGCACAGAAAGACAAATAGAATAGAATAGAACTTTATTGTCATTGTAACAAGTACAACAAAATTGAAGTCACACCAGCAATCAAGAAAAACAAAGTAAGAAAGTGTATAATAGTGCAAAAAGGTCCACAAGAAAATAGATGTCGACAGCTTGTCCATCATTGTCCAGTTCAGCCAGTCTCCACCTCCACAGGGTCCAGGACTGAGCTTCTTCAGTCATGCTGCATCTCTGTCTCCTAGATCCTGTCTGCTCAAAGCAGGTGAAGCTCTTCCAACATGGCGTTGGTGTCTGATGATAGCTCTGTTAGCCATGTCTGTGAACCGCATGATGCTACTCTGCCCTCTAGTATTCCCTCTGTTGCTGGGTTAGCACAGCTAGCTCGTCCATCTTATTGGAGATAGATCTTATGTTCCCAATAACGATGGATGGAAGGACAGGTTCATGCCGTCACTTCCACACCTCCTTCTCCTCACCTTGTGGGAAGACATCAGGCCTTACACCAGTTAGCAGAGACAAGCTACAGGCTGCTAACAGCTGAGTTCACATGTAAACAGTGCAGCCATGGTTACATGTAGGATCTCCAGACAAACACAGGAGAAAAAATAGTAAAAATATCACTGAAGCCACACAAAAAGTTTGGTGTCCGTGACCAACAATGAACCATACAAATTAATGATCCACTCCAAATACAAAGATGCCGAAAAAGAGACGAAAAAATTACAAGAAATAGACAAAGAAGAGAGAGCTGCTGCAAAAGGCAGCCATAGCCAACAGGGTGGCACCTAGCCAGACAGGACACAGGTAAGACACAGGTAAAACCTCTATGAACATAGTGTTATAAATAAAGTATACGAGGTGCTGTCCAGGATAACGCCTGTCAGAGCTGAGCTTCACAGACTGATAAAAACAAATAAGAGGACAGTCTGTGGAATAAACCAGCCCACAGAGGTGTTTGGGTCTCTTTATCTGCATGTGTCTCCCTGCAGACTGAACCCAGGAACAGGCTGATGCAACGACAGGCTGAGGATTGTCATGGAGGACTTTTTTTGGGGGGGGGTTCTGGGGGGTGAAAGAGGAGAAAAAGGCCGAGCAAATATTCTGTTTCTGTTTCTGTTCTCTCTGGCCTGGACTGAACCTTTGATGTGGTTTACAGGCTGGATCAAAGAGAGGAAATCAATACCAATATTTCTGTGCTCTGACCAGTAGGACATTTGTCTGATCGCCTGAAAGCCTGCTCACCCATCTCTCTTTCTTTCCTTACTTCTGTCTGTCTAAAGGCTGCTGTGTACTTAACATTTACCTGCCTGTTTGACTGCCCGAGATCCTGGAAATCTGTTCATTCCTGTGTCCTTTAGGTGACGCCAGGAGAACAGAGAGATTCTGTCTTCTTCATTGAGTTCATCTGTTAAAGTCCTCGTTAACACAGATATCTAATCAGCCGATCACATGGCACACTGAAAGAAAGGCAGTTGGCAGGTCTTTGAATTTACTCCCGATAAAATGAATTCATGTAGCACAATAAAATCATATTCTTTATGTGAACATGATTTAATCTAGCAGCAGTGGCGTTTTCTCCCGGAGGCCAAGGGAAGCCATGCTTCCTCTCTTTTTTTAGACTGTAGCTGTGATTTAATGAAAATATTCCTTTTTAACAGTTTCGATACTTCTTCTGTGTTTTGTCACCGCCATCTCTTCCTTATTCCTCTCCTCTACTTATTGAGCATTTTACAATGTGTAAAACAGCGCCCTCGTAAATGTTCTGTGGTGAATGCGTGGTGAAAATACGATACCGCACGCTGTTGTCCGCAAGGAAGCCAAGCTGAGTTGGCGTCCCTTGGTGAAAAAAAACAAGAATGATTAACCAATCAGATGAGGCCGTGGTCATGACACTGCTCATCTGTGATTGACCAAGACTGTGCCAAGGGAAGCCACCCCGTCTTTGGCCTCAAACCAATCAAATCACAGTATCGTCATCCTCGAGCCACTGAATGAAATCAGGGAGGTTAGCACATTAGCAGTGTTCATGAAGCGGCCGGTTGTGTGTTTAAGTGGGCGGTTGAATTAATTAATACGATGTTTAAGCGAAGTCAAGAGGACAATGTACGTGTGTGAATGAGTGAGTGAGGGTGGGAGAGCTAAAGGGCGTGTGTCGGTGTTTAAAGTAAGTAAAACGAGCGCTCTCTGGGCACTCTAACAGGTCCGTTACATGAAATAGCGATACAAACTGCAACAAAGCCTTTTATGTACCCCACTCCCTAAAAAAAATACAGATAACAGGCTTTGTCTCACTTGGCTTCCTCAAAAAAAATCTCCACGCCACGCCACTGTCTAGCAGATGTAACATGTTCAAGGAGAGAGTAAAACTTGCATGTAATAGATAGTGTATGTAAATCATATAACCATCCTTTGAGAGTTTGGTCCATATTGACATGATAGCATCAGGCAGTATCTGCAGATTTGTCGGCTGAACATCCATGATGAGAATCTCCTGTTCCACCACATCCCAAAGGTGCTCTATTGGATTGAGATCTGGGGACTGTGGAGGACATTTGAGTACAGTGAACTCATTGTCATGTTGAAGAAAGCAGTCAGAGATGATTCCAGCTTTATGACATGGAGCGTTATCCTGCTGGAAGTAGCCATCAGAAGATGGGTACACTGTGCTCATAAAGGGATGGACATGGTCAGCAACAATACTCAGGTTGGCTGTAACCTTTGAACCATGCTTAATTGGTACTAAGGGGCCCAAAGTGAGCCAAAAAATATCCCCCACACCATTACACCAGCAGCAGCCTGAACCATTGATACAAGGCTGGATGGATCCATGCTTTCATGTTGTTGATGCCAAATTCTGACCCTATCATCTGAATGTGGAGCAGAAATCCAGACTCATCAGACCAGGCAACGCTTTTCCAATCTTCTATCGTCCAGTTTTGGTGTTGCTGTGTGAATTGTAGCCTCAGTTTCCTGCTCCTAGCTGACAGGAGGGTCACCCGGTGTGGTCTTTTGCTGCTGTAGCCCATCTGCCCATCTTCAGAGATATTCTTCTGCATATCTGGTTGTTTTAACCAGTCTGGACATTCTTCCCTGACCTCTGGCTTCGACAAGGCATTTTGGCCCACAGAACTGCCCCCCACTGGATATTTTCTCTTTTTCTGACCATTCTCTGTAAACCCTAGAGATGGTTGTGTGCTAAAATCCCAGTAGATCAGCAGTTTCTCAAATACTCAGACAAACCTGTCTGACCAACAACCATGCCACGTTCAGAGTCTCTTAAATCATCTTTCTTCCCCATTCTGATGCTCAGTTTGAACAGCAGCAGATCTTGACCATGTCTCCATGCCTAAATGCATTGGGTGGCTGCCATGTGATAGGCTGATATCTCTCTCTCTCTCTCTCTCTCTCTCTCTCTCTCTCTCTCTCACTCTATATATATATATATATATATATATATATATATATATATATATATATATATATATATATATATATATATATATATACACACACATATATATATATATATATATAACTGAAAGCAATTAAACTGGCATTTAATAACTTACATATACAAGTTTGATAGTGTAGACGTAAAAAAAATCATCTGATACAGTTTCAGTCTTTCTGTCTTGTGCTTCATTTAAGGAGGGGCCCATCTTTTTTTTTCCACAACTTTTTCCTTTTTACTACCTAGTTCCTTTTTATCTATTTATTTCACATATTTAAACTAGGTAGATCCAAAGAACTTCTTCTCTCAGTGCTGCAACTCAAAGCATGTATTCATGCTGAGATGAAGATGGCAAAGACGTATGGCTGTAGTTCAAACTGAGCGTCAGGATGGAGAAGAATGGTGATTAAAGCAATGTTGAACACACATAAACAGCCCTCAAACAGTCAGCTGTTTGCTCCTTCCTGTTTAAGACACCTTTTTAAATGTTAACGAGCTCAGATCTAAGTTGAAATGTTCATCACTGTTTCATGTGTTTTCTAACTCCTCAGCCTCATCGTCTCATCCTGATATGACAGATTTAAGTGAGCAAACTGAGCCACCTCAGCTCTGTCCATGCAGACCTGGGTTTTAATGACGCTGTTGGATCCTGGGCAGGGACTGGTCTGGAGCGTTTCCCTGATTCCAGTCCAACAGAGCTTCTCTGCCCGCACACTGTTTTCAAACATACAATAAAAGGCTCCACTTAATTTTTGGTCAGGTTCCATCAGGACTTCACATTTCTCACTGTTGGAGCGCTTCTCCTGCCGTGTGTACAAGTGTGTGTTTGTGTGTATTCTACCTTTTCATATTTTACAGCTGCCAGCAGTGTGAGGGAACCAGAGCCTGTGTTAGAACAGCAGAGACAGACAGAGGGCTGTAAACGAAATGTTTCACTCCCTCTCTTCTCCTCTCTCTTTCAGCTGTCTCATCCGTCTCTCTCCCCCTTTTCCCCTCAGGGAACTGAGAGCAAATTGCAAAGTGGCTTTAGAGCAACATTAATGTTCAAAAAGAAGATTACTCCAAAGAGTTGGATAGATGCTGTATTAATTTGGCTGATCACAGTCAGCTGTGAATGAATAAGCTCTGTCTAATGACTGCATTTTTTATTCTTCTTCAAGCCCTTCAGTTCATCTCCACTGGTCCCTGCTCCAAAGGAACACCTGACGCTTCAGAAGAATAACCTACAAACGACACGCCGCTGTTCCTCTCCTCCTCTCTGACATCCTGAGTGTCAGAACCAAAAAAAGTCTTCTCATCAGGAAAGCCAGGCAGGAGACCAAAGGCATCAGCAGGGGGGAAGAGAGGTGAGAGATCTCAGGCAGAGAGACAGATCGAGGGGGGAAGGTTTGTAGTGTGAACCCCTCTGCTCTCCTTTCTCCTTTTCATCTTGTCCTCCTCGCTCAGGCTGTCAGCTTCTCCTACCTGCTCCGCTCCGTCTCATCTGAGGGAAAAGCCAGAGAGACGGGCTGATGATGAGACGTCTGACTGCATGAGAGGATGTGGGGGTGTGGTAATGATGGCGGTGGTGAGAAGGGGGCGATGGAGGCAAAGAGACACCTGACATAGGCCAACCATCAGGGTGTGAAAGGTTTCTGCAGCTCAGCCTCTGAAATATTTTAATTTTAATAGAAATGATATCACTGCACAGGGGCTTCAGAGACACTTCAAGCTCCTGTTTGAAACCTGGGTCCTCACCTTATGTTGTAGTACCCATTGCAGGTATGATTGACCCCGGGGGTTTGCACAAAGGGGGAACAGGAAGGCAACTGCCCTCTCTCATGACCCAATTGTTGAAATACACAAACTCATTGGAGCCAAAGGGCAAAAGTGCCCCTTTTTGGAGCCAAAACACACCTCAGTGCCCTCGTTGGAGCTTTACAAGCTCTAAGTGCCCTCTTTAAAGTACAAAACACACTCCAAGTATCCTCTTTGTGGCCAAAAAGCAGTCATAAGCCCCGTTACCACCAAGCAGTCCGGTTTGTTTCAGTTTAGTCTGGCACTCCTATGGAAGGGTGCCAAAAAGTGGGACAGCTCGTCTCAGCTATTTGGGGAACTCTCCCAGGATTAGACAGTGGAAACACTTTACGGTGCATGCCATGCCGAGACGGCCCGAACTGAACCGCTTGGTGGAAACGGGGCTTGAGTGTACTCTTTAGAGCCAAAATGCACGCTAGAGTGCCCTCTTTGGAGCTGTCATGCACTCTTAGTACCCTCTCAGTGCTCTCTTTGAAGCCAAACACGCTTGAGTGCTCTCTGGTTGACAAAACATACTAAACTGCCCTCTCTGGCGGAAAAAGCTTGCATTATATGTGCATTTTTTTTCTTTCCTTTGTGATGTGGATGAACACTAAGACTGATTGACTGACCTAGCAACAGGTGCCTGATTGCAGCTGGGAGGAGTGACTGAAGGGCCAAAGAAAAGGGCAGTGTGCCCAGGCAGTTAGGTGGGAGCCCATGCGGCAGTTTCGGCGTCCTATGGGAGCGAGGGTGTTGTTCATAGAGTCGCTGGCGATGAAGAAAGCTAGAGCAAGGGAGAGCTGTTTTAGCGTCAGAAGGGGAGGTCAGATGCCTCCTTTAGATAGTCAGGGCCTGGCTGTAGAGAGTGCTACAGCCGCCATCACTCCTCGTCTTGAGCCCTGTCACACACCAGCCGGGCTCCGCCTATGCCGTCCAGTAAAACTACTTCCTCAGGGAGTTGGATGGCGCCTCAAGCAAAAACCTGGGGGGGGGGGGGGGTCTTGTCAACTCGCTGAGGTAAGTGAATGTTAATCTTTTATATTTGTGCATTGTAGTGTGTCCTTTTACTGTTATAGACCAGGGGTCAGGAGCATAGTTGGGGACCAGGTTGCAACCTATGCAAGGCAGCCAAAGAGTTTCTACCCTTTGAAGTGACATCATGTGTGAGTTACAGCGGTTAAAGAGCCATGTGTGTAGACTGTGGTGCCTCCAGTAGAGGGTGACAGTGTGCCATGTTTGGTATGCCTTAAGCTAGGAATCTGGCCTTGTATCAAATTGCTTGCGGTTGGAACAGTGGAAGCCTTTCGTAAGTGCAGGTGGTGGGGGTGGGCTACTGTAGCTCCTCCTCCTCCTATATATTTGCCTGTTTGTAATCCAGAGGATTAGGTTATCAGAGCAAAAACTGGTTGTTTCTAAATACTACTTGGTTGGTCGGAGTTTCCTTGGAGAACTGAAATCCATTTACAGCAGGTTGACCCAAAATTTCAGGCCAACAAAGTTCAGGGGTGAGGAGTAAGATCTGTGTTTTTCTCTCTAGTGAAAAGCCTTTCAGTGATTTATTTTGTATTTATGGTGGACACTGGCAGACAAAAGCTAAACTATTCAAACTTGAGAGTCTACCAATACGGTGAAGAGCCAGGTTACGTTAGATCTGCTTGGTGAGGTTGGAGTTGGTCGATGAGCTCTGGTAGGACATAATCAGGATCCACTAACGGTACACATTACTGACACGTCTCAGAGCATGGGGCTGTGAGTTAGTCTGCTCACCTTCAGGACACCAAACTACCAACAGAGTTTACGAAGTCTGATTGTTGTCACCTTTTAGACTACTGATAAATACCTTACTTCTTCACTTTGCATCCTGGGAAAAAATGTCTTGAACTAAGAGTAGTGTGAAAAAGAAGATCTGCTCTCCAAAACAACGGCATGCTTCGGCAATTATCATATATTTACCACAGTGGGTGATGGTGCTCATGGGAAATGGAGTCTTTATCCTGGAAAAACACTTCGGATTCCAGCAACAGGGGTTACTGTGATCAACATCGATCAGAGAGTCCACAGGAGTCTTTTTCCAACAAGTGGTACAGGTCAGTTTGTCTCAGTACAGGAC
This sequence comes from Halichoeres trimaculatus, assembly GCF_033239565.1. Classification (NCBI taxonomy): domain Eukaryota; kingdom Metazoa; phylum Chordata; class Actinopteri; order Labriformes; family Labridae; genus Halichoeres; species Halichoeres trimaculatus. Next base: position 32,659,166 of record NW_027437193.1, read on the forward strand.
ACATTTTTTGATGTTTCCTTTGACTAAAACCGGGGCAGGTCTCCATATTACCGACCGTACCATCACACTTTTTGGGACGGTATGTGAATGAATGTGTGAGCAGTGCTTACAAGGTAATCAGTCCATAAGCACTGCTCACACATTCATATGAGTTGTAGGCACTGGACTTTTGATGAGTGTTTTTTTTTTTTTTTTGCATCTGAAGAACTATGGAAGCCTTGTTTGCGTAATACAAAGTACACTAAGTGAATCAGTCAAGATGACAAGTGTTCCTCTCTGAAGACCCCTGCAGGTCACAGATGGTCCTTTAACCTGAGTTATGGGTTTAAATGGTGACATTATTTATTTGTGACTTGAACTGAAAAAAGACAAAGAAGTGTGTGAGTGTGCTCATCTTCCACTGAGCAGTTCACCATCATCTCCATGATAACTCCACTCCCATTTTTTGGCTTTGACAGTTCAATTTAGCCAGGTTTCTTTTGCAGATTATTCCCTCCTGTGTGTGATAGTGAAACAGAGCCATGTGAGGGATGGCTCTGTGAAAAACTTTGTGTAGATCAGCCCCGAAAAAGCCACCGCTGAGCAATTCACGGTGCAGCTGATATAAGGTGTCGCCTCGGAGTCTGATGATGGATTTCTGTAAGGGGAAGATGCTTTGAAAGAGGCTGCTCTGTTATTGATTGTCCATATCACCGTGAAGTATGGGAGCTCATAGGTTCAATGAATTACATGCCACATTGCCAAATAATGTTCCAGTGTTTTCCAGGATAAAGAAACACTTGATAAATGGTGTGACAGAGACTTCATGAATTTCCTTTCTAAGATTTCAAAGAATGTTTTCAGATATTAACACGTGTTTGTTCCCTGTTTTCATTAAGTATTGGAAAAAATATAGTCTGTGTTTGTTTATTCCTGTTACTGAGGGGTGAATAACCATCGAAACAGGAGGTAATGTGGGGAGGAAACATGAACAGTAAGAGCTCAGTGCTGGAAATAACATACCAGCTGAACTAGAGGGACCCCACTAAAATCGATAAGAAGTCTTTTTTTAGGCAAAATGCAGCTGCGTAAAAATAACAATCATTATCTCTGAGACTGCAAATCAGTCAAAAAGTGCTGAATTGAAATACATTTCTGGAGAAGTTTAGCAGATTTACAGCCTCAAAGCTGAACCCTGCAGCTCCTCAATACCTCTGTACTGCTGGCCCATGGCCTCCAGGGGGCAGTCTATCAAAGGGAGACAGAGGCTATTTTGCCCCCCCCCTGGCTCTTTGGCAGGTGGATCTGAGGCCTTTATCACGAAGCAGGATTAGTGTCTTAGTGAGATAACTTCAGGGTTAACTCTCGATTACCGATAGCACGAAGCCGGTTCCTTTTTTGTCAGAGTAGATCACCATGGTGACCTACTCTGAACGTCTATCCTGCTCTGGAGCAGGATAAGTTGGAGGTTAAATACGATACAAAAGCCCCTCCCACTGGCCAATCGGCTTCTCAGAAACAATGGCCTGCCCTTTTCTCCCAAACCCGGTGGACAGAGGCGCACAAGTTGTAAGAAGAGTTACGAAGAGAAAGGGTGTTTAAAGATTAATCAGATCCACTCGATCAAAGCGACGATTCCCTGTATGAGAGGTATAGGTTCTCACGGCCCGGACTACTCTACCTCTGTGAAATATTAGAGCCGTGCATTGCCCGTGCAACCCACAGGAGAGGTGCACTGACTGTCCCACTGACATTGTGCATCGCCCTGCGATTCTTTGCCACGGGCAGCTACATGTACTCTGTCGGGGATGAGGAGCAGCTGAGCGAGTTTATGGCATCCCGCGTTGGCTGCTGCCCTCACGTAATTTAGGGATTAATTCATAGCATTCCCAGGATGAATGAGAAGGAGGTGGAGCCAGTTACCTGTGATAGGAGCTGATTCTGAACAGAAGATGAAGGAATTCTAGCTCATATTTTGTCAATGAAATGTACACACAGCAGAACATATCACCACTTTTTTGGGAACATTTCAGGGGAAGCTGAGCTTCCCTTGTAATCTTGGAGCAATCACCACTGCTTGAAACAGACTTATCAGACGTGATGATGTTCTTGTATTTGTTTTTTATCTGTTCCCATGTTCTTCTGACTCCAGAAGGATTACGTCTGGGAGAATGACATGATAATTGGAATACACGCAAGTCATTTGCACAGTAGCATTTATTATTTTATGAGATTTAGAAGTGTGATCACTATCATACTGAGCCACTGATGAGTAACATTTACACAGTCCTCCATGCGTTGCCATGCATTTTGCCTGTGGTTGGCCGCTGCTACCATGTTCCCCCTTACCGAGTTATTGCTTCTCTCCTCCTTGTATTGCTGCATTATCAGCTGCTGCTCTTCAGCGGTGAAGTACGGAGCTTTCTTTGTCGCTCATGATTGTGATTGGTCAGCTGCCTCTGAGCCCTCCTCTTTTACGTGCGCGTTCACGGCTCTTGATGAGTCAATCCTGGGTTGAGTTACCATGTTGATAACTCGCGTCGAGCTGTCGATTATCCTGATTGCCATTGCTACGGTTACTCAATCCTGGATAGATGTGAGTTACCGCGGATAAGTTGACCGCACTTTGTGCTATAGGCCTCTGGAGTCTTGGTTACTTGTTAGTAAACAAAACATTCAAACTAGACTCCTCCTCCTTGGATCAGTACCAGCAGCAGCACACACCCCCAGCCTCTGACTGTGACTACATGAACACACTCACTAGCCTAGCAACCAACCACCTGTAGCATCATGTTTCTACATGGGAGAGACTCAAGAGCGGTGGACCTGACTTGGCATGTTAGCACAAGCTAATCACAGGTATTTGACATATACCTAGTTAGCAGAAAGCTAACTCACATCGCTCTTTGACCCTTGCTGCTCTCTAAGTTCCTGAAAGTGAGTGAAAGTCAAGCCACGCTTTACCCTTGTTCAGGAAAAACTTTTTGAAGTTTCGTTTCACTTTGGTTGTGTTGTTCTTCCTCTGTTTTGTCCACTATATTGCTCAGGATAGCTGTTTAGTTTTTTTTGTTTGTTTGTTTTACTTTCCCAGGTGAAATCCCCAGTGTGACATTGCCTACTTTTGTGCTGCCACTTATGAACCGATGAGCAGCATGGAAATTACAGTCTAAACCACACTGTGTTTAGTCTGTTTACCTGCTCAGAGACATTGTTTCCACAGAAAATGTGTTTTCCTCCAGGACAAAGCTCAGTCTATCTTTGACAGTAAACTTTAACCGCTGAGAATTCATCTCTCCATCCGTGTATCACAGCAGGGGTTTGATCTGACAATGTTCAGACACAAACTATCAGAGAGTGAAAAGTGTCTGCTGTTTGAACACAACAACCTGCTGTTAACTTCCTCATTAAATCAGCTCTGTTGTTCGGGAAGTGCTCTACTTGCTGACAGTAAATTAGCATGTCAATTAGCTCAGTGTGTTTTTGGCTGCAGCAGGTTTGTATGCTGACTTTTCTCAGTGCACAGGGACCGATCAGAGCTGGCCACGTCTGCTCCATCTGCAGCCAGGACCCATCACAGAGGTCTGACTGGACCGGAGCAGGCAGACAGTCAACAGCTGGCCTCAAAGGAGAAGCCAGCGTTTCTGGATAGAGGTTCTGTTTATCTGAGTGAAAGAGACACACACGCAGATTTATTTGGATGATGTCCTGCTGAGCTCAGGGGAGCTGTTTTGGTTCAGGAAGCAAAGACAATGTTTATTTTACTTTAATTTACTTAAATCATCATGACCACATGCCTGTGTGGTCCCTCTCTAACTGCCAAAACAGCCCTGACTCATGGAGTGCACTTTAGCTGTTTGTTGTACCCAAACGCGTTCAAAAAACATTCGTTCACGAACTAACTCATATTTTGGGTGAACGTCCTGTTCATTTTTGCTAGATGAACCTTAAATTGTGAACGCACTCATTCTGTTGTTTCTTGAACGGCACTCAGATTTCGTTCAGATTACATTCCTGCCAGATTTCAAGAGCCCTCCAGGTGAAAAACCAAGCTAAAACAGTAAAAACACATGGTAAACAACCATTAAAATGTCGCGGATAACCACCCGATCTGGCAACCGCAAGTCCTGCCTGTCGCTCTACCAACTTGATCATCAGCAGCCGTCAGTCTCGTCACAATTCACATGTGTGCAAGGAAGGAGGATGCGTTTACTGAGAAACAAACATACAGTGGGACAGCATGGACAAGGAAGCCAGCACGAGCAACTCGGACCACTCGCGCTCAGACCCATTTGACTGCTTGAAGGATTTCTACACAAAAGTCAGTACTGACGCTGATGGTAAAACTCTTACCTACCATTGTAAACTCTGTCCACCGGGATTAAAGAAACATGTCCGTACATCAGCGACGTCAGCAGCCAATCTTAAACAACACACTGTTTTTTTTCTAGCTCATTTTTACATTTTTACCAAATTCTTACCTCGTTTGGGCTAATATTGCACTTTATGTTTGTATTAGATTGAGCAAACAAGTCAAGGGGTGAGAAAAAAAAGCAATGTGACTGAGTGGAAATAAGTGCTAAATGTGCTGCACTTTGATAAGTGTTCCTTATAGTTTTTCTGCAAACAAGTCAGGAAAAAAAAATGAGACTAACTGGAAAGAAAAGTTAAATATTTTGCACTTTGAAAAGCATTCTATATATATGTATAATATATATGTTTGAGAAAACCAGTCAGGAAAAAAAGCATGTGACTGACTTGAAAGGAATGTTAAATGTTTTGCACTTTTATAAGAGCTCTTTATTGGTGTTTGCCAGTACAAAGTGGAAATGTGCGTACTGTACCTTTTCCTGTAGTGATTTGAAGTTTTGGAGGTGCTACTTTTTTGGGGATACTTAGCCATTCATATTTAATATGTTTATTCTCTTTTTTATTTACTTTGAATAAAGTGGTTTAAGGTTGAGATACAACATAGTTTCCTACCTCAGCCATGTTCCCACCTCAGATTGTATTGTGTTAGAGTCATGTCAGCATAAAATTAGATACAAAGATGAAAACGGATTTAGCATTAACACAGTTTGGTTCTACACAGGCTCTGTCAATTATGTTGACAAATTAGCTTGTAGCTTGTAGCAACGTAAAAAAAAGAAAAAAAGAAAAAAAAAGAACTAAAAAAGAACTAAATAGTTCACTTTGGGGAAGTATGAACTTTAGTTCACAATTTTTAATTATGAACGATGAACTGAACTAGTTCATTTTAAAAGGTTTGAACTGAACTTTGAACTAGTTCATATAGAAAGTGAACTTTCCCAACACTGCTCTTTAGATAGACCACTACCACTGTAGACCACTGAGGAGCTGCAGGTTTGGAGATACATGTACTCAGCCGCCTAGCACAGTTTGATCTTTACCATAATCGCTAACCAGATGCTATACTGCTCCCCTGTGGTAATGAGAGATCTGAGCCAGAAGGTAACGCTCTCAATGTCGAGCTCAAACATCCAGAAGAGGCTCAGCGTAGAGCAGCATTTAGAGGCTCTCCTGGACAGGGTAGTTTTGTGCATTTGGTGAGGATGCCTCCTGGACGCCCTTCTGGGGAGGAGCTCCCTGGCAGACCCAGGACAGGATGGAGAGATTATGGGGCTTTTTACAAGAAAACGGTGTTAGGGTGAAATGCTTAACCCTGTACTGCACAGTGTTGCCCTCAGGCAACGTAACGTTTTTTTTTAAGCCCCATGAGCAAAGTATCTCTCTTTAGATGATTGCAGCCAGCTAGAATGACATAAAACAGTATCAAATAATAGTCCAGTAAAGTTTGGGATTCTCTATGAAGCATAATTTGAAGGCAGGACTTCCTTTTCTGACACACGGCCACAGGCACTCATGGTGTGAGAAGAAGGTAAGATTATTCGCTTTTGTAATCTTATTTAAAATGACAAAAACTGTAAATAAAAAATATGTGTGTGTGCGTGAAGGTGTAGAGAAGCCTTTTGTTGGGTTTTATGAAGTTTATTTTATTTAGCTTGTTCAGAATATCAGTTTTTATTAACGTTGCCTCAGGGCAACGTTGTACGATAAGGGGTACTTTTCAATGGATGTCTTTGCTAACTATGTGTTTGGATGTAATTACATACCATATGCATAATTCACAGTATGAGATCTAAATATATTTGTATGTCTTATTAAATTTTACTTCTTTTAACACATTTTGACAAAAAATGGACGCAGTATATTTCTATGGAAGAAAAGCACAGGATCAGCATGTTAGGCAAATCCTCCCTGACAGTGAGGATAGTGATGTAGACAGCAATGACACTAGCCACGTATACAAAGACCCAAATATTCCGCTTGCATTTGGTTTATTTGCTCAAACAGAAAGAATTTAACCTTTGTATACACCTCATTCCAAAAAAAAAAGAGCCAATCTGAATGGACATTTAATCGGTTTCACAGGGGTGGAATATTCCTTTCCCCAAACCGATTGAGGTATCATGTATCCACTTAAACAGAAAGTTTTCAGGGTGCGTTCTTTCAGAGCATGCTCAGGTCTGATGTAAGACGCAACTAGAGACGTTCCTCAACTTTAAAAATGGTGGCAGGCTGTCAGCACTGAAGGAAAGTTTGTTTTTGATCCAAACTTTGAAAGAAATGAACATAATTTCAAGACTGAATGGACGACAAACTCGCGATACGGAGTATTGCAACACCGTGATAAACAACCTGTTGTCCTCCAGCTTTGATAAATCTCATGATGTTTACGTTTTTCTGCACATGCCCCATTGACTATTATGTTTGATTACAGCGGCGCATGTAGACCAGAGATTGGAATATTCATTTCCATGTATACTAGTGTTTTCGGAAAAGTCATTCAGAAAGATTTCATTCGGAAAGACAAAAAACTCCTCATGTAAACGTGGCTAGTGAGGAGGAGTGGAGTGGAATGCAAGGTTTGAGCAGAAGTGAAAAAATAGAGTTCTAAACATTGTTTCTTTGGTTGTTATTGATCTCCAACTTAGTTATTCCTGTTTTTTGCTGCGTTTGCATCTACTTCTTTTTTTTTTTATATGTTTACAGACAATCAAGATACCAGTGAGGATGAAGACGAAGACGATGGTGAAAATCCCTCTGAGGATGAAAACAGCTCTTCCAAGACACCTCTGCTCCACAGCAGACAAAAACTGTTTTTTTAAGTTCCACAATGAATAAAATCTGATCACATGGAGAATTTGAGGTGGCACAATGCATACATGAAATGATGATAAAGGAAACCTATGGCTGTATCAAATGAAATATGTGAATATGTTTCAGTTGGGTTTTTTTCTTTTTTTTAGTTATCTGTTGACATTTGTAAAAAAAAAAAAAAAAAAGGTGTCTCATTGTTCTCTGAGCATTGTTTTATAACAAATGAGTTCATAGTTTTTCTCTTTGATTTTCTACCATTGTTGCACGATGTTGCCCTCAGGCAATGGAAAAATATTTTGGAATGAGGGGGTCACACAACATAAAAAATGAGTTTTATCAATAAAGTGTCCCAAAATGAACCAAGAAATAATGTGGAATCATTTTTATCATGTACCATCAAATTGTGTGCAGTATGTCGTGTCTCGGCCTCTTGATTACACAGAAATGGTGTTTTAGCCAACCTACAATCCAAACTTTTGAAAATGGACTCTATAGTAGATTTTTTTTAAACGCTTCAGCCACCGTTGCCGTGTAAACAGCAAATAAAAGTTTTCATGCTCGCACATGACCATAGATGATACACTACTGTTGTTAGGATCATCATGATCTACCATGCTGTGATAAAGTGATAAAGCAATCTGCTGAATCTGCTGAATCTGCTGACTGTCTTTCAACAAAATGAGCATCTTTTGCTCCACTTCTGCATATGACGTTCTCCGTGCATCGCTGTTTTGATCAGCATACCATGCAAACAGCAATAACCCTCTTTGCTCATGCATGTTAACGGGTTATTCTGAATATTTCAGAAACTGTAATATTGACCTTAACCCCAATATTGACTGCATGGAAACATCCTCTGATGGTCGTGGGCTCTTTCACTGCTGGCTGTGTGTCAGCCATTTGTTTTGCAGGTGATGTTAAGCTCACAGCGGAGGGAAGCTACTGTCCAGGGTACAGTTTACATGTTACTCCCTCTTTTTTTATCTTTCTGTTCATCAGGTTCAAAGCCCTGAGCGTATCTCACAGCCTCAGAAGATGCCTTTTCTTTATCTGCTCTGCTGCTGTTTCACTTTCCATGAGCTCTAACAGACACATGATGTGTGTAAAGTCAGAGTGTTTCCTGTCTGTGTTTCCATCACCATCACTAACAGCTGAACAGGCCTGCAGAGAGAGTCAGCCCCTTCCTTTACTGGAGATTTTTTTTTTTTTTTTTTTACAGGAGACCAGGCACATTAACATTTCCATCATCCAAAATAAACTCCACGCCGCTGAGGCAGAAAATAAATGCAGAGAGTCTCTTACCTACTACCTCCTATTGCTCCAATTATAAAGGGACTGTAGGGCACAGGGTGCAGGCGTGCTGCGAGATTCTACATCTGCAGCAGGTTGTGTGTACAGAGGAGGAAGAGGCTGTTTGCCCACACAGACTCCTCCAGTGGGTAAGCTACAGTTAGCTTTAAAAGACCTGAGTGAGCTCAAACATGCAGAGTGCAGGTAGAGCTGAGTGAAACAGTGAACTGACTCTTTGCTTTGGGTCTACGTTAACTCAGACACTTCAGACACAAACATATAAATCTTTATTAGAAGGCTCCGGCCGTCAGCTCTGCTCTTCTTTGTTGTGCTGTGCACAGAGTGATGAAAAGTGGACGTAGCGTTCTGGATGTACCTCTGACAGGCTACGCCTCACTGTGGTCGAAATGACAGCCGTGTTTCAGGATCCTTCAGAGGAGCATCAGGTGAGGACAGGAGGCTGTAATCGAAGCAGGCTGACAGCAGAGAGTCCCACAGCTGAGGCCTCTGAGGCCGGTGCAGTCAGGACTGACAGGTGGTGCTGGCTGCGGTGAATCAGGAGCAGAATAGAAACGTCCTGATTACTTCTGACTGTGCTGCCCTCGTATCAGAGGTGTCACAAGCCTCACCTCCAGCCTGTTGTCTTGTGGGTTGTTTCCATGCCAGGACTAGCTGGACATACACATGGATGTCTGTTTTGTTAGTGTTGGTGCAGTCTGAGGCTGTCAGGGTTGGCAGCTTTCAGGGAATCACAACGAGGACTTTGCCAATTTCTGAGTGTCAGGAAACATGAGAATGTGTGAGAGGGGCATCTGTGTTTGCTGTGTTCAAACCTGCTGGAGGGGGGAGGAGGGGAGGCTGTCTTTGTGAGACTCAGTTTTAAACAGCATACGACCAATCAAAATCAGTTCCAAAAAGCTTTTGTGGAGCAGAGCCTGCCTTCTTACCATCTGAAGGCGGACATTTGGATATGTTAAACATGTTGCTGGTTTTCTTATGCTGGATGAAGAGAGCATGAACAGTGTAACCCAAATAAAAGAAGAATGTATGGTTGAGTTCACATGAGAATGCTTTTCTCTACTTGCTTTAAACAAGTGTGATGTACAGGACTTCAAGCAGTGCTTATACTAGGGTGACCAAGCGTCCTCTTTTGCCCGGACGTGTCCTCTTTTTACGTCCTGTCCGGGGTGTCCGGGCGGGTTTAATAAATTCACGAAAATGTCCGGTGTTCACTGTGTTTCATAGGACCATTCTGCGCGTCCGTAAATTGACCGGGGCTTGCAAACAATACTATGATGCGCGTCACTTACCGAGAGGCTGCCTTGTGGGCAGGTCTGCTCTGCGCGTGCACACACACGCATAGAGAGTGAGAGGCTCAGAGAGAAGGCGAGAGAGAGAGACATAGACGGAGAGCGGAGAAGACAGCGGAGCTGTATTGCACGGAAGACGCCTAAGCGTAGGTGCAGCTTCACAGATGAACTGCAAAAAAAAATTCCGACATACCTGTCCCGGTCGGGACAAGTGGGAGGCGGAGTGTACCGTGTGCAAAGCTGGCACATATGTCTCAGTGTCCAATAAAGGTGCTGGAGATCTCAAAGCTCACATGGACACCGAAAAACATAAAAAAGCTGTGGGAGGTGAGAGTTCTTCTGCAAAGTTGACTGAGTTCTTTGTTAGACCTGGGCAAACAGAGGATGCTGTAAATGCAGTGGAAGGTGCAATGGCATTTCATACTGTAAAACACCACAACAGCTACAGGTCCATGGATTGCACCAGTGCCTTGCTAAAAAAAGACATTTCCTGATTCTGACATTGCTAAAAAGTTTAGTAGTGCTGGCACCAAGACTGAAGCCATTGTCAATGGTGTTATAGCCCCCCATTCTGTTGAAGTCACTCATGAAGCACTCAAAAAAATCCAGTACTGTGGTGTTTCCACAGACAGGAGTAAATACGGAGTAGTGAAAATATTAAGAATATAAGAAGCCTGTCTGAATTTGTGTCTGGAGGCCAGTGCCGTTGTCCTGTGAAATCAAAATATGGTCACCCTAGCTTATACAGCAGAGGAATGGAGGCTGACTGAAAGAGAGTTCAGCTGTGGTTACTGACATTATCCATCACTGGCACGCCTACAGGCACACAGGTTAAAATGAAAACATATTAAAATGAGCCTTCATTTGTTCTTAGAAATATGAACTTCCCAAGTGAAGTACAGTGAATTTACCTCCATTTTGAAATCTCTTCACTGACCAGTGCATACCTGCCAACACTCACTCTTTGCGGGAGCTTCCCTTTTTTTAACCCTCACCAAATGAACTCCTGATATGAATTTGCCCTGATTTTACCCCACATTTTCATGTAGATAGTGTAACAGACAGGATTATGGGAATGTTACCGGTAAGAGTGGTTGAGAATTACAAGGCTCAGTGAATGCATCAGCAGAGAATTAAAAAGAGAGCCAAGTGATAGTATTTTTTGTTGCATATTAAGACCCAGGGTCTCTTTTGCTGATGCTACAATACTAATTAAAGGCTGGTTGATAAATACTGTGTAGGATACCTGTCCTCAGACCTGGCATTCCAATATGGCAGCTACAAGCATTGGCAGATTACAGTGTGAACAGTAACGTGCGGTGAGGTCCATGACGAGGGAGGCAGGCAGCCAGCTAAAGTTGAAATTTCTATATGTGTGTGTTATATATACGGTGCACTGCTCACATTTGCTAATACAAACTGTTACTGGCCAGCCCTGCCCCTTTAACGCGGTGACAGTCTGTGCTGTGTGTGTGTGTGTGTGTGTGTGTGTGTGTGTGTGTGTGTGTGTGTGCGTGTGTGTGTGTGTGTGTGTGCGTGTGTGTGCGTGTGTGTGTGTGTGTGTTTGAGTGCGTGCGTGCGTGCGCGAGCGCATGTGTGACATAGCAGAAGGAGGGACGGTCTGAGTACATGCATGGTGTGTGTGGGGCGGGAGTACATTATTTTGGTCTTTATTTCCTCAATAAATGTGCGGTTGTGCACAAGGTGCACCTTTTTTTCCTCCTCTTTAGTCTTTTCCCTCACTTTGACTCCTAGACACCAGTTACCAGCAACGAGCCAAGTAAATAAATGTTAATCAGCTTTCCCATCTACGGTTCAGAGACAGACTGAAGTCCCAGAGTTAACAAGACGAAATGCCAATTAAAACCCGAAACATACGTTCACCTGCATTTCTACAGGATTTACATCACAGGAGACAGAGCAAAATACGAACAAAACTAACCCGTATCTCAACAACACAAGAACACAGGCCAGGCACCTCCGGTATACTCTATTAAACGTCTGCACTAACAAAGTATCGTGTGACCTCAAAGAGGGTGCGGTATTACAACCTGCAGAGGCAGAGAAGCGCTGTGCCTCATCGATGCCCACGTTAATCAGCATGAGACCTTAGTACGCATGCTTGAAGCCTGCAAAACGTTGTGATTTCAAGTAAACGGTCTCTCTCTCTCTCTCTGAGTCTCTGCCTCCGACGCACATTACAAGCATGAAGCCAGTGCAAACGCTGTCCGTCCCCTCTGTTAGCCTCCCTCTTATTGACAAATCAGCAATTTACTTTTTTATTTTTTAATTATGACAAATTGTATACGAACAACTGAAAAAAAACATTAAAAAAAAAAAAACATTTTTCATGTTAGCCTAGGGGAGGCACTGCCTCCCCTGACCACACACCACTGAGTGTAAAATACAAAGGTCAAAAAGAAGGTTAATGCAATGGGAGGGTGTTTCCTGCTTTTTCAAAGTGTGATGTTGGCAGATATGGGCTAATGATGTGACGTTTGTGAACGATGCATTCAAAACAAACAAATCATCTGGGTGAATGAACTGGACCGAATCACATACTGAAAAGATTTGTTCATTTTTTAATTTCTTTTGGGGGAGGGTCGCCCTAGCCACGGCCGACCCTAGCTCAGCAGGCACCCTAGGTGAAAGACAAAAACGTGCCACCCCCTGCCCTCCACGGCAAACATGCAAACATACATACAATAAAATAAACACATGATACATTGACAAGATAAACATATATACATTCTTTATAACTTCAATGCGCACTAAAACTTTACAAACACAACTTTTGTGTAAACAAAAACAACACAGCAAATCTTAAAACTTTTAAAAACAATATTTCCTCAAAAAAAAAAAAAAAAACAGAAACAGAAACAAAATGAAACAAACACAAAAGTCCTTCTCCGGGTCTTATATGCAACAGTTCAGTTTAACCTTTATGATTCTTTATTCAAAACACTAAAAACTTTTTTTTTTCTTTCAGTGTTCAGTTTAATGTTCAGCTTTATGTCCCAGAAAGTAAAAGGAAGTCAGAAAAGGAAAAGAAGGCATGCTGTCACAGACGAGGAGCTGACCTGTCAGAACAAACAAACAAACAAAAAAACATCAGCTGTAGTCGGTCAGTCAGTCAGTCAGTTAAACAGAGATCTTCCTCCCTGTGTTCTTTAAATCCACACAATCCAGCGAGGGTTCAACTTCCCTGAACTTTTACGCCTTAAAAATGAGGTGCTGAGCTAAGGCAACCAGCTTTCCTACTCTGGCAGAATGGATCCTGGCTCTCTTGGATGATGCTGGTGATGCCATTATATTGTGTCTCACTCCCTGTGGCACAGACCCTGGCCAATTTAAACATGAGGATGAGGAGGAAAACTTCGGAGCACGAAAGGCTTGTTACAAGCTTTTAAGGCACTAATGAATGAACATATAAGCTCCATGATACATGACACACTACATGATGATGATGATCAGCTGATCAAACTGTCTGATGCTGCTGGACACCAGCTACAGCTCAGCTGTGGGTCCAGTCTGACCGCTGTGCTGCTTTTTAATGTTTCTTAAGCCCCATTTCCACCAAGTGGTTCAGTTCAGTACGTCTCAGTTCAGCACTCATTGTGTGGCATTTCCTTTGACTAAAACTGGGACAGGTCATCAAATTACCGACCGGTACGATCCCACTTTTTGGTACTGTTGGGGCCTTTTTCAAAGCGCCCCCTACACACTCTCCCTACCCACTACCCCTCTGTTTGCGCGTTCTCGCGGAGGGTCCGCCACATTAAGGGCCATCCCAAACCGATCCGCGGGGAGGGGTAGTGGGCAATAAAACCCTCCACAAGCGAGTCTGCACTGATGCCGACTCGCTGAACACATGCAGCGCTAAATTGCGCCCGGTGTCAGCCATGGAGGAAGCTACTTACAAATGTAAGTTCCACGCACATGTGCCTGCACAAATACTGTAAAGCTAACACAATGTTTAATGATTGTCATGCAGATGCTCACAACTTTAGATGTACATGTTATTCATTAAGGTCTGCCTTGCATTTGTTCAGACAGTTCGTGTTTATTTTAGTGTTTAATATTTACAAAAAACAAAAGAATTAATTCAAGCAAGAGTGAAACATGAAAAACTCTTCAATAAAAAAAGAAATGCAGCCAAAAAAGTGTGGGAGTATGTTTCTTTTGTATTTTCTACGTTATATTTTCTTTTTTTTTCTTTGTCTGTTTCCACCTGAGATCGAGTGAAGTTTCTGTCCCAAAGCTGTATTTATACCCTACACCCTGATGAAGTGAACTTCATTCAGCTGCGAGTGTGACTCCCTCAGTAATAAAGAACAACAAATAACCCTGACATGTTTAGATCTCCAGTCCACTTCCTGGAATGAACTTTCTGTAGGTTTGGAAAATGGCGTCACCAAACAGCGTGAAACTGCTGCTGAAACCAATACGTGTCACCTTTTTCTTCATTTGACTTCTTAGTGGGGTAAAAAAGGCTATCAGCATCCAGTTTACCTGCCGCCTACCAAGAAGGGCACGGTTGGATGAGGACACAAACAGGTTTCAGCTGATCCAACCCGTACTAAACTGTACTGATCCAAACCGGGCCGCTTGGTGGAAACGGGTCTAAACCTCCTCAGCATGGAAACAAATGACAGAGTTCAAGCTGGAGAACAAAATTAAGAGTGAGTTTTTGCTAACGGACGTGTTCCTTCCTGGTAAGTGATTGATGGGCTGACTGATGAAGTGCTGTCACTGGCTGTTGACTGATTTTGTAGCATGATGTGCTGCTGTCTTGGCCAGGACTCCCTTTGTGAGAGAGGTTTTTTTTAATCTCACTGGGAATATTCCTGATAGAAGAAGGGTCAAATAAAACAAACAAACTCTCCAGTGCCTGTGTTTACTGAACAATCGTCCATCTGGACATTGATCCCCAGAGTCTCGGACTGATGGAGGTGAAACAGGTTGACCATGAGAAGAGACTGCATATGAAGGGTTGAGGAGGGCTTGGTTTGAGCCTCAGATCCATGTATCAGTGTTTGACAGAAACGTAATCTTCTTCAAACTGTCGCTCATCTCCATGTTTTCATTTCTCTGGTTATAGGACAGAATAACCCAGAGCACACATCCCCGCTCAGAGCTGCATTTTAAATGAACCGGCCTCATATTGTCGAAGCACATCAGGCCCAAGACACCCTGCCCTTCCTCCACAGTCCTTGGAGACCGCTATCAGGGTCCTTCATGACACGCTCTCTGCCCATGTATTGCTCCGGTTTGCATCACTCTCCCGCTTGTCCCTGAAAAACTGAATTAAGTGGAAACGGTTAAGAGGAAAAGATATTATTTGTTTCTGATGGATATTGCCTCATATCAAAGGCCAGCACTGAGGCCCGGAGAGCTGCTGTACGCCGCTGCAGAGAGAGGCGAGTGGGTGTAAGCTCAGGATCGCTGTGGATCGACATTAAAGACACACACTCACTGAATACCATTATAAAACAGAATTTACCATCTTCACGCTGACAGATCCTGTTACTGATAAGAGCTCAACACGTTAGGAGACGTTTCCATAGCTACCTCCTCTCACTTGAAGCACATACAGTCATCAGAAACAGCTGGTTTGACAATGAAACCTTGTCTTATTTAAACACAAGCAGAAGAAAAAGGTTATTATGATGCCTGTCACCATCAAGGCTTAGTGAAAACCTTACAATCCCTCTAACTCCAGCAGCAGTCGAACCCTGTTAATCTCAGCTCCACGGGAGGACAACGTGTTTCTGATGACATGAAGATGTGGGCTTCAAACTGGTCCTCTTTTCCTGACACACGATAAGGAGACGTGTGTCTGCTGTGTCCACAGATGAGAGCAGAATCTGAGGGTAGAGGTTAGATTATGGAGACATTGAACAGATATTTACCCTTCATTAAAGCATCCTCTTCTTCTTAAAGGAGACAAATTAAGCCTGAAGACTTTAACATCTCTCTGCACGAGGAGTTCATGGATGAGATTTCTTAACAGGTCAGTTCTGAATACCGTCTCTGATCGAATGTATCCTCTGGTCTCACTGGCTGCATTTTTTGGAGCAGTACCTGAAGACAATAGGGTTATCCAGACCAAAGATCTCCAGCAGTCATTATGACTCGATGCTTGACTTCTGATGGAAATGAGGTGCTACATGTATCCCCAAAGTACCTTCATTGTATTAATCTGACTCCATACTTGTTTCACCTCTTTCCACGCTGATCGTTTGATGGGGAAGGAATAGCAGGAGGCACTCTCAGGTGAGTTGAAATTTGTTAACAATTAGTAGGGATGCACAATAACCATCAGACCAATAATTACCAGGTCGATAACAGGAAATAATTATGTCATTTTGATGGGTCTTATATGATGAAGGCTAGCCCCAATTCCACTAGAAGACCTGAACAGCCTGCAGTGAATGCTGTGTTCAGGCGCTATAGGCATAGAAAAAAAAAAAAAAGGCTTACGAACTGAGAAAATTTAAGATTTTCCCTTTATGTATTCTTCTTCAGTATTTTTCCATATCTTACACAGAAACAATAGAAATATAAACTCAAAAAGGCCTAATATCATCAGGCTGTTCAGTCTGTTTAATAAAATAATAAGGAACAGACCTGATCCATATGAGATGATGCGTTGCTGCAGTTTTAAGCACCTGGAGTTAGTACTTTGTTAGTACCCTTACGAAAGAAAAATATATGTACCAATATATTTTTTGAAATTTATTGTAATATATTATGGATATATTATGATAGACATGGAACAATATATTGAGGGCACATATACAATATATTATATATTCATGAAATATATTGCAATATATTGCAAAATAAACAAATGATTGCCGCTTTCCATATATTGCAATATATTGGAAAATATAAATACTAAATCTCATATATGAGAATATATTACTTGATATATAACATGATATTTTCCAATGTGCTGCAATATATTTTTCTTTCGTATGGGGTAGAAACACAAAGAAACCAGGGCTTAGTCAGGAACTTACCATTTGGGTTGAAAAGGGGTATTAGTGATATCTAGGCATGCTCCTTTACTCAGCTCTGAGGTGCTGAAGCAACGGTGGCCTCAGTGGAAAAAAAGCACGTGATGGACATTGAGATCTTCTGTTTGTTAAACTCTTAACATTAAAATCTTCATGTTTTAACACAAAAAAATGACTCTGTTCCTACTAATGGTCATCTTCCATGGTCAGCCCTACGACCACAGTCACAACCATTATAAGAAAAAAAAAAAAGTAGATCCAAAAGGGGTTGTTGCCATGTGGCGACCATTTTCCATCATCCACCAGCTCAAAACTGGCATTGTTGGAAAGACAATACATCTAGACTGTTATTAGTTCTGATAGTCCAAATATGTTCAAACACACACAGAACATACATAGTCTCTCATAGGCCAACTAGTATGCAGCTTTGCAGTGGATTTACTGAATGGATTTTTTTCGTTCTTTTTGGTCTTTATATTGCGTAGATTGGACCACAGGACCATAACAGTGCTATAAACAGTATTATTGAGATGTCCAAGGCTTCCAAATCGTGCACCATAGCTTTGAACTTGAAAAAAGTCAATAAAAAACCAAAACGTGTTCAAAAGAGTGAAAATCGAGCTGTTCAATTTATTTCATCGCAGACCACATCACCAGTGATGGCAGAGCACAGCCCTCCCCTGTCAGGCAGTCCTTTCATGTGTGATATCATGTGTGCAAACCATGCTGGTGGTCTGCAAGACACAAGTTCCTCATGGACCATCAAACCAGACCATCTCCTCCCTGGTCTCAGAGTGAAGTGTAGGGTTCTGTTGTAGTTTGCATGTCTGATATTGGTACTTATCCCAAACTGACACTGCACTGCAGATTAGCCTGTAAAGTTCAGGTACTTTCATCTTTGTCTCTAACACCGGGTTTAAATCTGTTGGCACCCTGTGGGAACGTCATGTTTCTGAACCACAGAGACACACATTCAAAGTGTAATATTTGTTTTGCATGACCCAGGTGCTCCAGGGTTTCTGCACTAATTTCAGTTCCAGTTCCTCCGCCTGAAGCCCGAATGACTGATGATCAGGAGTATTTTGGGAAATGTGTCTGTGCATCACACAGGGGCGAGGATTAGGATTAAGGAGTAGCTGCTCAGTGATTGAAGTGTGTCTACAGCTCTGCTAAACAACACACAGCATCAGTCCTAGAATAGCTCAGGCCTCAGGGCTTGATGGAGTCGAAGCGTGGGACCTTCTTAGTGCCTGCGTGAAATATGCTTCTCCCCTCAGCAGAAGAAAAATGTTCAGAGTGTTTCACTTTTAATCTGTGTGTGAAGGTGTCTCAGATTGTATTGATCTGAAAAACTGAGATCGTTGTGAGGGTTAGTTTGAAGCTGTCCATAAAGAGCAGGGGACTGCGACCTTTGTTTTCATAGGAGCCATTTTTCCCAGTGGACCTGGATTAAAGTAATTTCAGGTCCACAAAATCTACTTTATCTGAACAATAAAGAGAATGCAGTGTCAACAATTCTAAACACAGTAACTAATCTTGTGAAAGATTATCTGAAAAATATATTTTTGTAATTTATGAAATTGAAGATGGGATGTCTGGATTTTTAATTTGCAAAATTTTGCAAAATTTGCAAAAATTACAATAAAATGTGAAAATTAAAAAATATATGTCTTTTTTTTGAAATTTCAATTTTTTGATAAATTTTGAAATTGTACTTTTTTTAAATTTCAGCAAACCTTTGAAATTGTATTTAGAAATTTGTGCTAATTTGAAAAAAAATCTGAATTTTGATAAATTAAAAGTTCAAACAGTTTTGAAATGTTAAAAATTAAAAAGAATTGGAATTTAGCAAGTTTTCAATAGAATTCTTAATATTTGAATTTGATAACTTATGTTGATAATATTGGGGATGCACAGTGGCGCGATGGTTAGTGCTGCAGCCTCACAGCAAGAAGGTCACTGGTTCAAATCTCCACCTCAGATGGTGGGACTTTCTGTGTGGAGTTTGCCTGTTCTCCCCGCTCCCCTGCGATTGACTGGCGACCAGTCCAGGGTGTACCCGCCTCTTGCCCAATGACAGCTGGGATAGGCTCCAGCCACCCGCGACCCTGAACAGGATAAGTGGTATAGACAATGGACGGATGGATATTGATAATATCACTCAACCCATCATTTTTTGTTGTTTGTGAATGTCTTGCTGCTCCTGTACAGACCTGATCAAAATCTCAAGACCAGTTAAAAAATTGCTAGAATATGCATTTTGCACATTTGGACCTTAATGAGGTTTTAAGTAGAGCTGCAATATGCAAAAGCAAGACGGGGGAGTGCGACAAAAAATACTTGAAACTTGTAGTTAAAAAAAACAACAACAAAAAAACTGCAATAGGTTGTTTATAACCTGATCAAAAGTTTAAAAAATCTGCTTCTGGGGTAAAAGGGTTTCCCCCCCCAGATGATTGGGTTTCAAAAACAGAAAATTAATTCAAAGACTTAGTCTCCCTCAATGCCACAAAACTGCCCGTTTGAGACTTTGCCAGGGAGCATCAGACATGGGACTTTGACAGGTGGGAAAAAGTTTTTTATTCTGAGAAAAAAAAATTCACCTTGACAGCCAAGATGGCCTCCAATGTTACTGGCATGACGAGAAGATTCCACCTGAGATGTTTTCTACCCGGCACAGTGGAGGGGGTCCATCATGATCTGGGGCTTTTTCATTCAGTGAACACTGGAGCTTCAGGTGGTGCAGGGTGGTCAAACGGCGGCTGGGTACGTGCAGATGTTCCAGCGGGCATCCTTCACGACTGAGGGCCCTGGTCTGTGTGGGAACAGCTGGTTTTTCAACAGGACAACGCTGCAGGTCACATTGCTGGCTTAATGAAGGACTTCTTCAGGGAGAATAACATCACTCTTTGGACCATCCCGCATGTTCCCCTGATTTAAATCAAAAAGAGAACATTTGGGGATGTATGGCAAGGGAAGTTAATAGAAATTCATTTCCAGACAGTTGATTCCCTTTGAGAAGCCATCTTTGCCACTTGGAGCAATGTTCCCAAAAGCTTAGAAATACTCGCATCAAGCATGCTAAAACAAATTTTTTCAAATGTTTAACAAAAACGGTGGAGTTACTCATTACTGAGTCCCACTGAGAAAAAATTTTGTTCTGGTTTGGAGAGTCTTTTGTAATTTTTTGGGTGATGGTCTTAAACTTTTGATCAGCTGACAATCAGCTTGTTTCAGTTTACCTGTTGTTTTTAACAAATAACTTTTTCAAAGTGCTTTTTATTACGCTCCCCCTTCTTGCTCATGCATATTGTAGCTCTACTCAAAACCTCACTAAGGTCCAAATGTGCAATGCATTATCTAGCAACTTTTCAACTGGTCTTAAGATTTTGATCAGGTCTGTAGATTAAGCTGGCACGTTGGCAGGTAAATGAATCCATCCACACAGAATTAAAATCTGTATTTTCTTTCAGATTGGTCTTTTTGTAGTTTAGTTATCTTCCCAGGGCTGTAAAACTTGAGGTTAGCCATGGATGCATGGAAAGTTGGTGGGCTGTTGATGTTGTAGGAGGTGAGGTAGAGAGATGGCAGGCTTTATTGATAGATGTGATGAATATTTCATTTAACAAAATGTTAACGCATCATTTTATTAAGTGTCAATGTTCCTGATCATCAAAACTCCTTTTAAAAAAAAGGAAAAAAAAAGAAAAAATTCAAGTAATATCTTTTAAAGCTACAAGGAACCACTGCAAAGATGTCAAAGAGCCACATGAAGATCCAGAGCCACAGGTTGCAGAGCCTTGGTCTAAAGCAACAGCCTGTCTGTGGCTCAAAGGACCAAACAGGACATGTTTGTTGCTCTTCATCAAGCTCACATCAAGTCAACAATCTCTAACTACCATCTGTGGAGTTTTTTTTTTTTTTCTGAAATCTTACTCTTTTTTTTGCTGGTAATTACAGCTATAAATCGAGGTGTTAGTGTCAGACCGCTTTAGCACTTTGGTGCTCTTACTCAGGTGAAACTGTTTATAAACCTGTGAGCGGGCTGTCATCTGCCTGAGAATAAAGTTCCAGCTCTTTGTTCATTAAAAAGTTAGAGTTGGAGAAACTAAAGGACAAGGTCTTTCCCTCCCAGGTGGGACAGCCAAAGCCTCCAGATCTCTGTGACACCGTGGCTCATTAAAAAAAAAAAGGAGGGAAAGCACTGGACAGAAAGTGGCTGCTGATAAAAGTGCAGCGGGACTGTCTCTGACTGTACCCACCTGTCACCTGAAAGGAGGGAGAAGTGTGTGTGTGTGTGTGTGTGTGTGTGTGTGTGTGTGTGTGTGTGTTTGTGTGTGTGTGTGTGTGTGTGTGTGTGTGTGTGTGTGTGTGTGTGTGTGTGACTGAGAGAGTAACGAGGAAGAGAAAGGAACAGAGGAGTAAACCTTTCCTGATCCCTGATCAGTTCAGCCTTGTCCTATCATATTTCCTGTTCTGTAGCCTCTCAGAAGACGACCTTTAAAAATCTCTGAATGCACCAAACCCAGGATCTTCTTTGAGTTCTAACAGAACCACATGGTATGGTCTCTTTGTGGACAAGCTGTGAGCAGCCGTCTGATGTCCTGATCACTCTGTTAAAAGAGGATGGGAGCACACTGAAACACCACATTAAAGAGTGAAAAAGAAAAGGGAACTAGGTGCAACAGAAAAAACACATCTGGCACAGACGGAGGTACAGGAAGATAGATATGTCAGCAGACAATCAGCTTCTTGAGCTGGAGTTCCAGTATTACATATTCTAAACATTTTAATATGTCACCTCATCCTCACTCTCATAGCTCAGTGTCTCCAGCTCTCAGGACTTCTTCCTGTCTCTGAACACCCTCACCCCCTTCTTATCTTGTCTACATGTGAGGTCTCTATAAATTTTTGTATAGAATAGAATAGAATAATAATGTGCTGGGGTTTTTGTGTTTGCTATTGCAATTTAGTGCTTATTATTTGGGATCTTATTGATCAGACCTCGAGACTTTTGGGAGTCAAGACTGAGACAAGACCAAGAACATAAATATCACATTTTAAAACCATGACTAGGTTAAACACTTAATGAGCATTTCCTCGTTGATTTTCTTTTAAATACATTTGATTGACAAAAACAAGGTGTCTGCAACTCGTTCAAAGCACAACATGCAAAATCCTTAAATCTTAACAAATCTGACTGGACTCTTGCACAAATTAAATCCTTGTTTTTCCTATGTTTAGAGGCCACTGACAGAGTCAGATATTTAGGTTTTTGCCTTCCTGCCTTCCAGGGCAAGTGACCCCCAAATCTATTTTCCCCGTCACCATTGAGACCGTCTGGAGTAGCACAACAATGGTTATGTGACGTATGGTGCTACACAGTTTTTCAGCATAATAAAGGCCAACCAAGACTTTGACTGAAGAGTTTTAGTGTCATTAATAAGAGGCTGTAAAAATGGATCAAAGCCATTTTTCTTCACATCTTATAATTATTCAAATTATCAGCCAAAAATAACTGAATCCCCACTACGCCTGGGCAGACGGATAGGTTCTTAGTGCCAGCAAATAGCCATAGCTGACCGTCAAACAAAAAGTGAATACTGACTTTTGTGACACATTAACCTTTAGACTAAATGGTTATCACACAATGATTTTTCAGACACGAAAAGAAAAAGTCACTTCAGCCCAGGAGACAATGACGATATATTTTCAACAACACTTAAAGAGGACATATCATGCTGATCCTTGATTTAATACTTACATATAATATAATAAATCTGAAAACAAGACCTTACACCCCCTGAATTTTCAAAAACTGAGATATTGTATTTTTTCTGATATCCTAGAACAAGATTTGATGCCTCTGAAAATAGGTCATTGCCAGATGGCCGCGAGATTTCAAACATTGTGACGACACAAGGATCCTTTCTTTTTATTGGAGTTATCTGATAAAGCAGCTCCTCCTCTGTGATGTCAGTTAGTCACACAACCGCCACCGAGGGATACACCCACCAAGAGCAGAGTATAAATACAGCTCCCTACCAGCTCTGGCTAACTTAACTGAGTGCTGGATGCAGGGACTCTGCTCTGCTGAGCAGCTCGGCTTTACATGGTGAATTAGTAGTTAAAACACTGTAGTTTTAGCAGACGTCGTAATACTTGTGAGACTGTGATATTTGCATGCTTGTTCTGACATGCACTGTGAACCTGGACCACAATAATGCTGTGGTAATAACATAGTGAGGAACTGACGGTAGAGGTGATCTTTAGACTACACTTTCAGCATGATGGGTAAAACAGACAGAGAAAAGTGAAGGAGCAGGATGGAGCCCTGTTATAGAAATAGTTTATTGGTGAAGTCTGCCTATATTTCCACGTATAAACTATACATGTTACAGTACCAGTTTGACTCACCACACTGAAGCGACCAATCAGAGCACAAAGGGCTGTGACGTTGTGAGGTTACTGGAGGTCATTCTCCAAACGGAGCGTTTCAACGAGATCTTCAGAATGGCCTAAAATGAGGATATTGAGGACGCTATTGTGGGGCAATGAAGGAACTAAATGACTTGTACTGAGGGCAGAAATACTTTACAGGCATCCTAGTCTGGCATAGTGAGAAGGAGAAACAAGCATGATATGTCCCTTTTAATAAACAGAAAATCTACAGTTCAAAAACCTAAAATAAAGAGTTCAAAAGTCCCCAAAATCCAACACAAAAATATTCCACTGAAGGAAATGAGCCCTCCATCATTTCCATGTATGAAAAATCTGAAATAAAGAGAAAAAATAGAGTCCCGTCTGCCACCCTGCCACCCTGCCCAGAAGTAGTTCTACACGTCCAGCAAGAACCTCCTCAGGTCGCTCAAAGCCCAACCCTTCCCAGACCCTCCTATAGCGTTCCTGTGGAATTAATTTTACATCAGGTGTATGTTCTGTGCCCAGACTGCTGTTGATGACACCCGCCTCCGCTATTTGTGCGCACCTTGCTCTCTACCATGTAAGTCCCCTCTCACCTTGAATCACCTCCCATGAGTGTCGTCACTTATAACCGTAATTCATTAACCATAAACGGACAAAAACAGCCAAAAAAATGGCATAAATGATAAACAAACACATACACAAAAACCCCATTCAAATAGTAGCCTTCCCCCGTGCTCGTGTGCTGTTAGAGCATCTGTGGGACTTACAATCTCCTGTCAGAAGCAGTGCAACCAAATGAACATTCATCACCACAGAGTGACACTTTAGTGAAGGATTTCTGGGAACTGTAATTCTCTTTTTAAGTCAGAGAGAAGAGTGTTAGCAAAAAGCACCTGCTACTTTTCCCTTCCTGTTCATAAAGTTGAATTCATGAAAACAGGAATCTGAGAAAGAGTCACTCACACTCTAGAATCTGTCTGAAACAGTGGAAGTGCTGGTTGAACCCAGTTTAGACCTGATACTTTGAGTTTCACTGTTTGTTTCTTCTCTCCTCACACTGTGTCAGCTCCTTCTCTCTGTTAGTCTGCACAGTGTCACGCTGGAGTCATGTGTGTCAAGCCCCCTCTTGGTGTGTTTGTAAAGCAGTTTGAGTGCCCTGTGTGCAGAAACCACTTCTCTCTGTAAAGAAGAGGAGCGCTGGCTGTGCTCTGTGCTTTGCACTCAGAGAGGTGAGCCTTGACACGGATCTCCAGCTGCCTGTCCAGATCCACTTATCAGATCCTCAACATACAAGACGAATTGATGCTGAAGGCTGAGAGAGAAGGTCAGAGAGGAAAAGGGCAGGCAAATCTGAGCACTTAATGTGGTGGAGAGGAAGGAGCACAGCAGGGGGAGAGGAGAGAAGGAAGGAGGAGGGAGGAAGGCGCAGGGTCTCAAGAATGGAGAGAATACAGAGAGAGTGACAGACAGACAGGGAAAGCGTGCCTCTCCATTAAGCCCTGTCCTGAAGCGCTGCAGAGAACTGAGTGCGACAGCTCATTAACTCCCATCATGCCTCACTGTTTCCTGCTTATGAGAGGAGACAATGAAGCCTGAAACTGCTTCCAAGCAGCAGCACTTCTCTGGCTGGTTGTTGGGCTGAGTTTGATGAGAGTGCAGTGGCTTTAGAGAATCAAACTGATGTAACGACACAGAGAGAATGACAGGACCACAAAGACGAAGGGAACAGCGATGCATCATTATCTGAGCTCCACACTCACCGCTCTGTGATTCCTCCAACCTCACTGAGGAGGCTGAGGAGGACTTAAGCAAAGAGACGAAAAGTGGAGGAAGAAGCAGCTCCAGCCCAAACAAAACGCCCGTTTCTGTCTCAGCTGCACCACGAGTCTGTGACAGTTGATCCTTTCTCTGGAGGGAGTTCAGGGAACAGGTGACTCCAAATTAGAGTCTGTTCAACAGATTTTCCTGCGGAAATGAGTCCAGCTTCTTTAAATCAGAGCAACCCTGTAATACCTGCTTTAAGAACATGGAGCACGAGTAATGTACAGTTATCATCAGTGCTGAGTTACCTTTCCAATTCACGTTCTGTTAAAAGATCACTACCATGGAAACGTCACGTAATCTGGCCGAGACCTGGACAGAGGCAACCACAGGCAAACTGTTTTAAAGTCATAGAGTTTTTTTTTTTTTTTTTTTTTTTTTTTAGACAAACTCAAGCTCAACACTTATTAATTTATTATTAAATTATTCGTTCATTTATTTTTAAATAACACGAAGGAACACGGACAAAGAAGAGAGAGCTGCTGCAACAGGCAGCTACTTGGGCAGCGCCTAGCAACGAATAGTATCAGTGTTAGTAATAGTATTCAAGAATAATATCCAGCTATTTTGAAAAACGAGTAACCCCCCCCCCCCCCCCATATGTTTTTAAAAAATACTTTTGTTCACACGCAGCAGGCAAAGGTGAGTGTGGCTCTGCGCCTGCCAAACCCATAATGGGCAGTGTTTTTTTGACCTAAAACCCAGACCAACCAGTCAGAATGAGTTATTCAGCTATGGCGTTTGAGAACCAAAAACTCTGTTTAATGGTGTCTACACAAAACCATGGAGCCAGAGTTTTTCAAAATCTTCACTTTGGCCGGATTTTTTGGAAAACATTGTTTTAGTGATGTAAAACTGCAGTTTTGTGTGAACGACAGTACTAAACGTATGTAAATATATGAGGTTTCCCAATCACCAGCTACATGTGCACATGGCCTTAGTCCCTCCCACCAGACATGATGGAGAGAAGCTAGGAAATGAAGAAAGAAGAGAGGAATGGAGGAGAAATGTTTTTAGAGCAATGGGACATCCTCTCCTCCGGAGCGTCACATGAAGGGACGTGTTTCAGTGATGACGGCATCAGCTGATCACCTCTGGATCATCTGTCAGTCAGCTCTAACAGCTGTTTGTGTGTGAAGAAAACCTGCTCTCTGTTTATTCTGTGTGCTGTTACGAAGCTCACTGATCACTTTACCGCTAAAATGCGTCAAAATTGGATTATTTATTCATTGTTTAGCCTTTATCTAGAGCACATTTGATCCTGAACTCTGAAACTTATAATCATAACCTAGTTTATTGTGTCTCAAGAAGATATTATTCATGAGATTTCAGTTTTCAGTATTAATCCTCTCTGTATTGATTTGATGATAGTTGTGTTCAGTATTTTTAGCTATTAACCCACAACAAACACTTTTTTTGTACTCACTCTTGTCTCGTGTCCCAGGTCCTCTGACTTCCTGCCCTTCTGTGTCACCACGCCCCTGATTACCTTAATGTATCACACCTGGGTCTTGTTAACCTCTCACGCTCTGTGTATTTTTACCCAGTCTAACCTCTTCTGTGCCAGTAGGTCTTGTCCTTGTTGTCAGCGATCCAGTATATTTTCCCTCGTGTTGTCTTCGTGTGTTTTTGACTTTGTCTCTGCCTATCATTTTGGATACCTTTGCCTGAGTTTTGCTTGCCTGTGTACCGACCTTTGGACTGATTAAATCATTTTTGAACTCTCTGCCTGTCTCTGGAGTCCTGCATTTTGGGTTCTCTTCTGGTGTGTCACAGCCACAACAACTATCCTTCATTAGATAAACGTTTGCAAGCAAGAAATTAGCTGCCTTCTTACCTAGAATAAATTTTTATTTAACTGCTATTTGCATGAGTCAGAAATGCTTACCTACCAAAGAAAATTTGAGTCTACAGGATCGCACAGAAATGAATTCAAACTGGAGCGCTCTTCAGTGTCTCACACTGACTCACGTCTGCTGTCTGGTTCAAAGAAACTGCACATGCACGGGAGCACAAGCACAGGCACTGGTTACAACAGGGGTCACCAACGTGGTGCACACGGGCACATGGATGCCTGTGTGATGAGTTGCTAAAATTGCATTTTGTGTCAATTAATACATCTGTTTTTGCAACTTTTATATTCTTATTTCCAGGAAAAAGAATAAAAAGATAATTAACACTAAATTATATTTAAATTTTTGACTTGTACATTTTTATTGTTCTGTAGGGAACTGCAGGGCCCAGAGATTGACTGGGACAGTGCCATGCTGCAAAGGGAAGACACTAACAAGAACACCACAATTGTGGTACCTGAAATCTTGTGCCCGCTTGAGGAAAGAGAACATTAAAATTGATGTGTTAAAAAACATTCAAGATCATTCACAATGCTAGCAACACACACCTTTTATTACCTCTAAAGTGTTTGTTTTTTAAAACAAACATTTCTTCCATCTTGAAAAGAAAGACAGACCCACAGGTTTACAAATGATTAGAATGCAATAACCTCAGCATGTGTAAACCCCTACCATACCAAATGAAAATGTAAACAACAATGATTAAAACCCCACAAAGGAATGGCTTACCAGAGCCACCAAGAGTCCTGATCAGGTCTGATTGGCTTCTCTTACCTCCACGTGGTCCCAGTGCCCCTCTCTCACAATCAGAGCTTGATTCCAAAGGCTGGGCAGCTTCTCTTCTGTCACAAGACCTGGAGACACTAACCCCTGTCCTAAAAAAAAAATAATACCACTTTTTGTTGATTTTGGGACTCAGCCTTGTTCACACGTAGCTGGGTATGTCTAAAAACAATTACCCCCCTCATTCTTTTAAAAAAAATATTTCTGTTGAGATGTAATCAGGTAAATCAGCCTAAAAGTGGGACACAAAGCAAACAAATCCATAAGTGTCAGTGTTTTTAGACGTGAAACTTGTGCCAGCCAATCAGAATGAGCCCCTGTCATTCAGCTGTGAACCAAAAACTGTTTCCAGGTTGTCGTAAATTGTGGTTTGGTGTGGATGAGAGGCCTGAAAACATAAAAATATGTACTCAGATACCCAGCTTCATGTGGACATGGCCTTAAGGTCTCATTTCAAGCCACAGTGAGATGCAGGTGAGGAGACGGCGAGCAGGTGGGGTCAGGTGTCATGAACAGACTTTCTGTGGGTTGTAAAAACCACAGAGGCAGACAGACTGTGTGTCAGGGAGAGAGCTGTGGGCTAAATGCAGGTTTTCAACATGTTTACTATAAAATTAAAGTGTGGAGTGTTGTTTGTGAACTGTTCCCCTGTTATAGTTTGACTCACCACTAAAACATATCGTGTTTGAAGAGTTCAGCGCAGTGAACGACCGTTCAAAGTGTCTGTATTTATAGCGGGCTCTTTTGTTCCTAAATGTGTGTACTGTGACAAACTTGGCATTTAGGGAGAAGCAGTGCTGCCAGGACATTTGGTGTGTGCTTATGTAAGAAGCCCACTCTCAGTAATGCCAGAATGCATACTGCCTGGTTTTTGGCCACCGACTTATGATAAACAAACGCTTCTCACTTTTATTTACACACACAAGCACTCACACACACTCTCTCAGAGAAAGAGAACTTTATGAAGTTATTTTTTTACATAAAAAATATCCTAAAAAGAAGCTCAGTTCATAAGCAGACACCCCTTCAACCAGTCTGCATGCTAAATATGGACCAGGTTTGAATCTCTCCTATCTTGACTGCTCTGCATCTCATCCGAAGCAGCTCTTCTCACTATTTTTAAAGTGTGAACACACTGTAATAAAACTCATTAGAGGGAAGAGGCTCACAAATGTGAAGCGTCAACAGCCCAGTGGAATCAGGCGAGGTGTAAGAGCATCAAAAATCAGCTGTTCTGAACTGAACTCATGTGCTACCAGCCATTTCAGAGCAAAGAGCCCCATGCTGCCAGCCGTCCCACAGAATATTTTTTGTGTTCAATGACAATGTAAACACCAAAAGTAGGGCCAGCCTGTGAGCTCGTTTAGGCAGACAGCTCAAGCTACACTGCTATGCACATATCACGTCTTACCATAATAACCATCTTACAATCACGTACTCTGCCTCTCAATTGGGCAGTCTATTTAAACTGGGAACTTCCCATTTCTCTCTTTGCCTGTCAATGCCTCTGCTGCCCTGCTTTTGTATTCCTGTTTGTTCTTTTCCACTGCCACCACCACCCCAGCAATAACCTGCAGGCTCCAGGGGGACTCTGTTCACTGTGTCATCACTCTTAAATGTTGCTTTGCAAAATTATCTGCGAGGAGTGATGAGGGCGAAGCCTGGATGCCAAACATAAAAAGTTGACAGCTTGAACTACAAAAAAGAGTACAATCTCTTCTTTCATTGGAAAAAAAAGTTTGCATCTACCTTTTTCCATTTTTTATGAACTTTCCGAAGGAACAACTACCATGTTGAAAAATAAACCATGCCCAAAGTGTCAGAAAATGTTGAATTTAATGCATGCCAAGTTTCATCACTATGGCAGAACTCCTTAGTCAGGCCACCAACTTTCCAGCCCTCCCTCTTAAGTAGTATTTGTTTTATTAAAGTAGGGGAAGCCTTGTTGACTTCATGTTCTCTGAAGAGGGGCTCACTGTCTGACACTTTGCAAACTCCAGCTATAGATGATGGACCTCCATCTT
The DNA here is from genome assembly GCF_033239565.1 of Halichoeres trimaculatus. Lineage (NCBI taxonomy): Eukaryota > Metazoa > Chordata > Actinopteri > Labriformes > Labridae > Halichoeres > Halichoeres trimaculatus. The sequence goes on from NW_027437193.1 coordinate 32,688,853, forward strand.
TGATGAATACCTGATGTTTTCATAGATCTTCACTTGTCACATGTCTGTAAAAGTGCTGTTGATTGAATCTACAGGCACATGTAAACACCAGATGGGAAAAGATGTAAACGGTTGGCCTGAGAGCTTCAATGGAAATAAAGAAAAGGCTGCATGTAGCCTGACTGTGGTACACACTGAATTAATTCCTCTGTGGGATATTTTCCTCCTTTTGAGCCACTCAGGTGTTTGCTTTTCAGGAGTGAATCTCGAGCTGAAGCCTCTCTGTGTTTGCTCTGTGTGTGGTTTCAGGTTGCTGATTCCCTCTCATTCTGCTCCTGATGAACAGACTCCTCCTGACATGAACGCTTTATGTATTCAGTCCAGATGGTCCTCTGAGGGAATCCTCCGTCAGTAAATCGTAAACACTGATTCCTGTTGGCGTTCAGCGCTCTGCATGCTGCTCTCTCTCTGTCTTTATAAAGACATTAACTGCTCTTTCATCACTCACTCTGTTATAATGGACAGTCGAGTGTATTAACGCCTCTCCACAGGAGGTCATCCACACTGTCAGCATGCTGATGTGGTCCAGGTGAAGTGGTCCAGGTGAAGTGTAGAGGAACTCTGTGCAGGCTCATGATGGCTTATCTGCTCATAATGGATCTGAAGAGACTCTTGACTTCACAGGGAGCAGAAGCTCTGCTGTGTAATTCTCTGCTCTACCATGTGGGGGCAGTGTTGAGCTGAAGGCTCTCACAGAAGTCTTGTCCTCCTCTCTGACCTGAACACACCCACACACACACTGCTGAGGCCCCCACAAGTCCAGGCTGTGATGATCAGAGAGGAGCCTGTTCATATGTGTGTGTATGTTCACAGAGATCTTCATCTCTTGCCTCGTATCTCAACTTTATCACTCTTCCTCTTCATCACTCCATCAGAGCTGAGAAAACAGGCTGTGCTCATCTTTCCACAAAACCTCTCTGTTAGAGAAAAACAATGCTTAAGTCTGTTAAACAAGGCTTCTTTTATCCTACACACACACACTCACACACACACACACACACACACACACACACACACACACACACACACACACACACACACACACACACACACACACACACGGGTAGACAGCAGATTGAGTCCATTGAGTCCAACTTGTTGTACCTGCAGCGTCTCTGCTCTGAATGATTACTGTGGGAGTTATCTGATCCAGCAGGAGCCGTGACAAAAACAACGTGAACACAAAGTTATCTTCCACTGTATCTATTTAAAGTTTGTCCAAGAGTTTCAAAGTGATCTGGAAAAATTCTCGCTTCTGGATATATGCCTGATCCTAATCCACACTTCACAATGAGATTATCAGCACCAAGATTACAGGTAACAGGTTATTCCTAAATGCTACGTCTTAGCTTCCTGATCGGGTTGAGCAGGACCAGATTGATTTACGGCACGTTGAAGCCTCTATGACATCACTACGCCGGCTGATGAGGCTTAGTAGTGAGAAGAGAGTGTTTTTCTCTGCTGAAATCGATTTCTGTGATTAATTTTGTAGTGATGGTGGACACTGGAGCCTAACCATCAGACAGAAAAGGACAGAAGAGCAGGAAAAAGATAAACAGTAGAGAGATACAGCCTGAGCTAAAGGCTAGAACATGAGCCAATCTGTTTGTGCTAATGTTCATTCCAGCCCACATGCAGCAGTTACTCTGCAGTGGTGGAGCACCAGGCTGCCAATAGCACAACATATAGCCATTTACTACAACGTTTGCTTGATGTCACGTTTCAAATCGTAGCACTGCAGGACTTTATTCTTTACACTGAGTGTTGGCAGCCATTTTTCACATGGATCAAAAACTTCTAGTTCTGGCAGAGTTTGTCTTTCAGGTGGTGACGCTGTCATAGTTTTATTTTCACTTCACTGGATGACTCTGACCAAATGATGTTGTTCATCATGTTGTTGTTCTATGTTCTATGTTTGTTGAACACAAGGGTTCCATTGCCATCAGACTTTATTGGCAAACAGCATCTGAACTCCTCACCTCACTCTGGAGTTGCTACCCCACCACTTTCCCGATCCGAGAGTTTGTTAGTTTTATAGATTTCACGCTGTTCTCTTTGTTTTTTGTTTTTTTATGAATAAAGGAACACTTTGTGAGATTGTCCTCGTATGAAGTGGAATGACTCATGAGTTGTGTTTCATCAGACGGCAATATCAACGATCACTCGTCCCAGATAAAAACACCTTAAATTAAAAGCCTCTTGTTTTTGGTCCCTCTTTGTGCAATTTCCTGCTCTCTCTCCAACCTCTGGACTTTTTGGAGTCAGGTCAGGAAACAGACTGCTTCCTGGGAGCCCTGGTGTCCAAACCGTCCTTGAGCCTGACGCCTGGCTGGCCAGGACAGGAAGTGAAGCAGCAGTGATGTCTCGCACGAGTCAGGAGGTGGTGAAATGTGCGCACCAGCCGCTCATTGGTTTGCAGGTGTGGCTGCAATCTAAATCCATCACCGCTCTCAGCCCTGGCCCTAAACTGCCCACTGTGGTCCTGAAGCGTCTTCCTGTGGGGACGACTGTGGATGCATCACATCCTGTTTGTCCGGCTGGCAGGTGACGAGGTGGATTGTTCTGGTCTGACTCAGTGAAACTGCTCTCTCCCTCTGACCTTGGTGAGGAGGGCTCATTCTTTGGTAGGCCTCTAAAAGAACTCTCCAAAGGACCGTTAAAGTCACTCTACAGAAGAGGAATCCTGTTTTCTATCATTTACTGGTTTCACAGTTTCCACCGAACAGCAGTTAAACCCTACAGAAACATCCTCCGTCTCTTGGCAGAGTAACAGGAACCTGCCTCCATGTCATGACATGATATCATATCTGAGCTCACAGCTAACTTAGAGAACTTAGCTACCGGACTCTCCAGGTCCTCACTGCCTCTTGGTCAGGTCTGTTATGGGGCACATGGGAAAGCTGACCTTAAAGAAGTGCATACTGTTTGAGAATAATTAAATGAATGATTCAGAAGAGACGTGATGTTTTTGTTTGAATATGTTTTAAAAGATGTGACTGACCCTAAATGAGACAGAGGAAAACAACTGTTAGTGCTTCGTTTTAAACAGACAGTGTTGCTAAATGTCACTATTTCCTGCTCATTCTTATCTATGGAGAAAATATTATTCCACGTGTGGCCACTTGTTACAGATAAAGCCAAACTATGGCTACGTTCACACTGCAGTCAAAAGTGACCTGGATCTGATTTTTTGGCTCAAATGTGACCTGTATCTGATTTGTTTCTGACAGTGTGAACAGCACAAGTCGCATTGAATCTGACCTTTTCAAATCAGATTCAGGCCACTTTCAAATGTGGTACTAAATCAGATACATATCCATTTTCTTGAATGTGACCGCGGTCTGAACAGCCAGGTCACATTTAATGTGACTTTGACTCATTCTACAGCAGCAGTTTACCTCAGGGCAAATGTTTTCAAAGTCACTTCATGGACAGAACATAATTACAGGTTATTATAGAAGTGATTATTAAAAAGTGTATGCTTTTTTTTTAAATAAAGAGTTTTAGTTATTCATCCAGCTACAAGCTTGATTAAACAATGTATAAAAGGACGAGTGATGAGAAAAAGTGAGAGAGCGCTGGGACATCGACTGGCGTCTCCATTACACACAATAAAGGATAAAGGGGAATGAATCGTACGTTTGTATTATGATAACTAACAAACTTAGTTTATTAACACTGCGCTGACTTTTTGAATGGATTAATCAGGCTGAAATAACAGTTTACAGGACGCAGAGACACCGATGATCCACTGCTGTCCATCTCATCCGTGTGTATTTGCGCGCTGCTGTACTTTCCTCTGAGACAGCGTCAGTCAGAGATCCGTCTGCTCCTGTCTGATCTGCCCCCAGACAAACTACGAACATCAGAACAGATGACAAAACTAAGTTTTTGCCTCTTTGTTCACCTGTTCAGCGCACTACGGATCTTAGATGTAGCAGGGTCGGCGGGAGAGGCCCTGGTGCGGGACAGAGTGTCCGCCTTAAGGTTTATAAGAAATCAAATATAGCCATAGTTACTTTAATAAGAGCTCACTCAAGGTGAGCTGCTGTATCATCAGGTTTTGCGTTATGGAAACAAACTTTCCAGCATTGTGAAGCACAGTTTTGCTCTGTGTTTGTTGCTCCTCATCACACCGTGCTGTGCGTGATGTCATTAATGTTAAACTGAGCATGCGTGTCACTTCTGAAGCGTGAGCTGTTCACATCAATGTCTGCAGTCAGGTCACATTACAGGTGCTATCTGAACAGCTAAACACAAAAATCGGATTTGAGCATTAAGGGCTGCAGTCTGAACGTAGCCTATGTTGTTTTTTTTCATATCTACTTTTAAATTACACTCATATGTTTTGTCTGTGCACCTCAGGAGCCTCTGAATGTCTTGGTCTCATGCACTGCACCTCCCTGCTCTTTTCTTTTTGCATCAGTATTTATACATTTCTGGCTGTTTTGTTTAATCATCAGTGCCCCTGGGGCCATTCCAGGGGGTACGCATGATTCAAAGATGTTTATTAAAAAATAGCAACCAAGCAAAACTCCTTTAACACCATTTATTCAACCAATGTTTGAATCAAATATAAGTTTAAAGGGGACATATCGTGCTTTTCACCTCCTTTTCACTATGCCAGACTAGGATGCCTGTAAAGCATTTCTGCCCTCAGTACAAGTCATTTAGTTCCTTCATTGCCCCACAATAGCGTTCTCAATATCCTCATTTTAGGCCATTCTGAAGATCTCATTGAAACGCTCTGTTTGGAGAATGACCTCCAGTAACCTCGCAACGTCACAGCCCTTTGTGCTCTGATTGGTCAGTTCTATCAGAGGGGCGGAGGGGGTAGAGCCAGGGGGCGGTTTTTGCAGCATGGCAGTATTTACAAAGTCGCCATATTGGATGGAGCAGACAGAGCGAGTTTGCTGTTTGCCAAAACTTCACCGTAAGGCATTGATAGCACTAATAAAATGGCAGAGTGTAGGATACGTCCTTTTGTATTGGACCCCGAGTCAGACCCGGACGGTTCTGCAGCTCAGGAGGAAGAAAATCCACCTGGACACAGATCATCTCAGGACGCTTCAGTGTGGTGAGTCAAACCGGTACTTTAACATGTATAGTTTATATGTTTATACTCGGCTATTGGTGGGTGTATCCCTCGGTGGGGGTTGTGTGACTAACTGACATCACAGAGGAGGAGCTGCTTTATCAGATTACTCCAATAAAAAGAAAGGATCCTTGTGTCGTCACGAAGGTCGAAATCTCATGGCCATCTGGCAATGACCTATTTTCAGAGGCATCAAATCTCGTTCTTGGATATCAGAAAAAATACAATATCTCATTTTTTGAAAATTCAGGGGGTGTAAGGTCTTGTTTTCAAATTTATTATATTATATGTAAGTATTAAATCAGGAATCAGCACGATATGTCCTCTTTAAATAAATTCATTAACTGGGTACTAAATCCAATAGACACTAGTATTACAGGGCTGTGTCTAATGCCTTTTTTTTCCAAACTAAAACTGCTTTGCGCTTGTTAGGGGTACTTGGTAGAAAGAGAAAAAAACATTTCATAGGGGGTACATAACTGAACAAGTTTGAGAACCACTGCCCTATATGGTCATTTAATTCATTCACTTATTATTGTTGAAAAGTTGTTTGGAACAGAGAAAAAAAGATCTGATCTCCATTCATTTCCAAAACAAACACATGCCTAGTTAAGACTCACACCTTCACCACAGTGTGTGTGAGACTCCAACAGAAAGGTGGCACTGCAGTCCAATTAAAACAGATCCTCCTCACCAAAGGTTCAAAAACAAACTTTCAGCTGAACATCTCCATGTTCTCTTGCTCACATTGACCAGGAAACACCAGCTTCTCTTTACAGACAAGCTACTTGTGTGTGTGTGTGTGTGTGTGTGTGTGTGTGTGTGTGTGTGTGTGCGTGCGTGCGTGCGTGTGTGTGTGTGTGTGTGTGTGTGTGTGTGTGTGTGTGTGTGTGTGTTCTTAACCTGTCTCTGCTACTTATATTGTTTCTGTCCAGAAAAAATCAACCAGAAAAATTTATCTGACACTGGGCTTTAGCATGCTGAATTTCTGTTAATCCACAGAGACACACACAGTCAAATCGTCTCACTCTCTCTTACTCTCTCTCTCTCTCTACACACACACATACACACACGCACACACATACACAGACACACAGAGCGCCCAAATGGAGTTGTATCAAGAAGCAGCATGCATGGCAGAGAGACGGAGCAGAACAAGTTAATTTGTACAGTGCCAGGAAACACTAATTCCTTGTAGCATTTGTTAATTCTCGTCCTGGGAGCAGAGGCAGCTCCTCGGCGAACACACACTCACAGCTCTGACAGATGTGTCCACGGTGCGTGTGCATCGCCTGTTTGTATTTGTGCTGCTGCAGGAATTGGCTCTGCAGGAAGACAGACGATGAATAATGAATAAATACAATCAAAAGAACTCCATGACAGCAGATAACACCACAAGTGTGTGTGTGTGTGTGTGTGTGTGTGTGTGTGTGTGTGTGTGTGTGTGTGTGTGTGTGTGTGTGTGTGTGTGTGTGTGTGTTTGTGTGATCCAAATAACAATACGGTCTCTTTTTAAGCCATGCTTCTCATTAGGCTCAACGATTAAGTTGCTGTTTCCAATTAAAAGCCGACAGAAGCAGCAGAGCAAAAATAAGCACAGGAACGTCATGTGTTAGGAAGAAAACAGGCTCCTGTGATGGAGGAGTCAGAAATAAGTCTCCTCTTTCATGACCCAGTTCAGCTCTACAGCATGAGCGTGCATATGAGACTGATTTTTGGCAAAGGGTCTCTTTAAAGAGTGAGAAATGAAAGCTGAGCCGTCAGTCTTCAGGAGAAGAGAACCTCCAGCACTGACTGATTATCAGACACATGTTTTCAGAAGAAGCCAACACCAAGTGCACACACCTGCAGGACTTTATGGGAGTGGATTAGCCTTTCAGACAGAGCTAACAGAAGAGGGAAATAAAGAGAAAAGTCACACCTTCATGGATGTGACTCTTTTTTTATTATTATTTTTTTTTAAAGTGACACATAACCCGAATGAACACAGAGCCCATAGCAGCCCACATGGAGGGTTAATAGACAACCTGAGCTGTGAGACTACCCTGTTGATGGACCAGTTAGTTTCATGTCACATAGACTCTCAGGGTGTATTCAGACCTGGACTGTTTGGTCCACTTTAAACGGACCAGGGTTCGTTTCCCACGCTGGTGCTGACTTTTCATGCAGGTGTAAATGGACACAAACAAACCCTGGTGCGGACCAAACAACCAGACCGAGACCCACTTTTTGAGGTGGTCTTGGTCCACTTCCAAACGAACTCTGGTGCGGTTCGTGGTTCTCCGGTGCAGGTCTGAATACAAACCAAGGTCCATCCGAACTAACTACAGGATACATGCGCCTTTTGGGCCTATAAAGCCACCGTAACCTAACCGTCTTTGGTTCATTCCTGATCCTCCGTCTTCTGTTTAGCCACGCTGTTGCTAGCATGTTGTAGGTCAGGACACATGGAGCATAGCTTCTCCTTGCTGGTTGTTAAGCCTGCTTTGAAGGAGCTGCCCTTGAAACTGAAAATGATTTTGCAGCTCTAATAAGAGCACAAACACACGTTTACCTTCATTTCTGGGTCTGTATTCTGTGTGCTGCCTTTGTCAGTGCTGTCCAATGAGAGCACTGATCGTCACACACGTGGATGTGTTTACAGAATATAGTCCACTTGCTAAAAGTACAATCTGAATACGAACCGCACCAAACGAAAAAAATAAAGTCCGCTTTTGGTCCGGACCAAACAAGTGGACAAAAGGACTTTTCTGGTCTGAATACAGCCTGAGTCCTCCAGTAAAGTTTGGTACAGGATGGACTGGTTAGCCCTGACCCTATTTGCGTTTCCACAGCCAACTGTGCCCTTCTTGGTAGGGCACAGGGATGGGTACAAGTACTCGAGTACTTACTGCTGACCTCATTATTGGAGTAACATTTTTTTAATTGCACATTTGTGCAAGTGATGCACTTGGCCGCTTACCTCGAACACAGGCAGTGTTACATGTGTGACCCAGCTTTTTGTCTTGGCCTAACTGAAGATGATAAGTAGGATAATGATAAACAGGATGAGCCAGATTTCAACAAAAAAAACATCTGTTCTATGCAGGGGCGTAGCTACGATTTGGCAAACACAGGCAGTTGCCTGGGGCCCCAAGATTCCCAGGGGCCCCCAAAGCATCTCTTAAAAACTGATTTATAAAGTTCTCTTCAATTGAAAGCATTTCTTTTTTCTAAATCTTACTTCACATGCTTCAAAATACATCAAAAGGCTTAATCTTTAATGATGGTTTTGGGTACTCCCCCTCCCTTCTTATTCAATGGGCTATTCCATGTTACAACACATCTGAAAAGTTGATTCACGAAGAAAGTGGTAAAAAACACTCTTTTTCCCAATTTATTCTTATTTTCAACCAAGTCGGAAATAAAAACAATGTTGCTCTGAGATCTGAGATAAACATATCAGACTTTTAGGATTTTAAGGACTTTATCTAGCCCAGGAAACAGGATCATTTTCTCAAAATCAAACTTTTTGAGTTGGTGATAAACATTATTGAAAAAAATCTCTGTTATGGATACATAACTCACTGGGTCAAATAAAAATACATTAACTTTAAAAAATAGTACCAAAAAGTATGGTAACTGTAAATATCACCTCTTTCAGTAGATTTTTTTCCAGTTTTATGTTGTGCTTGATATTTACACATTTTTCTTTACTAATTTTTTTTTCAATATTTACCTATTGTAATGTTTTTCACTTCATACTTTCTTGTTTGTTACTGTTACTCTTTAAATTCCCCACTGTGGGACAAATAAGCTGTCAATTGACCATAAAAGATTTCAAATCCAGGACAAAGTGGACTAAATTATGGATTCACTTTTTTCAAAATCAAACTAAAGTACAGAACTTGAGGAAATGCATTCAGTTGCGTTAAGTTATCATGTCCAAGATTAGCACTGTCTCGTGCCTTGATTCTCAGAAAGAGACAGTGGACCCAGGGAAGACCAGTCTAGCTCTGAGGAAGATGAGTTACAAGGACATGGAGGGCCCCATTGGCTGGGTTTGCCTTGGGCCCCCAAACCACTAAATACGCCCCTGGTTCTATGGCAGCTACAGTGACTCTAGGAACATGTTATTACACCAAAAGCAAAAGCACAACAAATACAGAACCGTCTGCTGCACCTGAGACATGTCAGTCAGGAAAAGTGATGTTTGGTAGTACTTCAACAAAAACGATGCAGTGAATGTGCAGTGACAGATAAGATAAGAAAACAGGCAGTCTTACATCACATCAGTTTTAGCCCTGCTAGTATGTTGTTATGACAAAACCAGAGCAGCCTGCCCATAGCCAAAATGCTAACTGGATGATTCATCTGGGAGTATTTGTTCATTGGATATTTAAAGTAATTGAGTACATGAAATAATGTAAATTCCCATTCCTAGTAGGCCATGTGTAAGCTGGATACGGATAGCCGCCTCAGCTACGTAATAGTGTGACAGTATAGCTGCAGTTTCACGCTGCTCATGTTGCCTATCATCAAACAGAGAGTTCTCTTCAGGAAGTGGACTGGAGATTTAAACATGGCAGGGCTGTGTGTTGTTGCATGGAAAATGATGATTCTTTCCACCAATCAGCAGACTGCAGTGTTTCTAGCTCCACCTTCTGGGGTTGGATCAGTATGTCTGGCACCCCAACAGAAGGGAACCAAAAAGTGAGATAGAATGGGTCTGTGATTTGGGGACCTGTCCCAGTTTTAATCAAAGGAAAGGCCACCAAAACGCCACGTGCTGTACCGTGACGAACTGAACTAAACCGCTTGAAATGAGACTTAACAAGCAACAGTTTCACATATGAAACTGTCTTTTTTCCAGCATGCAGATTAAATTCAAATGCATGTGTTTTTCAATCTGCAGCGTGTCACATTGTGCTCTCACCACAGTCACTGTCATTGTGGACATTTGTCTTTTTGTGGACCTTTCCTGTGACCACAATACAACACCAGGATCATACAGTTGTGGTCCAAAAACCTGTGACTCAGATCTCTTTAGAGTAAAATACCTAAAGCCATAACCAGAGAAGCATGTGGTGGTAAAGATCAGAGCCTTTTTACTTTCACATAATGAACCATGAAACACACACTCTGCCAATCTAACTTGATGCTTTGGATCCGCTGCTGTGGACTGAGCACCGACCACATTTACGTAAGCACCATATTCCTGTTAAGGTCCATATTGTGGTCAAGGCAAGGTTCTGAAAAATGCTGTGCAGAGTGCTAAACTACAGGAAAATTCTTGTTTACATGTTAATCAGCATATTCTGAATAAACTGTAGCAGCAGTGGTGGGAGCATCATGACAAGACGCCATCTAGGGGTGTTCTTTTGTGCTCACTGCATTAACATTTCCACCAAATAGACCAAGCTGCTTGTTTTTGATGTGTACTGCACTCTTGTTCTCATTCACCTCCTCAACCGCAGCTTGTTGCACAGTCTTCAAAAATGTCACCATGTAGGCCATGATATTCAGCTCTTTCACTGTTTTTAAGTGAGTTTTTTCTCCTCCTGGTCCCAAAAGTAAAAGCTCTTTTGCTTTCTCACCATGTTGAGCATGCCCAGAAGTGGACAAATCATTTTAGTGTGTGACTCAGGAGCATATAACACTCCTGCTAATGAGTGAACAAAGTCAGGACCTCCAGATCTGTCTCAAGTTAAATATTCAGTGACATGCTCACATGGCTTGTTTGAGGCTCTTGCCTGCGGAAAAACAAGCCAGTTCTTTGACGGTTCTCAGGTTGAACCAACTCTGAACTAATACCAGGAACCTCTTGGTAGAAAGTGGTATCAAAGACCCACATGCTGTTCAAACAACAGGTAGACTTCAGGTACTAAGATGCTTTTGATTGGCTTCCTCTTTTTGACCAAGCTGGTGCTGTTACTAGTTCCAGGCCAGTTCCTGACTTAGTACTTAGTAGTGGTTCTTTTTGTTTTCATAGGCAAAGCTCCACTTACTCAAACTCTTTGCTGGGCCAGAGTGACGCACATGGGGGGCCGGGCTACAGTGACCAACAATCAGCGTAAAAAACAGACATTCTTAAAAAAGAAAGCTGCCGAGCAGCGATTGGTTTGTTGTTTTGTTGGAGTTCCCTCATTTAAATGTTGAACTGGAGGGAAAATCGAAGCATTACCCTTCTTATAGAGCAGGTTATACCTTATTATTTATTTCAGTCAGGAACACTCTTGTCATAGATTGAACCACTCATTGCCAAATGGATACAGTTAGAATTCAGTGGCGATTGCTCTAAGACTGCAAGGGAAGCTCAGCTTCCCCTAAAATGTCCCCTAAAAAAGTGGTGATATGTTCTGCTTTGTGTACATTTCATTGACAAAATATGCGCTAGAATTCCTTCATCTTTTGTTCAGAATCAGCTACCTACTACAGGTAACTTTTATTTTATTTTATTTATTTTATTTATTGATTCATTTGACAGGGACCATGTACAAATACATTAATCTTTCAATAGAAAAGATGTTTTGTACCAGGTTTAGCAAATGCTAATTTCCATCTGCAGTCCCTGGGCAGGTTCACAACAATCACAATGCAATTACGTAACTGTTTATGTTAAAAACTATTACAAAACACAAAACATTGGCTCATTTAAAATTAATATTCATCAGTGTCAAATCCTATATACAAAATCAACCGGACTGATGCTGACACAGTTGGTTATCAAGAATATCTTTCTTAAGATTTCTAGAAAAAAATGTTTAGATCTACAGGAAACTGGACGGTCAGTTTAAGCAGTCTAGCTCTGCTGGCCATTGAGAGAACAGTGGTAAAATCCCTGGAAAAAACACCTGGTTGGTATGACAGGGTCACAGATCATTTTCTTGAAAAGGAACAGAGGGTAGAATTTACGTTTAAATAAATAAATAAAGAAATTTATGATGTAGGCTGGAAAAAAATGAGTTGCCCCTCCTTGACTGACCAGCAGCCGCCTCTGTTAGGATTGGTGTTACAGCTCTGCTTCTGCA